>NC_133656.1:0-600249 GCF_009905375.1 Apium graveolens | reverse complement strand
TATATTAGGATCTAATATCCAGGACGGAGTATAAGCATAGCAAGATCATGAGAGTTACACACAGGATCAACACTAAAGTCATAAATTTGAGCATTTATGCCAAGAGTACATTCAACAAGTATGCACCAATTAATTAGTCAACACAAGACTAAACTAATTAAAACTACTCCATACATAAACATATCACAACTATCGCTAGTTATACTACATATTTATTCTAGCACAAGACAGATAGAGTTATTCTAGCATAAACAGACAATCAAAGTGACCAAGGAATTTGTTGTCAGAGTTACCTAGGATCTGAAGCTTAAAAATCATACAGAATTACTCATAAAAACATGATATAATCATAAAGAATCTAATCAAAGTATTCAAACTAGTTGCACAGGAACAATATCTAAACCTATAAATCAGAATTGTGATAAGATCACAAATGATATTACAAGATTTTAGATCAGAGTGCAAATAAGATTGAGATGTGTGTGTGCTAAAATAAATATCAATATCATGAATATTTGCATCAGAGTAAATATATAGCATGTAAATATTCAAACAACTCATATATTGCATCAAAAACTCTATCTTACTTACCACTAGCATATAGCATGTAAAGCATGGTAATCAGTTAGCTTCAAAACAAGTTTACAAATATGGATATATATATATATATAATGAGTATAGATATGTAAACTTACTTTCCTATCTTGTTAACTTAGATTTGTGGGATATTACTTGTTTTGCTCCCCTGAGTTGTTGCTGAATCAGATCTGAGATTTGGTGCTTTGAGGGGAATAAATCTTGTACTACTAGAAGAATCTGGATCTGGATCAACCTCTATGATATTCAGAAACAGCTTCATGCTTCTTTCACTCTTGGAAAGATCTTCACTATTTCAAGATTGCGATCTATCCTTGAATCTGGTAACAAGCCTCCACAAATTTAATCTTCAAACTGATTGAGTTCATCTTGCATGGCAATCACTCAATGGATTTCCAATAGCTTCACTACTTACTTTGGTTCTATTGGTGATAGAAAAACCAGAATCTATTCAATTGTTTGCAGCAGCTCTTCTAGCCCTTACTACAGTATTAGAAACACTAAGTACCAAATGCCAAAGATGGTTTTTACTCCATTCTTTATGTCTTGATAGACTAGCTCTTGATGACTCAGCATTTCCAGAATTAAGTTGAATCTTACTAGTAGATCCGTGTCTTCTTCTTATGATCTTCTAGCCTTTACTATAGTATCACAAACACCAAGTATCAAGTGCAAATGATGGTTTTTACTCCATTCTTATCTTTTGCATATGTTCCATTTCACTGTTAGAGTGTCCCTTTTCTTCACATCACACAGTTCATGCGTGCTTCCTCCAATCAATTATTCCTTGCAGCATTTACTGGATATTGACTCTGTACATTCTCCATCTTCAAGATCTTGATTGTTTCCACTAGATGACTTAACCTTGTATTTGGAATTCTTCAGCATTTAAGTGTATTACATTTAGAATCCATCTCAAACATAATTTGATCTTCTAATTTATCAATATCTTCCAAAGTATAGTAGTCATCTGTAGCTTCTTCATCTCCAGTCAGATTTAATCCACTTGTAGAAGCTTCTGAAGTCAGTGATCCTTTAACATTTTCTTTAGGAATCTTTCTTCTTCTGCTACAGGACATGTTGATTCTTTAATGGTCTTGTTCCTGTTGCAGTGTCCTAGGCCTATGGTTGACATTTCTCTGCTTTTCCTCAGCTTCATAGGTCTTCAACTTATCATAAATCTCATCCAATGACATTGTATTAAGTCCAATCCTTCTTTGTTGGATGACACTTTGTCACACCCCCAACTTAACAAACACATATATAACTATTACAATATTTAAAAGAAAGTAAATATAACCAACTCCAAGATCTTACAGTTTAGGGTTTGGAACAGCCCAACACTACCATCTATATAACGACTCGTGTATTCTTTTTAATTATTTAATTGTGCAATTATGGAAATTATTAAATAAATAAGATATGTATGTTGGTTTTGACCGCTATGTGTTGTTTGATTATTATCCATATATGATTTATGGTGTACCGCATTGTTCCCATTTCTATTAGAATAAAGTGGAAGAAAGAAAGTTGTTAAATCCTAAGTTAAATCGGCACGCCAAGAGCGTAGTGCTATTAGTTGAAGCAGCTCGGAGTAGACAAAGAAAGAAAACGAAATTGTATTGAGAGAAAGTATAAGTATAGAGATAGGACCAGTAGTGTTAATAAAAGTGTCATCTTGAAAGAGACCGAATAAGTCTAAATAGAAGGGACATATCAAGTCCTAAAATTAGTAAATCATTTAAGGTATTGATAGATATAAATAAAGGTTGTTCATGAGTTGGTATTGCCACAAACGTGTGCACATATAATGTGTTTCCTGTCAATGTTAAAGTGATAAACATTGAGTTTGAATTAAGTGGTTGGTCAGGAGCCAATGGGGCTCTTGTCCAAGTTGTTCTGTATATAGTGATCAATCCAAATTCTTGATCGTCAAAGGCAAGTTCTTGGAAATGAGTGCATACCTGTTGTGAGTACATTTGAACCCTCAAGTAGAAGGGTCTACTTAGAAATTAGAGTCAGATATGCTTGACAAATATCCTCACTTGTGTAACTAGACCAGATTCTAAGGACAGAATTTTTAAGGAGGGAAGGATATAACGACTCGTGTATTCTTCTTAATTATTTAATTATGCAATTATGGAACTACTAAATAAATAAGATATGTATGTTGGTTTTGACCGCTATGTGTTATTTGATTATTCTCCATATATGATTTATGGTGTACCGGATTGTTTCCGTGATCAATTCTGGAGTCATATGAATTGTTTTCACTTTTAAAAGTGAATTTAGTGCCCAATTTATTTGCATGAATACTTGAAATGTCTCTAAATTATTTTTATGATTTTTATAATTACAATAATTATTTTTTAGGATTTTTGTAAAATTGAGACAATCAATATTTCATTAGTTATTTATCTTTAACGATTTTCTGAGTTGTTTAATGATAAAATCCATTATTAATTCTAGAATTCTTCTAAAAAAAAATTATGAAACTCACTATTATTTAAGTCAGGATATCTGAGCATTTTATTGGAAATTTTCAGGATTAATTCACCCGCGCGTTATTTTGTTTAATTGTTAAAAAGCGGATATAACGTGCAGTTCGAAACTGTTCTAAATTTTGAAAATTACATTTTTATGAACTTCGGGATATTTGTAATATTTTAAAACCATTTTCGTAATTTTCTAAATTGTTTTAAATTATAGCTCGGTTCGTTATCATAAAATGCGGATATATTTCGTGATTTTTAAAACACTCTATAAATTACGAATTCATGTTTATTATTTTCAAAATATTCAGAGAATTTTTAAGAATATTTCAATTTTAAACTGATCAATAATAACTCGTAAAATTACGCCATCAGAAGGATAAAATAATTAGTAACCAGGCTTGCAGTCAAGAAAAAAACGAGACACGTGTCCTAATAATTGGACACGCGACTCGTGTTTTACAACAGAGATGGGGGTTAGTCTTATTTTCGGGATAAACATCCCAACTTTGTCTCTCTCTTTCTCGGCTGTACTCTCTCGCAAATCTCTCTCGTTCTTTTCTTCTCTCCCTGTTCTCTTCGATTCCCTTCTGTTTCTGCCCTTCCGGTGAGTTTTCCGGGTTATAGTCGGAACCTGAAAGTGGACGATGGACTAAAGATAACTAGTGGTCAGTCGACGAGCTCAGTAGAGTTTCAACAGGAAGACCTGAGTGCTCGAGGTCGAATCCAGAGTGATATAGTGGTTGGACGTAAAAGCCTAAGCGGCAGAGTTGGTCCAGACTTGATCAGTAATAGTTATAAAGCCTTGTTAGTGTTTTAAACTACTTACCCTTGAACTCTGATTCTTCTTGATCTTGAGCCATAAGCCTTATTCTTTGTAAAACCCATCCTATGTTGATCCTCACACCAATATGATTACTACTCCCGAAAGGTATAACTACCGAACACCAACACTGAAACAAAATTGTTTGAAACACAGAAACTTTTATACTGCAACCATTCTTTATAACAGCAAAGACTATACCTTGAAAAAAAAATCATTTCTGACCTAATACCGGATGCTGGTACAATTGAAAACCGTTTCTTATACATACCCTGAAATTCCCTTGAGATATCATAAGTTTCCTTATGCTTTTATTCAAGTGTTTAACAATCGGTTATTATGATCCTGTTTTACGAATTATATTGTTTACCATATTGAACTACTTTGGGGATTGGATAGTTTTTATATATGTGGACCAGATTCGTGGTCAGACCATACCAATGGTCAAGTTAGGCCAATGTGTGCCTTGGATCAGTAATTAGAGCAGTGCTGTGTGCTTGCTCAGGGTTAGTGTGTGACTGATCAGCAGCCTAACCTTGGTTTTTTAAAACTTAAAATGAATATCCAATTATAATGATTAGTTAAAAGAAACTTGATTCATCCGAAACATTTCACTTGATCATTGTTTAACCTCAGTTATCATTATTATGACTTGCTGAGCTAGATAGCTCACACTTGCGATTCTTTTATATATTTTTACAGTTGAAAAGAATATGGATGATAGGGAAGTTCCTCAGTCCAAAGTGCGGGCTAAGGTTCCAGTCGAGTGGGATCAAGCTAGCAGAAGTTTCATGCGGTAAAGAGATAGTCAGATTATAAGAATGATTTTATTATCAATTGTAAGTTAAATTAGTTGGGATTTGGTACGATGTAATAATTAAGGTTGTGGCTTGTTTCATACTTTAACCTGTTGTGATGCGTGGTTTTGTGAAGCAGGGTCATTATATATAATATTTCTTATACATGTTGATATATTGTGTTTGTATTATGGACCCCAAACTTCTGACCCGGGTTTGGAGGGCGCCACAGGTTGGTATCAGAGCTACAGGTTATAAGTCACTGAAATAAGCCTAGATTGTCGGGATTGGGTATAGGGTTAGGATTAAGAATAGGAAATAGAAAGATGAGATGTCGTGAGGATGAGTGCGACTATAGTAGGTCTCCGGCACGGTTCATGTTGCGATTCGGGATTCTTAGCTTGCGACGTGATTTCCAGACAACGACAATGGCGGATCTTGATTTCCCGGTATCATTTGATCGTTTGGAGCTTTCCGTTTGAGGATCATCATCTTCTTTCACATTGGATTTGTACCTTGTTCCTCCACCAGTATTAATGGTATTACCTTCTGTTATAACGATTCCACTTCTTTAAGATATTTACGCTACTTTTCTACCTCTTAATATGAGACTACCTATTCAAGAACCTCCATCTGTTTATTCTTGTTTCACTGGACATTCAGCTGTGAGCATATCTCCTCAGTTTACCCTATATCCTATTCTATACCCCCAGTTTAAAGCTTGTTCTATGAAGCAATTGTACCTACGAGGATGGATTCGAGAGCTACAGTAAATGATGAGCGCTTGAGATATAAATAAAGGTGAGAAGAAGTTTAGAGATAAGATTTAAGTGTTTCAGCGGATAGTTGTGATCGGATTAAAAGAAGCCATTAGTGACTAAGCCACCCATGAGTAATTATGGGATGAATTAGATGAATTTTGAAAGAGTTAGGGAGAAAGGTATAAATTTGGAATTTTTGGTGGAATTTAATGATGGTGCTATGATAAATGCGATATGTAAAGTAGTGATGTGATATGAGCAAATTTTGATTCTATAAAATAGATTTGCTGACTATTGAATAGTCTGTTTCCCCTTAACGATTGCAAAGTTGATGATGGAAGTATTACCATTATGGGAGCCTTGATGTGAAGTTACGAATGAGATAATGTGCGACAACAATTGAAGTTTCGTCGATTAAGGAAGGTAAGTGGACTCGATAAAGGAGAAAAGGTAGATAGAAGTGAACGGACCTTTATGTGATTGTTTCTTTAAAATTGGTACCTTGTTATAGGTCGGAAGGACAACAACCAACTCATATAGTAAGGACAACCAGATTTGTGATTTTCCAAACTTTTTAAAACATGTTTTCGAAAAAGATTTTTCTTTACAAATCTTTTAAAAGCCTTTTCGAATAAAATGCTTTTTTAAAATATTGGTTGTCAAGTTACTACTTGAGTTTCTTGTTTGTGGAAAACCTGGATTACCTGGAAGGATGCTGTTTCAAACTTAATATTGTTAATTTCGAGAATGAAGTAACCTATGATTATGAAGAAATTGATTATTCTTAACAGTAAAGTGCAAGCATTGTTTGATAAAATTTACAACAGAACCAGTGTATGGAGTAACTATACACTCAATTACTAGGACTATCAGAGTTCGAAGAATTCATTGATTTAGCAGAAGCCGGAGCGTGATCGCAGAAGATTGGAAAGATTTCCAGACCCCCTTAAAAGCAGAATATTATTAACAAAAATCGTTATGTCGAATGGTACGTGGTTATTCTAAATTATAAGAGGAATCTTGAAGTTACCTGGTAAGGAACGCCATTATGATCGAATTGTTAAAGTATTATCCGTGTGGGTGCGATATTAAAGATGCAAGACGTGACAAGTGGGAATCTACCATAATGCTTAATTTGCAAAAGCGTTTCAGTGTACCCTCTAAAGTTGCTATATGATGCAATTGGGATGTGATCGAACAAGCTCGAAAGATGAATACAAGTGAAATGCGGATGGTGACCAATGGTATCGTTCTAGTTTTCAATATTACAGCATATATCCCTTCTCAATTCCTAAAAATGTATGAACTTCTTTTCTCAAATAAACTCTTTTCTATAATATCGAAAAGGAGGATATTCCATTCCTTTCAAACTCATTTTGTTTCCCTCAAGTTTTGCTTTCTGATTGGGACAAACAGTGTTATAATGAGACACTTTGTCAGAATGATGAAGAGTCGGGTGGGACGCCACCTAATCATGTGTTGTATGCCATATGGTACGAAAGACTGACCATCTTAAGTACCAATGTGGTTGTCTCATTCATATTCAAATCCTTGTTTCTTCTTTCTTTTCAACTCTCAATCTTGTTGAATTGTGAATCCTTCTAGTTATTTCGTTGTACTGTCATTTTTTGTAAGAATTTTTCAAACAGAAATCAACGAACTATGGACCAAGGGGGAAAAGTTCCATCTACTTCTCATGCATGGAAAGCAAACAAAGGCATATGACGAAAATTGAAAATCACTAGCCCAGTCAGAAATACACTAAGAGTTAAGGAATCTACTCCAATGAGGAATACGTCTCCAAAAATAAGAAACCGAGATGACATGGATGAGTAGGGTGAATACCTTATGTGTTAAAGTATTAAAAGATGTGAGAGAAACTTAATTGTTTATCTCTCAAGGTTTTGCTAATAAGATGAATTACCCTGTTGAATTGATAAGATGGTGATTAAAGGACTAGCAAGTCAAGAATATGTAGCTGTTAAATAATTGAGTACCAATGATGAAATTGAGATTCCTGGCAATAAGTTGTGAAGAATTGATATCATGGAAGATAAGAGAATTTGATATTATTCTAAGGAATGGATTAACTGTTAAAGTGTGATGTCCAGACAGACCGTCGTGATGAAAAGATAATTCTGAGGACGCCAAATGAGAAGGTGATGAGGTTCAGAAAATGAAAAAAAAAAATTTGTTAATAATGATTACGGTGATTAGGTGTAAGCATTATGGTAATTATGAAATAAATAAAAGTAGGATCAAACAAAATTGAAGATTTTATAGCAATTAGAGAGTTTCAAGATATGTTATTGATATTTCCTTCAGATAAAGAAATAAAGCTCGCAATTGACTTGGCATCTGAAACAAAGCCAGTGACCAAGGCCTTACAATAAAATGGCACCAGTTAAAATGAGGAAATTAGCAAGGTAGACACAAGAGATATTCGAAGAAGAAGAAGCAATTAGACCCAGCCTATCCCATAAGGTGCACCGGTATTAAATGTTAATAAGAAAGATGGAAGTATGTGATTATCCGTCGACTAGCAAGAGCTCAACAAGTTTACTATCAAGAACAAGTATTTGTTACCTTGACCCAATGATTTGTTTGATCAAACGAAGGAAGCAAAGTCCTTTTGTAAGACTGATTTAAGACTTGATATTTTACCAATTGAAGACTAAACCTATGGATGTATCAAGGACAATTTTCAGAATTAAGTACTGTTCTCATATTGTCATCTATATTAACCAATATACCAGTAATATTTGAACTGGATGGACAACACCTTTAAGGAATATCCGAGTAAGCTATAGTTGTAATACTTAAAGTTAATGGAGGACCATGCAAAGCGTTTAATGATGACTGGGAAGTTGGAGAAGAAAGAAGTTGTATGAAATATAGTTCTTAGCATAAATAATCAATGTAGAGAAGATCAAAAGAGATTCAGCAGAAGTTAAAATTACTATGAATGAAAAGAGACCAGAAACACCAACAAAAGTAAGAAGTTTTATCATGGGTCGGTTACTATTGGAAATTAGTGCAGGATTTCGTGAAAGTTGCAATATCTTGGACGAAGCTAACCAGGAAAAGCAAGAAGTTTTGTGAAATGGAGAAGGATGAAGGGAAAGTTTTGCGGAGTTAAATGAAAGAATGGTTTCAGCACCTGTTTTAGCAATTTAAAAGTATCAAGGAGGTTTGGTAGTTGATAGTGATGCTTCTCATTAGGGAATAGGATATGTGTTGATGCAGCATAATGGGGTTATTGTATATGCATCCAGACAACCGAAACCTTATGAGCAGAAGTATCCTACCCATAATTTAGGAGTAACAGTAATAATATTCATTTTGAAAGATTTGGGAAACATAATATGTATGGAGAAAGGTGTAAGATCTATACGGGCTATAAGAGGTTGAAGTATATATTCATGAGGAAAAACAAAGATAGAGGAAAGCAATAACGGACATAGAGACTATACCGGAAGAATTTTCTATGGAATTTTAGAAGTTGAAATTGGGAATCAGAGTTTATAATCCAAGCAGGAGCAAGGATGAATAGTATGACCTTTCAGTCAAAGTTGTTAAGGGAAAGATAAGGAGATATCAAAAGAAGATAATGAATCATGATGTTAGCAGTAGTGAGAGGAAATTCATGCGCCCAGGAGAATGATCACGATATCCCCAGATTCTCCTCCAGTACTTGGACGCTACAAGCAGCAGAATTAAGGAATGAGATCCCACAGGGAATTCACAATATCGAGTATTTAATCTATTAAAGAAATGCCAAGATATATAGAAACTTAAAAAAAATAGTAGTAACCAGATATAAGAAGGGAATTTTAAAATAAATTGGGAAGTGTTAGACATGCCAAATAATTAAAGCGAAGTATTGAAGGCCTAATGGATAAGGCAGACCCAGGGAATGGTTTTACAAGAAGTGAATCGTGAAAGGTACCAGTGATGTTCATGGAAAAAAAGAATGAAATTATAATAATATGTACTGATTATCAAGGGTTTAACAAAACCATGAATAAGAAGAAGTGAGACCCTATAAAGAATTGATTATTTATGAGACCTAATTTAAGAGGTGTATTATGTATTGAGAATTAACGTAAGATCTGACCTGAGAAGATATCAGAGATTACAATTAAAATGAATTAAAAGCATTATAAGCTCTGGCGATATTATGTGAAATAACAAGTGTATCAGTTGTTTATATGGAATTAAGGAACATGGTGTATAAGGAGTACTTGGATAAGCAAAGTATATGTATTGATAACATCCTCAGCTATTCAAAGAATAAGAAAGTTTGTGTGGAACGCCCAAGGATTTTTCTCCAAAAATCAGAATGAAAACAACTATACGTTGAGTCTTCAAGAATGAAATTTTGACTAAGGTTAACAAAAGATTCTGAATTAATCCATTAACAACTACCTAAGCAAAGCTGTATGGTAACAGATGCATTATGCCAACTGGAAAGATTGGATGTAAATAAGACCACCGAGGAGTTAGTAAATGAATTGGAAAGAGGAAGAGATGTTTAAATGTTTGGAAACCAGGTTGAAAACAAGTACCGCCTATCATCCTTGAATAGAGAGTCAAAGTACGAAAGTGATTCAGGAAAGGTAAAATATGTTGAGAGGTGGAGTTTTAAGGAAACACTGGAACAATCATTTATTAGCAATGTCAGCTTTGGAATGCCACTGTATCAAGCTTCGTGTGAACGCAAGTGTAGGTTCCCATTTCTATTAGAATAAAGTGGGAGAAAGAAAGTTGTTAAATCCTAAGTTAAATCGGCACGCCAAGAGCGTAGTGCTATTAGTTGAAGCAGCTCGGAGTAGACAAAGAAAGAAAATCAAATTGTATTGAGAGAAAGTATGAGTATAGAGATAGGACCAGTAGTGTTAATAAAAGTGTCATCTTGAAAGAGACCGGATAAGTCTAAATAGAAGGGACATATCAAGTCCTAAAATTAGTAAATCATTTGAGGTATTGATAGATATAAATAAAGGTTGTTCATGAGTTGGTATTGCCATCACAAACGTGTGTACATATAATGTGTTTCCTGTCAATGATAAAGTGATAAACATTGAGTTTGAATTAAGTGGTTGGTCAGGAGCCAATGGGGCTCTTGTCCAAGTTGTTCTGTATATAGTGATCAATCCAAATTCTTGATCGTCAAAGGCAAGTTCTTGGAAATGAGTGCATACCTGTTGTGAGTATGTTTGAACCCTCAAGTAGAAGGGTCTACTTAGAAATTAGAGTCAGATATGCTTGACAAATATCCTCACTTGTGTAACTAGACCAGATTCTGAGGACAGAATCTTTTTAAGGGGGGAAGGATATAACGACTCGTGTATTCTTTTTAATTATTTAATTGTGCAATTATGGAAATTATTAAATAAATAAGATATGTATATTGGTTTTGACCGCTATGTATTGTTTGATTATTATCCATATATTATTTATGGTGTACCGGATTGTTCCCGTGATCAATTATGGAGTCATATTGAATTATTTTCACTTTTAAAAGTGAATTTAGTGTCAATTTATTTGCATGAATACTTGAAATGTCTCTAAAATTATTTTTATGATTTTATAATTACAATAATTATTTTTAGGATTTTGTAAAATTGAGAAATCAATATTTCATTAGTTATTTATCTTTAAATGATTTTCTGAGTATGTTTAATGATAAAATCCATATTTAATTCTAGAATTCTTCAAAAAAAATTATGAAACTCATATTTATTTAAGTCAGGAATATTCTGAGAATTTTAAAATTATTTTGGAAATTTTCGGTATTAATTTCACCCGCGCGTTATTTTGTTTAATTGTTAAAAAGCGGATATAACGTGCACTTCGAAAATTGTTCTAAAATTTTGAAAATTACATTTTTATGAACTTCGGGATATTTGTAATATTTTAAAACCATTTTCGTAATTTTCTAAATTTGTTTTAAATATAGCTCGGTTTGTTATCATAAAATGCGGATATATTTCGTGATTTAAAAATACTCTATAAATTATGAAATTCATGTTTTATTATTTTCAAAATATTCAGAGAATTTTTAAGAATATTTCAATTTTAAATCGATCAATAATAACTCGTAAAATTACGCATCAGAAGGATAAAATAATTAGTAACCGGGCTTGCAGTCAAGAAAAAAACGAGACACGTGTCCTAATAATTGGACACGCGGCTCGTGTTTTGCAACAGAGATGGGGGTTAGTCTTATTTTCGGGATAAACATCCCAGCTTTGTCTCTCTCTTTCTCGGCTGTACTCTCTCGCAAACCTCTCTCGTTCTTTCTTCTCTCCCTGTTTCTCTTCGATTCCCTTCTGTTTCCTGCCCTTCCGGTGAGGTTTCCGGTTATAGTCGGGAACCTGAAAGTGGACGATGGACTAAAGATAACCTAGTGGTCAGTCGACGAGCTCAGTAGAGTTTCAACAGGAAGACCTGAGTGTCGAGGTCGAATCCAGAGTGATATAGTGGTTGGACGTAAAAGCCTAAGCGGCAGAGTTGGTCCAGAATTGATCAGTAATAGTTATAAAGCCTTGTAAGTGTTTTAAACTACTTACCCATGAACCCTGATTCTTTCTTGATCTTGAGCCGTAAGCCTTATTCTTTGTAAACTATCCTATGTTGATCCTAAGATATCAAATCACACCAATATGATACTACTCCCGGAAGGTATAACTACCGAACACCAAACGCTGAAACAAAATTGTTTGAAAACACAGAAACTTTTATACTGCAACCATTCTTTATAACATCAAAGAACTATACCTTAAAAAAAATCATTTCTGACCTAATACCGGATGCTGGTACAAATTGAAAACCGTTTCTTATACATACCCTGAAATTCCCTTGAGATATCCATAAGTTTCCTTATGCTTTTATTCAAGTGTTTAACAATCGTTTATTATGATCTTGTTTTATCGAATTATATTGTTTACCATATTGAACTACTTTGGGGATTGGATAGTTTTTATATATGTGGACCAGATTCGTGGTCAGACCATACCAATGGTCAAGTTAGGCCAATGTGTGCCTTGGATCCAGTAATTAGAGAAGTGATGTGTGCTTGCTCGGGGTTAGTGCGTGACTGATCAGCAGCCTAACCTTGATTTTTAAAACTTAAAATGAATATCCAATTCTAATGATTAGTTAAAAAGAAACTTGATTCATCCGAAACATTTCACTTGATCATTGTTTAACCTCAGTTATCGTTATTATGACTTGCTGAGCTAGATAGCTCACACTTGCGATTCTTTTATATATTTTTACAGTTGAAAAGAATATGGATGATAGGGAAGTTCCTCAGTCCAAAGTGCGGGCTAAGTTTCCAGTCGAGTGGGATCAAGCTAGCAGAAGTTTCATGAGGTAAAGAGATAGTCAGATTATAAGAATGATTTTATTATCAATTGTAAGTTAAATTAGTTGGGATTTGGTACGATGTAATAATTAAGGTTGTGGCTTGTTTTTATACTTTAACCTGTTGCGATCCGTGGTTTTGTGAAGCAGGGTCATTATAAATAATATTTCTTATACAGGTTGATATATTGTGTTTGTATTGTGGAGCCCAAATTTCTGACCCAGGTTTGGAGGTTGCCACAATCTATTACAACTGATTTTAAATTGCGAGTCCTCACACAAAACTACTATCTCTTATTCTACCTGAGCTCGAACATAAGCATCAGCATCACAGGTCTTACGGGCAGTCTGCTTGAATCTAACCATAGCTGCTAGCTGTAATATCAGGGTAAAGCAAGGAGTAAGCCAAATGCTCTACAAGTGCTAACAGTACGATACAAAACATAAATCGAGATATACATTAAAGAATGACAATGGAAAGATATAACCAATGGTAACGAGGGATAAAACTATGGATGATGGCATCATTTTTGCTTGTATCAAAACAATTTCAAAATCATGTCTTAATCAAAATCATTTTATGACGCTACGGATTATAGCCGGTGATCAGCCGCGAAGTAATCCCGAACCTCGCTGGGTTCTAAAACATTAATGGGAATCCCTAGGCAACTTTTTAGCCTAATATATGTGTGGAAAGGACTCGCGTCTCAGTCCAGATCCACCGTTCAAAGAAAACATTTATCCCCCTTTGGGACTGAAAACCCACATTTTATTTCAAAAACTGATGCCGAATTATAGCAAAATCTCTTTTTACAGTAAACATTTTTATCAAGGGATTATAGATCAACTCGAAACACGGGAAATATGGTACCAAATCTCAGGGCCATGATTCACAAAACTATACTCTATTAAAGTAACTGAATGGTTTTCATATATCAAAGATTTAGACAAGGAGATTTAGTGAGGCTATTGGATATTATAAAAGGGTAATGCCAAATTGGGCTTTAAGCAATGGTTTCTCATCAAGGTTCAAGTGCTGGATCATCAAGAATGTAAGCTTCATGAATACTAAGGGTGTTAAGGTATGCAGAAATGATCTTTAGCTCAGGATATATATATCAGAATTGTCAAGCTTTAGGATAAAAAAGAGGGTATCAATCAATGAGGAATCACGTTAGTAAGTATCTGACTATCAGAGTTCAAGGTAAGGTTCTATAGGGGTTCAAGTATCAGGATGAGATATTAATACTTAGTAATCATTAGCATGTTAATCAAGAGGATCAATCAAGTATTATAACAACTCTTTATTTTATCATGGCATTCAACTATTATGAAAAGACTTTTGAACTACTTGCAATACGTACTCGAGGGTTCATGGCATCTCTATATAATTCAAAGATAAACATAAGATACGCTTGATTTAATATATCAAATGACACAGGATAGTTGTAGCAATGTATGAACTATTAGCAGTAAATACGAAGGTCAAGTTGAATCACTTGCCTTGAGAAAGGCAGGTCTGGTCTGACTGGTAGGAGCAACTGGAGCTTCACTCGACCTTTATGGAAAGTTTTCCCTCATCTCGAGATCCTACATAAATAATAATAATCCTCATTATAATATATTCTCACCAACTTAACCTATTTACAACCCGAAATTAAACACGGATGGCACTTAGGCCTATATGCACTTAATTTTATATTCACTTTTAAATTACAATTGTACACACATAGCCACATAATCACATATCATATATTAATACCAAATAACACCATATACACCATAATGCAACACTAGGCTTGGATGATCTCACCTCACAACTTAAGTCACTTGGTCGCTAAACTAGACAAAGTCTTCAAATTTTGGTTTCCTAACTCGATGTGCCTTTACTAAACTATCCAAAACCTATTGACCCTCACCTGTGCCTTTTGCTCTAATGACCTTATACTATCTTAAAACTATGGTTTTCAACCTAAATCTCACTCCTAAGTGTTCTAAAACTATGTGATAATTGGAAGTGCTCACTGGTGCAAATTTCAGAATGACAACTATGGTTTCTTGAGTGCATTAGACACTCTTAAACTACAAGTTTTCCTTCAAAACTTTTACAAAAGACTCTCCTGACCTAAGGGCATCTCCTAAACTTGATGTGGCTCAAGGGCCTGGCTTGGGCCTTCTTGGGCCTTCTTGGGCCTAAGCTAAAAGTCCAAGGTTCCCCTGTTTTTCTGGGCAGAAAATGCCCTGACTTGAATTAACTTGTGACACATGGTTCTAACTCATATCCTAACTATGGTTGTAAAAACTTCTCTGACACTCCCTCTAACTAAGGCCCAACAGGGCCTAATGAGGGCCTACCCATGACATGGTCAAATCTCCCTATTTCTAAGTTGCAACAAAACTGTCCCCTGCTGGACAGATTTTGTTATTCTACTGGTGCACCTAACCAAATGACATGCAAACCTCCAAACAACACCTAAAACCTTTTATATACTCCCAATACTAACTTCTGGTGGCTTGGGCCTCAAAGTGCACATCAATGACATGGTCAAAACTCACTCTAAACCTCAGGGTACTAAACTAATTTTCTGCAGAAATTATAACTCTCATTTCTCCAAGGTTTTGACTTGACAAACTCAACTACTAACAACCCAATACCCAAACCAAGACTTAATCATGGTGATCTACTGAACTAACTCCCTTATTCTCAAAATAACTTTGGTGGAGATCATCCTTACCTAAGGTGTAATTATGGCAAAACAAAAGAAACTACACTTCACAACTCACAAATCATCATGTTTTTGAAACAACAAGATATACATTTTTATAAAAGATAACCATGAATTATTACCATGCATCAAGGAGCATTAATCAATATTAACACCTTATTCGTACTGAAATTAAAGCTTACTAAAAAAATCTTTCCAAATGATCAAAATCTTCCAACATTCCAAGAGAAATTTACATGCATGCATGTCTTCGAGTTTTACCAATCAAAGAAACATGTTTTCTAAATATATATTACCATGAAATTGACATGCAAGCCTATAATAAGCTATATCTAGATGATCACTTAGCATGCAAAGGGTTTTATCAAGACTTCACTAAGATTTTCATGTTATCATCATAAAAACACACAAAGTGGAACATGACAACCAAAACACCATCCATTCGGCTCCTATAAAGTCATGGCTGAATGGATTAGGGTGAAAACAACAATTGCATGAGTGTCACATACTCATGTCTAGCCATTCTCAACCCTTTGCTACTATAACTCATGGTGAAAGCCTTGAATTCACAAGAATCAAGGATATTCACTTGGAGTTTTAACAACACACCACCATGCAAGGTCAACACATAAGTTTTTCTACTCTAAACTCTTAAGATATACAAGGAAAACATGTAGGGAGTAGGATTACTTGATAATAGGATGATTGTTTGAGTGAGAAATGAAGAAAGAAGGGGATGGGGGCTCGGTTTTTGGGAATTGCCTAGAGGGGAGGGGGGAAAAGCCGAGAGGGAGGGGAAGAAGGAGATGAGAGTGAAGTGGTGGGGTGAAGTGAAGTGATGATCACTTCTTTGAGTTGTTTTTATGTCTTGATTTGACTATAATGTGAGTGGGTTTGAGAAATGACAAGGGTATGCTTCTAGTTAGAACTAAGCTAACTTGCATGCATGGTCAAGGAGGTAATTTGGCTACTAGTTCATGAGTTAGTGGGTTTGGAATTGTCCTCTTTGTCCTTGAAATTTTTTTTTATAAAACTACTTTTGAATTTTGTGAACAAATAACTTTTTAAAAAGATATTTATTCAAGGTTTAAGATATTCCTTATAAATCAAAAATGAAAGAAATAATTAAACTTTTGATTTGAAAAATCATATACCACATATCAAAAATTTAAGACGCCGATATTCTCATTCACACAAGCATACAATAGTTGAATATATTGGCATTCGGCTTTATAATTACACCAAATTTTACAATTAATATTACACGGAAATGCCAGTTGTAACATCCTCTCCCCCTTAAGGGATTCTGTCCCCAGAATCTAAGAGAACAGATGAGGATACCGGGAACGCATATCAGACTCTAACTCCCAAGTCGATTCTTCGACCTTAGGGTTCCTCCAAACCACTTTTACTAACTTCACTGACTTATTTCTAAGGCTCTTCTCTTGCCAGTCGAGTATTTTAACCGGTTGCTCCACAAATGACAGGTCTGCCTGAATTTCTACAGGTTCATATTCTATCACATGGCTAGCGTCAGGATTATACTTCTTAAGCAACGATACATGGAACACATTATGCACATGCTGATACTGAGGTGGTAAGGCCAACTCGTAGGCCACCTTCCCTACTTGACTCAAAATTTCAAAAGGACCTATGTATCTAGGTGTTAACTTCCCTTTCTTGCCAAATCAGGACAACCCTTTTCTAGGTGACACCTTCAACAAAACAGCTTCGCCAATTTGGAATTGAACATCCTTACGCGCTGGATCCGCATACTTCCTCTGTCTATCTTGAGCAGCAAGCAACCTTTCTGAATTAACTTGACTGAATCATGCAACTGTTGTACCAATTCCGAGCCGAGAATTCTTCCTTCTCCTACTTCATCCCAACTTGTTGGTGATCTACATTTTCGCCCGTACAAAGCTTCGTATGGTGGCATGCCGATACTGGAATGATAGTTATTCTTGTAAGAGAATTCAATCAACGGCAAGTGATCGTCCCAACTTCCTGCAAAATCGATTGCACAACTGCGCAACATGTCTTCGATTGTTTGAATTGTCCTTTCGCTCTGACCATCAGTCTGCGGGTGGTATGCCGTGCTCATATTCAACTTCGTGCCAAGACATTCCTGAAATTGCTTCCCGAATCTCGAGTTAAATCAAGGATCTCTGTCTAAAACTATTGATACGGGTACTCCATGCCTCAGCATAATTTCGCGCACATACAGATGAACCAATTTGTCCAATGACGACTTCTCGTTTATTGGAAGGAAATGCACCGACTTCGTAAGACGATCAACTATAACCCATATTGCGTCATGCCCGGATTTCGTTCGCGGTAGTCCTACTATAAAGTCCATAGCGATATTTTCCCATTTCCATTCTGGAATCTTCAGGGGCTGAATTAATCTGCTTGGTCGTTGATGTTCTGCCTTCACTTTCTGACAAGTATAACACTTCGCAACCCATTCTGCCACGTCCCGCTTCATATTTGGCCACCAAAAGTTCTTCTTTAAGTCTCGATACATCTTGGTACTTCCCGAGTGGATTGAAAATTTCGAATTATGGGCTTCGTGAAGGATCTCATTCTTTAATTCAGGTACATGAGGAATCCAAATTCTGGAAGAAAACCTTAGTATCCCTTGCTCATCCCTTTGAGTATTAATCTCCTCTCCAGATAACTGATTCTTCTCTTTCTCCATTACTTCTTCTTGACACTTCTTTATCTTTTCCATTAGTGTTGGCTGAAAGGTCATTGCACGACAAACTTCCTCAACTTTTCCGCAAGCATAAAGTTCCAGTTCAAATCTCTCGATTTCTTCAGATAACTCTTTTGATGTTATCATCATACTCAGTCTCTCCTTCCTACTCAGAGCATCGGCCACAACATTCGCCTTTCCAGGATGGTAATTTATCGAGTAGTCATAGTCCTTGATCAATTCCAGCCATCTCCTCTGCCTCATATTGAGCTCCTTCTGAGTGAAAATGTACTTTAAACTCTTGTGATCCGTGTAGATTTCACACTTCTCTCCGTAGAGGTAATGTCTCCAAATCTTAAGTGCGAACACTATGGCGGCTAGTTCCAAGTCATGCGTCGGGTACTTTAACTCATGCGGTTTCAACTATCTTGACGCATATACGATCACTTTACTGTGTTGCATCAACACACAACCCAAACCCTTATGTGAAGCGTCGCTGAATTTTACAAAGTTCCCTTGATCATCTGGTAGCACTAACACCGGAGCGGTTACCAATCTCTGTTTCAACTCTTGAAAGCTATCCTCACATTCTGCACTCCATTCGAACTTCTGATTCTTTCTGGTTAACTTGGTCAATGGCGTGGCGATTTTTGAAAAATCCTTGACGAACCTTCTATAGTATCCTGCCAACCCTAGAAAACTTCATACTTCCGTAGGAGTCTTTGGCCTCTCCCAACTCATAAATGCCTCAATCTTTGCCGGATCAACTTTAACTCCTTTATTTCCAATGACATGCCCCAAAAATTGAACTTCCTTTAACCAAAACTCACATTTGGTAAACTTGGCATACAACTTCTCTTGACGAAGTATTTCCAATGCTATCTAGAGGTGCTGCTTATGTTTTTTCTTCCGACTTAGAATAAATAAGGATGTCATCAATGAATACCATGACAAATTTGTCCAAATACTTCTTAAATACCCGATTCATCAGATCCATAAATGCGGCCGGAGCGTTGGTCAGTCCAAATGGCATTACTAAGAATTCATAATGCCCATATCTGGTCCTGAATGCAGTCTTGGGAATATCTTCTTCTTTGATCTTTAATTGATGGTATCCCGATCTCAAATCAATCTTTGAAAAGCATTTTGCTCCCTTCAACTGGTCAAAAAGGTCATCTATTCTTGGTAGCGGGTAGCGGTTCTTGATCGTTACCTTATTCAACTCCCGATAGTCTATGCATAATCGCATACTCCCATCTTTCTTTTTTACAAACAGAACAGGTGTTCCCCATGGCGACGTACTTGGTCATATCACTCCCTTATCCAACAATTCTTGTAGCTGGCTCGCCAACTCTTTCATTTCTGCTGGTGCCATCCTATATGGGGCCTTTGAAACTGGTTCCGTTCCTAGAACAAGGTTGATCTCGAACTCGATTTGTCGATCTGGTGGTAAGCCTGGTAGTTCGTCGGGAAACACATTTGGGAACTCGTTAATTACAGGAATATCTTCTATGTTAGGGCTGCCTTTTTCTGAATCCACTACATAAGCTAGGAACGACTCATAACCTTTTCTAAGTAGCTTCTTAGCCTGAACAATTGTAAGAAATAGTTGCTCTTGCCTCTGCCCCTTCAATACTACCTTCTCTCCACTCTTCGTCTTTAAATACACTTTCCGGGTCTTACAATTAATCTGAGTGTTATTCTCTCCTAACCAATCCATTCCTAAAATTATATCAAACTCTCCCAACTTGAAGAGTATCAAGTCGGCTGAAAACTTATAACCCGAAATATCAATCTCACACTTTGGACAAAATTGATTCACAGGAATCTTCTCTTGGTTTGCAATTACCACATTTACTACCTCACTCATAATCATTTTATCACATTGGAGCTTATCAACAAAAGTTTCTGATATGAAAGATCTTGTTGCTCCCGAATCAATTAATACTTTAGCTTTGACATTATTGAGTAAAAGTGTACCTGCTATCACCTCAGAATTCTGAACAGCTCCTTCATCTTCAGATCAAATGTCCTTGTTGTTGCTTGCGGGGTTGGTGTAGGTGGTGGAGGTAATGCCAATACCTCA
Source organism: Apium graveolens (assembly GCF_009905375.1). Taxonomy (NCBI): domain Eukaryota; kingdom Viridiplantae; phylum Streptophyta; class Magnoliopsida; order Apiales; family Apiaceae; genus Apium; species Apium graveolens. The sequence continues at coordinate 579,898 of NC_133656.1, read as the reverse complement.
GCTGGCACGCTTGCACTGGTACTTGCCACGTTCATCAGAGCTTTGACTGGTCTGGTTGCCTTGCACTCCCTAGCTATGTGTCCAGTTCTCCCACACTTGTAACATGTAACTCCTGGCTTCGGTATCTTGCACTCATTTGCCAAATGTCCCTTCTGATTACACCTATAACATGTCATGCTCAACTTATTACACACTCCGAGGTGCCTTCTTCCACAGTGCTTGCATTCCGGTCTCTGGAACCTGTTTTATCCAACTTGCCCTTGGCTTGCCTTTTGCCCAAATTTCCTTTCTTTTGAAAATTTCCGCCCTTATGGAAACCAATCCTCTTTACATTCCGATCTTGTGAACTTCCTGCTTCAGACTTTTCTCCATAAAATAGAACCTTCCTCTTCTTGTTATCCCTTTCCTTTCTTGATTGCGTCCCATTATTCTCAATCAGAGCAGCTTTCTATACTACTCCCGAGTAAGTTTCAAGCTCAAACATAGCCACTCTATCTCTGATCCAAGGCTCCAATCCTTGCTGAAATTTCTTTGCTTTTTCCTCCTCAGTGCTGGTATACTTTGTCACAAACCTTGACAACTCAGTAAACTTCTTCTCATACTCCAGTACAGTCATGTTCCCTTGCTTCAGCTCCAAAAATTTAAGCTCCCTCTGATTCTGCATGTACTTAGGGTAATACTTGTCCAGAAATAACTTCTTAAATCTCTCCCAAGAAACGTGCTGAGTGACTTCCATAGCTTTTACTGATTCCCACCAATAGATGACTTCTCCCTTCAAGATGTAAGTAGCATACGGCGTCTTCTGATCGTCTCCTAACTGTACCAACTCAAAAGCCCTTTCCATCTCCTTGATCTATGTGTTAGCTATCACTGGATCAGTGGTATAATGAAATGCAGGTGGATTCACATTCTGAAAAGCCTTGAAAGTGACAATTTGTCTAGGTGGTACTGGTGGTTCAGGTGGTTGGTGTGGTTCACGGTTATCTTGGTTTTCAATTCGTTGTTGAAGAGTTAGTTTTTGTTGAGCTATAGCATTGGTTTGCTGTTGCAAAGTTTCCAGTAGTCGAAGAATGTTTGGGTCTGTGGTGGATGTGGTTGTTGGGTTCTTCTTTTTGGGAGGCATGATCCTGAAATAAGAGTTATGTCAAAACATATATGAATGATAAAATGATTCGAGGGTCTCGCATGGCATTCTTATTTACATATGGGGTCAAGTTTCCAAATTAAGCAGATATGGTGATGCATATAAAAATGTAAAATAACAGTTGAGAGCAAATGGAACAATAGAACATAATTATTGAAATTTTTAAAGGTCACAATACATAGGATTAGGACAAAGTCTGATTCTAGGAATAACAGGCTTATTTAACAGAAACAACTGGGGATTCCACAGAGTCTGATAGTACAACAACATGAAAGGTAAATGGAAAGAACTAAGGCTCCACTCCATCTGAACGGGGCTTGGTAGTCTTTTCCTCTCGAAGCGTCTTGACAATGCTCTGGAGCTCATCAGCCACCATCTGAATGACATACTGGCTGGTACGGTCCCGGTGCGCTGGCATCTCCTCAAGCTTAGTGTTGACGTACTGAACCAAGGTCTCAAGTGTCGCAGTCATCTATTCCTTGGGCTTCCCTTCGTAGTTTCGGCTGTCCGGGTACACGTTCTTCAGTCGGTCTATCAGTCGGCCGTACTTGCCCTGAAGAATGTCGAACTCGCGCCTCAACTCAGCATACACAGTGAAAGCAATAGTGTCGTCCGACCCAGAGGATGAAGAGGAATGTGCCATTTGCTGACAACCAATAAGAGGAGTATTAATAATAAATTTGCTTAACCTACTCTCTCGCATATTATCTATAACCTACACACATATCCTATAACCTATTTGGGCTGTCCAGGGACTCTAAACCGTAGCTCTGATACCAAAACCTGTCACACCCCCAACTTAACAAACACAATATATAACTATTACAGTATTTAAAAGAAAGTAAATATAACCAAATCCATGATCTTATAGTTTAGGGTTTGGAACAGCCCAACACTACCATCTATTACAACTGATTTTAAATAGCGAGTCCTCACACAAAACTACTATCTCTTATTCTACCTGAGCTCGAACATAAGCATCAGCATCACAGGTCTTACGGGCAGTCTGCTTGAATCTAACCATAGTTGCTAGCTGTAATATCAGGGTAAAGCAAGGAGTGAGCCAAATGCTCAACAAGTGCTAACAGTACGATACAAAACATAAATCGAGATTTACATTAAAGAATGACAATGGAAAGACATAACCAATGGTAACGAGGGATAAAACTATGGATGATGGCATCATTTTTGCTTGTATCAAAACAATTTCAAAATCATGTCTTAATCAAAATCATTTTATGATTCTACGGATTACAGCCGGTGATCAGCCGCGAAGTAATCCCAAACCTCGTTGGGTTCTAAAACATTAATGGGAATCCCTAGACAACTTTTAAGCCTAATATATGTGTGGAAAGGACTCGCGTCTCAGTCCAGATCCACCATTCAAAGAAAACATTTATCCCCCTTTGGGACTGAAAACCCATATTTTATTTCAAAAACTGATGCCGAATTATAACAAAATCTCTTTTTACAGTAAACATTTTTATCAAGGGATTATAGATCAACTCGAAACACGGGAAATATGGTACCAAATCTCAGGGGCATGATTCACAAAACTATACTCTATTAAAATAAGTGAATGGTTTTCATATATCAAAGATTTGGACAAGGGGATTTAGTGAGGCTATTGGATATTATAAAAGGGTAATGCCAAATTGGGCTTTAAGCAATGGTTTCTCATCAAGGTTCAAATTCTGGATCATCAAGAATTTAAGCTTCATGAATACTAAGGGTGTTAAGGTATGCAGAAATGATCTTTAGCTCAGGATATATATATCAGAATTGTCAAGCTTTAGGATAAGAAAGAGGGTATCAATCAATGAGGAATCACGTTGGTAAGTATCTGACTATCAGAGTTCAAGGTAAGGTTCTATAGGGGTTCAAGTATCAGGATGAGATATTAATACTTAGGAATCATTAGCATATTAATCAAGAGGATCAATCAAGTATTATAACAACTCTTTATTTTATCATGACATTCAACTATTATGAAAAGACTTTTGAACTACTTGCAATACGTACTCGAGGGTTCATGGCATCTCTATATAATTCAAAGATAAACATAAGATACGCTTGATTTAATATATCAAATGACACAGGATAGTTGTAGCAATGTATGAACTATTAGCAGTAAATACGAAGGTCAAGTTGAATCACTTGCCTTAAGAAAGGCTAGTCTGGTCTGACTGGTAGGAGCAACTGGAGCTTCACTCGACCTTTATGGCAATTTTTCTCTCGTCTCGAGATCCTACATAAATAATAATAATCCTCATTATAATATATTCTCACCAACTTAACCTATTTACAACCCGAAATTAAACACGGATGGCACTTAGGCCTATATGCACTTAATTTTATATTCACTTTTAAATTACAATTGTACACACATAGCCACATAATCACATATCATATATTAATACCAAATAACACCATATACACCATAATGCAACACTAGGCTTGGATGATCTCGACTCACAACTTAAGTCACTTGGTCGCTAAACTAGACAAAGTCTTGAAATTTTGGCTTCCTAACTCGATGTGCCTTTACTAAACTATCCAAAACCTATTGACCCTCACCTGTGCCTTTTTCTCTACTGACCTTATACTATCTTACAATTATGGTGGTCAACCTAAATCCCACTCCTAAGTGTTCTAAAACTATGTGATAAGTGAAAGTGCTCACTGGTGCAAATTTCAGAATGACAACTATGGTTTCTTGAGTGCATTAGACACTCTTAAACTACAAGTTTTCCTTCAAAACTTTTACATAAGACTCTCCTGACCTAAGGGCATCTCATAAACTTGATGTGGCTCAAGGGCCTGGCTTGGGCCTTCTTGGGCCTAAGCTAAAAGTCCAAGGTTCCCCTGTTTTTCTGGGCAGAAAATGCCCTGACTTGAATTAACTTGTGACACATGGTTCTAACTCATATCCTATGAACTATGGTTGGACAAACTTCTCTGACACTCCCTCTAACTAAGGCCCAACAGGGCCTAATGAGGGCCTACCCATGACATTGTCAAATCTCCCTATTTCTAAGTTGCAACAAAACTGTCCCCTGCTGGACAGATTTTGTTATTCTACTTGTGCACCTAACCAAATGGCATGCAAACCTCCAACCAACAACTAAAAACTTTTATATACACTCCCAATAATAACTTCTGGTGGCTTGGGCCTCAAAGTGCACATCAATGACATGGTCAAAACTCACTCTAAACCTCAGGGTACTAAACTGATTTTCTGCAGAAATTATAACTCTCATTTCTCCAAGGTTTTGACTTGACAAACTCAACTACCAACAACCCAATACCAAAACCAAGACTTAACCATGGTGATCTACTGAACTAACTCCCTTATTCTCAAAATAACTTTGGTGGAGATCATCCTTACCTAAGGTGCAATTATGGCAAAAGAAAAGAAACTACATTTCATAACTCACAAATCATCAAGTTTTTAAAACAACAAGATATACATTTTTATAAAAGATAACCACGAATTATTACCATGCATCAAGGAGCATTAATCAATATTAACACCTTATTCCTACTGAAATTAAAGCTGACTAACAAAATCTTTCCAAATGATCAAAATCTTCCAACATTCTAAGAGAAATTTACATGCATGCATGTCTTCGAGTTTTACCAATCAAAGCAACATGTTTTCTAAATATATATTACCATGAAATTGACATGCAAGCCTATAATAAGCTATATCTAGATGATCACTTAGCATGCAAAGGGTTTTATCAAGACTTTACTAAGATTTTCATGTTATCATCACAAAAACACATAAAGTGGAACATGACAACCAAAATACCATCCATTCGGCTCCTATCAAGTCATGGCCGAATGGATTAGGGTGAAAACAACAATTGTATGAGTGTAACATACTCATGTCTAGCCATTCTCAACCCTTTGCTACTATAACTCATGGTGAAAGCCTTGAATTCATAAGAATCAAGGATATTCACTTGGAGTTTTAACAACACACCACCATGCAAGGTCAACACATAAGTTTTTCTACTCTAAACTCTTAAGATATACAAGGACAACATGTAGGGAGTAGGATTACTTGATAATAGGATGATTGTTTGAGTGAGAAATGAAGAAAGAAGGGGATGGGGGCTCGGTTTTTGGGAATTGCAGAGAGGGGAGGGGGAAAAGCCGAGAGGGAGGGGAAGAAGGAGATGAGAGTGAAGTGGTGGGGTGAAGTGAAGTGATGATCACTTCTTTGAGTTGTTTTTATGTCTTGATTTGACTATAATATGAGTGGGTTTGAGAAATGACAAGGGTATCCTTCTAGTTAGAACTTAGGTAACTTGCATGCACGGTCAAGAAGGTAATTTGGCTACTAGTTCATGAGTTAGTGGGTTTGGAATTGTCCTCTTTGTCCTTGAAAAGAATGAAAGGGTGGTTTGCATGCAAGGGCTTTCTTGTAATTTTCTAAATATGACAACTAAAATTTATAAAGATTTATTTTTATAAAATAAAATACAAGTTCAAAAATTATAAAATTTATACCATAAAATAACTTGGATTTTTAGAAATTTTATAAAACTACTTTTGAATTTTGTGAACAAATAACTTTTTAAAAAGATATTTATTCAAGGTTTAAGATATTCCTTATAAATCAAAAATGAAAGAAATAATTAAAATTTTGATTTGAAAAATCATATACCACATATCAAAAATTTAAGACGCAGATATTTTTATTCACACAAGCATACAATAGTTGAATATATTGGCATTCGGCTTTATAATTACACCAAATTTTACAATTAATATTACACGTAAATACCGGTTGTAACACACTTTATTTTTCAAATGATTGGGAAAGGTAAGAATAAACTTTATGTTTATCTGTTTCTGTGAATATTTCTTCTCAAATTTACTCATCTGGTCCATAAGTTGGGTGTACTTTCCAAGCAACTGATTGATACTTTCACCAGAAAGAGATTTAAACACCTTATATTCAAACATAAAAAATTCAATCTTTTCTTATCCTCAGTTCCCTCCACTATAGAATCAACGATTTCCCACATGTGTTTAGCACTAGCACAATCCTTAATCCGATGACGCATGTTGGAATCTGTTGACTTAACTAAAATTGATCGAAGACTTGTATCCAAAGAAACTAATTCCTTATCCCTATCAGTGTATTCAGACGTATCCTTTGGGATAAATTCTTGAGGAACTATACTTTCTGAATGTGTAGTTACATAAATGTCCTTTCTTGGTACAAATGGACCACTCTCTAAAATTCCCTTGTAATCACTGTTTACCACTGAACTAAATAGAGTGATCTTCTTATTCCCCAATTTATAACTATTTTCACTGACAATACTGAAGGAAGGAACCTTGATGCCATTAACTGTCCAAGTACTCATAATTTCATATCTACAAAAATTCTGCAATATAACGTCTCAAAATTTGATAACCCAAACAGTCAAAATCCACCAATACCAATCAATCAACCAATCCACAATAATCAAGAACACTATGACCACAAATTAAAACGAATCGGATCTACACATCCGAAGCACTCCCAGACTCTATAATAACCAAAACCAACACAGAAATCACTTATCTTACATATCTGATTTGTATATCGATTAGTAGGCTCTGCTACCAATTATTAGGTCCAAAAGGTACATACAGGGGGGTGAATGTATGTTTTTCATTTTTTATCAAATTAATGCAATGGAATATCAAATCTAAAAAGGAAAAAAACAAACACGAGGAGATTCACGAAATAATTCTTGTTATTAAGAAATTAAATCGCAAAAGGTTGTTTACAACTCCGAAAATAAATGATTTGAAGCAACAAGTATAAAAAGAACCAAAATATAATAGCTATCAGTATAGGGTTCTTTTTATCACTCTAAGAATATATAGCTTCTTTATCAAATGATAATCAATACACACAAAGAGGCTACACATAATGAGTGTAACAAAATGTAAGTCTTTAATGAGGTGTGAATCAGATTGAATAGCACTTCTCTTCTTAATTTCAATAAATGAAATCGAACAATTCTCCGAGAAATACATTCTGCAGAGCTTCTCTTGAATGTGCTAAGAAGTGTTTTTATGTGCTATTTTTTCAATCTGTTGCTTTCTTTGATTATATGTGCTGATAGGTTGTAGGAGAGAGAAGGAGATATGTGGATGCCTTTTTCTCTATTCAATTCAAATTGTACATCCTGCAAATAATTTACTTGCGACCTTGAACATTTGTTTTCCATTTACTGGAGACTAATAAATCACAGGGAGTTTGCCTTAGCTATTTCAAAGCTAACTAGTAGCTTGCGACCAGGAGTAAAAGGAAGATTATTTGCTTTTCTAACTTGCGACCTGCACTCTTGTTAACCTCACTGACAAATGTCATGCCTTGTATGGTTATTTTGTAATAAAAAAGCTCCAAGTTGCTCAAACATTTTACTTATGACTTGAACTCCTAGTGAGACTTGCTTTGACAAAAATTGAGCGATACATTTACTTGCGAATAGAGAGTACCATGGTAGTTTGCCTTAGTTTCTTTTTATGGTTCAAAGTAATGCTACTCAGGTGGTCTCGCGGTGCACCATTCAACTTGCAATTTCTTTCTCTTAAATTCAAATACATTAAGTAGTAGCAGGATTGCACACGCACTGAATAAACCAAAGGCACCATGGAAGTCTTGCCCACACGCGCGTCACATGCCCACGGAAGAGAAGCACAAAAACCTTCCAATTTCTCAATTTCTTTGTACAAACTGAGATCGTGGTTTCTTTTATAAATTAATAAACAAACGCATACATGCAAAGCATCCGGAACTTGAGCTGAGAAAAACAAATGTTGATCTTTAAATTAAATAAATAAATGAATTTAATTTCATTTATTTATTTAATTAAAAAATCAAATTAATTTATTTATGCAAAATTAGTTGTTGATGTAAAATAAAATAAATAAATGAATTGATTTTCATTTTTTCATTTAATAAAAATCAGCTATTGAATTAATAAATCCTGTAAATTCTCGGGTTGTAGTCCTTTGTATCTTCAAGCCTTCTAATCTCCGGGTCTTTGCACTTTAAAATATTTCAATCTTCTCGAGTACAAAAACCACTTAACAGTATTACTAAAAATAATACTCCATTTCCTTTCACGGATCACTGACGTCTAGTGCAAGGGTCTGGTTCATAGACGACTAGCTCCGCTCTCAGGCCTTCGTATTATACCCGTATAAACCACTATTAAGACTTCTACTAAATATAACCAACTTCACATAGAATCCTTAAGGTCTTCATACTGATTCTGATAACTACTTCAAATGACTCCAACCTTATTCTTCCGATGCCTGAATATATTAATGAACTTCATACGAATCGATGTTCACGTCTTCTTCACTGTAGCTACTAAAACCTTTGTATATATGCCCAATAAACAATCTGTACTGATTCTAGTGGAATATAGATTATTTCAAAGTCTTTTGCCTTATGCTGAGTTATCCAAACCAGTATTGTTGAGTTATGCATATAGCTTCAATGTTGCTCAAGTAGCAGGAACTTTATCCTGCACAGAAAGTAATTGACATTTAGGATTTACGTGTATTTATGTCCCTCTATCCAAGAATAATTACATTGTTTTTAATATAATTGATCCAGACCCTAAATAAATTTTATACTGCACAAAAATGTGCAAAATTTTCATTTTAATCATCTTATTCTATAGGAATATAGAGAAGCCATATAGAGATTAGTCAATACCACGGTTAGTGAACTAGTAATTATTCTGCTCCAATGACAGGCTGGTCAACATATAGTAGGTTTGACACCTGCAGATTACCATAGCAATTAAAATATATTAATTTTTTTAAGTCAAGAGCTCTATTCATATGGTAATACACTATTACATTCAATTCTTTTTAAAATTAGTCAGAATCTGAAAGTTCACCAATATCAATAGAAATACTATACTGAACCATATATTACAGTAAACACATAGTCTTGTGGTGTAAGCTAACAGATGGACCAAAAAAGGTTCGGTACTTCTGGATAACAAAACATACATATTTGAATCACCTTGAATACACAACAAACTGACTAGATTCTTAAATTTCTCTCCTTCTTCCAAACAGACCATATGTGTAACTATGAATCTCCACCGAAAGAGAGGGAAAATAAGTCATCCCTATCTTTATTTATTAAATTTTGGCGTGTTACAACAGTGTCAACCCCCCCCCCCCACACACAACACCACAAATAAGATGCCTTGTGAACCAGGTATATCTATTTGCATTGAAAAACCAACATGTATATGCAAAAATGATTAACAAAGTAACCAACTTTCTGGTAAAGAGTGTAATATATGTAAATTAAAATTATTTATTTTACCTACTTGTTAGATATATTTGTGATGTCATGTCTAATCTGTTGTGTTTAGTTTCAGAACTTAATATCAGGACTTACTGGAAATCAGGACTTACTGAAGTCAGAACTTATATCAGAACTTAAGGCCGTCAGGATTTATATCAGGATTTAAGCAGGTACTTCAGATAAGGAATGCAGCTAATTTACAGGAGAGGATCTGGACTAAAATAATAGAAGATATGCATGGAGAGTTGGACAGCTAGAAGACTTGTAGAAGATAATATCTGATTGATATATTTTAGGAGACAGAATTATATTCCATATCAATTAGAAGATATCTTGTAACTGTGTACTATATAAACACAGCTTAGGGTTTACATTATAAGTGTTATCATTCACGAGAAAGATTATACATTGTAACCTAGAAGCTCTTAGTGATATTGTTCATCACTGAGAGAGTAGTTTAACCTACTTTGTAACAGAGCTTATTATATTGAATAAACTTGATTACTGTTACATACTTGTGTTCTAAATCAATTTGATTGTATAAATACTATATTCAACCCCATTCTATAGTGTTGTGTGACCTAACAAGTGGTATCAGAGCCTCTCTGTTGATATAGAAACAGTGAGATCCAGTTTACAATCATGTCTGAAGAAACACAAGCTCCACCTAAGCCCACCAAAACTCAGGATACTCAAAACAATCAAACCTACAGTCGATATGAGAGTATTAGGGTTCCCATACTGAGAGCATCTCAGTATCCTATATGGAAGGTAAAGATGGCTATGTTTCTGGAAGCCACAGATCCAGAATACCTTGATAGAATTAATGATGGACCATATAAGCCTACCAAGCTATCTGTTGCAGTTGCTGATCAACCAGCAAAGATGATACCAAAAGAGAAAGGTGATTACACAACTGAAGACATCTCATCTATTGCCAAGGATGCAAGGGTAAGGCATCTGCTGCATATTACAATTGACAATGTCATGTCTGTTAGATATATTTGATAATGTCATGGCTAATATGTTTTATGTTTAGCTTTCAGATCTTACTTGAATAGGATAAATCAGTACTTAACTGTTGATCAATACTTATACTGGAAGTCAGGACTTAAGGATATCAGTACTTATGTTATCAGGAGATAATCATCAGAAGATAGATATCAGAACTTAAGTGCTGAAGGACGATCAGATAAGGACAGTAGCTGATTAAATGAAAGAAGATCAAGATAAACATAAGAAGAGATATGCATGAAGAAGGAATTCTGTAAAGAATGGAATACTTGGAAGAAAAGATATCTGATTGATATATTTTAGGAAGCAGGATTATATTCCATATCAATTAGCGATTATCTTGTAAATGTGTAGTATATAAACACAGACATAGGGTTTACACTATAAGTGTTATCATATTAGAGAAGATTATTCATTGTAACCCTAGCAGCTCTCGTGATATTTGTTCATCACTGAGAGGTAACAGTTCCATACTGTAACAGAGTTTATTGTTTCAATAAAGTTTGTTTTCTGTTACTTAAGTTCTTAAAGTTCGATTTGAGAGTACTATACACTGTATTCACCCCCTCTACAGTGTGTGTGTGACCTAATAATTGGAAAAACATCGTATGAGTTGGTGAAGAAAAAGAAGCCAAATCTGAAATATTTTCATGTATTTGGATGCAAGTGTTTTGTTCTCAAGACTCATCCTGAACAACTATCAAAGTTTGATCTAAAAGCTGATGAAGGAATCTTTGTTGGATATCCACTTTCCACAAAAGCCTTCAGAGTCTATAATTTGAGAACAAAAGTGGTCATGGAATCTATCAATGTCTCTTTTGATGACAAAAAGATTACTGGTCTTGAAGATTTCATTGACCATGATCAGCTGAGATTTGAAAATGAAGACTCAAATTCTGATACTGAAAATCCTGACAGTCTAAGTCCTGATACTATAAACTCTGATGGATTAAACTCTGATGTTATTGAAACTGTAGTGACTACGTCAAAGCAAGATGCACCTATGCAGGGGGAGCATACTCAAGATCCTACCACATCTCAAGAGACATCAGAACATGCATCTGGCTCTTCAAGTTCTGATTCGTCAAGTTCTGATAAGCCAAGTTCTGATATTGCTGAAAATCTAAATACTGAAGAATCCAACTCAGAGAGCATAGTTTCAGGGGGAGCATTAGAAAATGAAAATGAAGATAGCATGGATCATGGGGGAGCATCCAGTTCTAGAGAAAACCTTCCATCTGTAAGGAAGTAAACAAAATCACATACACCTGATTTGATAATTGGAAATCCTGATGCAGGTGTCAGAACTAGAACAGGTACTTCAAATGAATGTCTTTACAATTCTTTTCTCTCTTAGACTGAGCCAAAGAAAGTGGAAGAAGCTCTTCAAGATGCTGATTGGGTGCAAGCAATGCAGGAAGAGTTGAATGAATTTGAAAGAAACAAAGTCTGGACCCTAGTGCCAAGACCAAAGAATAGATCTGTTGTTGGTACAAAGTGGGTATTCAGAAACAAAACTGACAGTGATGGCATAATTACAAGGAATAAGGCAAGGCTGGTTGCAAAAGGATATTCTCAACATGAGGGAATTAATTATGATGAAACATTTGCACCAGTTGCTAGGTTAGAAGCCATAAGGATATTCTTGGCTTATGCTGCTCACAAAAAGTTTACTGTCTTTCAAATGGATGTGAAAAGTGCTTTTCTCAATGGAGAATTGGAGGAGGAGGTATATGTTAAACAACCTCCAGGTTTTGTAGATACCAAACATCCAGATTATGTCTACAGGCTTGATAAAGCACTTTATGGACTTAAGCAAGCTCCTAGAGCATGGTATGAGACTTTAGCTCAGTTTCTTCTAGAAAGTGGATTCAACAGAGGGACAATAGACAAAACACTGTTCTACCTCAACCATGGAAAGGACTTACTTCTGGTCCAGATTTATGTTGATGATATCATTTTTGGATCTACAAATGACAAACTTTGCAAGAAGTTTGCCAAACTAATGCAGTCAAGATATCAGATGAGTATGATGGGGGAACTTAGCTATTTTCTGGGCCTTCAAGTCAAGCAGAATGAGGAAGGCACTTTTATTTTTCAAACCAAGTACACCAGAAACTTGCTGAAGAAATTTGGAATGCAAGATTGTTCAAGTGCATCCACTCCAATGGCCACTGCAACAAAACTGGATAAGGATACCGGTAAATCAGTAGATATTACTGACTATAGAGGTATGATTGGCTCTCTACTCTATCTAACTGCTAGTAGACCTGATATCATATATGCTACCTGTCTTTGTGCAAGATTTCAAGCAGATCCAAGAGAACCTCACTTAACAGTTGTAAAAAGAATCTTTAAGTATCTTAAAGGAACAGCTGCTCTGGGATTATGGTATCCTAGAGAATCAAATTTTAAACTAATAGGTTACTCAGATGCAGATTTTGCAGGTTGCAAAATTGACAGGAAAAGCACAAGTGGAAGCTGCCAATTTCTTGGAGGCAGATTGGTTTCTTGGTACAGCAAGAAACAAAAGTCAATTTCCACATCAACTGCAGAAGCAAAGTATATTGCTGCAGGAAGCTGTTGTGCACAGATTCTTTGGATGAAGAATCAGTTACTGGATTATGGGTTAACATATTTCAAAATCCCTATTTACTGTGATAATCAAAGTGCTATTGCTATGACAGGTAATCCAGTTCAACACTCTATGACAAAGCACATCAGCATCAGGTACCACTTCATCAGGGAACATGTGGATGAAGGTACAGTGGAATTGCATTTTGTTCCCACAAATCAATAACTAGCAGATATCTTCACAAAACCACTGTGTGAAGCTACTTTTACAAGATTGGTAAATGAACTTGGAATGGTTTCAGGTTCTTTCTCTAAATCTGCTTAGTCTTGTTCTGTGTTATCAGACTTTATGCTCAGTATTTACAGAATTAATCTTATTGTGTATTCTGTGCTTAATTGATAAATGTCTTTAAGTACTGACTGTTGTCTGATATATGTTTCTAAACTTTGATAAGTGATATGTCTGTTCTAGTACCTATTCAATCCTATGAGGATAACTGTGCTAGATACTGACCTAGTAGTCTTCAATAAACAAATGATCCCATGTAAGAAGTAATTATTTCAGTGGAAATCTTATGACACTAGCAAATTCTGCTAATTGAGCTTAGTTAAGTTTACTTTGTATATCTTATTACTAAGTCACAAATTAGAATAATGCTACTCATGTGTTAAGTTCTGATACTAGTAAAACTGCTGAATGTACTAAGTGCTCATAAACCTCACTTATCAAAAGAAAAAGCAAAAAGATCAAAGAATAAAATCAGGTACTCCTTTGAGATCTAGAGTAAAAATGTGGAAGGGACGACCCAAGTGCATTGCTGGTATTAAGTAAATATGCATTAGAAAAGCAAAATATTTTCTTGGTGACTTTTCACACTCTATGATTACTGGAGAAATACTCTGATAATAGCATAAATTCTGATAAGCAGTCGTGACTCACTTACACTGAGAAGCCACTGTAAAATAGAATTTCAAAAGATGCATAAAATTAGCATAAAACAGTTGAGGTGAACTCAAGCATGAACTCATTCATCAGTAGGTTTCAGGACAATGACAGCTCTTTAGCAAAATTTTAGTTATGCCTTATTTCTAAGATGTACTGAAGTGACTCAGACTTTACTCTTTGTCTGTTATTTAGCTTAATGCACACACTAATCACTCCATATGAATGATGAAAATTACTGTGGTGGTCTATGTTATTCTAGATAAACAGTCACTGTGTCACTTTGCACAAATTCTGAGGACAAGTTCTAGTTACACGTTCTAATGATTAAGTTCTGAAGTCTATAACTCAGAACTTGTATGAGGATTTACTAAGATGGGCATTCCTTTTTCGAGTTAAGAAATTATGTTCTGATGACTGTTAAGTTCTGATATAAGTCTAAGTTCTGATATTACAGTCTAATCCTTTACTTGGCTTATCTGTGAATAAAATTTGGTAACAGTTTCAGTTCGAAGTTGAATATGTTGAAGTGGAAGATTAATAGTCACTATGGTTAGGGTTAATGGTATTTGTACCTGAACAGTCCAATGTTACTTGTTTCTTGTGCGCTTTAAACCATGTTTCCTCTTTCCAATGAATGTTATTCTTTTTCACAGTCTAGGGAGACGAGGTAGAATTAATTCTACCTGTCAGCATTCAATTTCTTTGCGTCTCCTGGAATTCTCTTACCTATATAAGCAGCCACTTCACATCAGCCTTCCCATCAAATTCTTTCTCACACACTTACCTTCATACTTTTTCTTTCAAAAACACAATGGTCCGATATAACATGTTTTTGAACTACCAAAACTTCAATATGGAGCTAAGCTGTGCAGACTGGCAGCAGGAATGGCATGTCACAGCCAATCCTGAGGAGATATGGGACTCTGTCCCACAGGAGGTACTAACACACCTCCTGTTCTTCTATATGGACTACCATCGCCATCTGGAGCGATTGGAGGAGGAAAGGCTGGAAGCTCTCCGCCAGCAAGAGCAAATCATCCGACTCGCCATTATGTTTGTTGAGAGTAGGAAGAAGAAGATGACTTAATCTTGTCTTCTTCCTGTTTTTATTCATCATTAGCTTTGTCAGGCTTCTTAGCTTGGACTAAGGCTGTTGATGTTAGGTTTAGAAGCTTAGGGAAAATCTTGTCTAAGTATTGATGTAATTTCCATTTCATGAATGTATTGTCTTGATATATTAATGAAAGTTGTTTTTACTTCAAGATTTTGTCTCTGAATTCTTTTATCTTGTGTTGATAAATCCTGATTGATATTCTGATGACCATATAAATTTTGTTTTATATTAAGTTCTGACTCGTTTTCAGCACTTACTTATCTAATTTATCTTGGTCATTTTCATGTGATGTATTTTCAGAATATTAATGATGCAGTGAAAAATAATTCAATCAGTGATAACGGTTTAAATTTTGAATTAAAACTATTTCTCTTGATAAATGGAATGGTTTTTCCTTGAAAGTAGGCAAATGGGTAAGTAATAATTCCTGTTTTCTCGAGCCCAGTAACTGTCCGTTATTACTGCATGTCTGACAGGTGTCCAACGGTAACATTTTTGTTCAGAGTATAAGTACAACAGAGAGAAGATTTCTTTAATCTTTTATTTTCTTCATATTTTATCTCTCTTCTTACTTTTACTCTCTTTCTCTTTATTTCTCACGTTGGTTTTTCATACAGACATTATATCAAACACCTAACAGGCATACTTGAATCTCAATTTTTTTCACATGGCACCAAAGGATTTAATCATTGATGGAGCTAAGTTTGTCCCCAACAACTATGCTGCAGTTCTTGATCACACTGAATCTCCATCTGAATTGCACTTTGTGCAAGATCTTCTTGCACATAGTGAGGTTGGGTATGCATTAACACAGCCTGAATTCTTTTCAAGCCAACAAGTTCTGAGGTTTTGGAGGACTGGACTTTTTGATGATGGTGGTCAATGTGGAACTCCCAGTATTATCTTCCAAGTGGGTGATTCATCCTTTGTAGTCACTCCTGGTACAGTACGCAGGGCTTTACATCTTCCAGAAGATTGTACTTTCTCAATTCCAGAGGACTCAGCCCTTCGGGAGTTAATGGCTGAATTGGGATATGAAAAGAGTCTGATGAAACTTGGACAGTTGAAACGGGCTAATATCAAAAGAGAATGGAGTTTCTTCTTTGATTGCATCACCAAAGCTTTTGGGAACAAATGTTCAAATTTTGATGCTATCCCAATTCTGAGTCAGCACATAGGGTATGCTATTATTCATCAAACTCATTTTGATTTTGCAACTGGAATAATTGGTTTTATTGGGGATAGGATGACAAAGGATCGAGATGTTGTTTATTTTGCTAGATTTTGTCAACTTATTTACACTTATTGTACTGATGAACCTCATTTAGTCAGCACCAAAACCCCACCTTTTAAGGTTGCAAAATGATACTTTAATGACCTGGTAAATGCTGATACTAAGAAAAAAGTGGTTAGACCATTACAGATTCCTCAGTCTGTAAAACAGATCCTAGTAAATGCTGATCCTGATACTTATAGATCTGTTTACTCTGATGTCCAACCAACTCCAAACACCCAAAATCCATCAACCTCAGTACCTACCTCTCATACTACTCAACCTACCCTCAGAACATATCTCAAATCCTATCTCTCCACTTCACAAACTGCTCAACCTTCATCTTCAGCACCTACTGTGAAATCTTCATCTTCTAAGCCAAAGAGGACAAAGAATTTTCCTCAAACACCTCAAAAGAGAAGGAGGATTGCATTGAGAGATGAATCTGATTCTGAGGAACCGGTTCCTGCTAGAGAACCTGTTATAACTGAAGCTGAGAAAGAGATTTCTCAGAAGGATTCTAAAATTGGGGGATCTAGGCTTCTCAAGAGGCTTAGACGAATGACAGTTCCTGAAACTCTCAAGGAATCCAAATCAACAAGAAAGTACAAGAAACAGAGGGCACAAAGGCCAGTTTCAGATGATGAAGAGGAAGCAGCTAAGGAAGGGGATCAGGAATCTCTGATCTCACAAGACAAGGAATTTGCTCCAGTCACTTCTTCTCCATCAACTCCATCTCAGGAAGCTGTATCTGACAAGGCTAACTCACCATCTGTGTCTCTTGTTGATCCAGGCACAAGTGCTGATATTGATGTTCAACACTTGGTTGTGTCTGAAGTATTTCTCTTAGAAGCTCCAACATCAAATAATCCTTCCACAACACCTGTTACTGATGCTGTTCAAACTCCAGAGTTATCAACAACACCTTCTCTGTATCAAGATGCTGATGATCAGACTTTAGGTGAGCATCAGGATATGGCTGTTGATCAGAACTTAGTATCAGTTCAACAATTAGAGGATGCTGAAGCCTCCATTGCTACTCACACTATTGTCTTATCAGAAGATACTGATTCTTTAAGTTCTGATGCTGCAAATGCTGGAGATACTGGTGATGTTGCACCAACTGTAGATGCTGATGAAGCAGGTCCTTCAGGACATACTCCTCAACAGACTCTTCCTAAGTCTGAACTGGTAAAGAAGTTTGTTACCGGGGAAGCACCAGTACCTTGGAGTGAAACTCCTGCAGGTCAGGAGTGGACTAAGGAATGGAATTCAGTTTCATGTGTTCCAACTGACAAACATTTTGCTGAGTAATTGACTAAAGCTGATGAAATGTTAAATTTTGATGATTTTAAAACCCAACTTAGAGTCACTGCATTGAGTACTAAGTATCTACAAGGTCTTCATTCCACTACTCATGCAGAGCTACACAAGATTCAGGAGAACTTTATCAAACAGGAACAAGTTTGGAAAATTGATAAGAAAAAGTTCTTTCAACCTACCATTGACAGGATTGCTTATATTGAGCAAACTCAAGAGAAACAACAAGCTCAGATTGATGAAATTCTGACAAATCAAGCTTCTCAGCAATCTCAACTTACTGAAATCCAATCCTCAGTGGAATTACTTATCTCTCTTTTACTACCTGCTGATGCCAAAAAAAGGGAGAAGGTAATTAAGTCCAAATGCAAAACTAACAAGACACTGCAAGGAAAGGATGATGGAAATGATGATCAAGGATACTCTGGAATGGGTAGCGGTCATAGTCAAGGTAGAAGGTTTACATCAAGACAAGCTAGTCACAGGACAAGTTCTGATACTGGGAAAAGAATAAGTTCTGCTGCTGGTAAAAGGATAAGTTCTGATGAACTTCTAGATCTTGATGAGGAAATGTTAAGACAGTTATTTCTTCAAGAAAATCCAGGAATGGACTTGGAAAGTTTAAAGGAAGAAGAAGCCAGACTTAAACCAGAGAAAGTTACATCTAAATCTGAAGCTTCTGGTAAAAAATCACTTCCAAAACTCAAAGGCATTGTGATCAAAGAAAGGACACATACTGAAGCAACATTGGCTAGATCATAACCACAGATAGATCCAAGATCCAAGGGTAAAGAAAAGGTTGGTGAACCTATCAAGGTTTATGTACCTCCTAAGGAAGAAGATATTACTGATGAAAAGGATGATCTTGCTCTGACTACAAAAAAAGTTCTTAAAACAACCTCTGACATGGCTCAAGTTGTTCAGAGTCAAGAAATTGTAAGTTCTGATATTCAGAAGAAGCAAGTAACCTCTGACATAGCTCAAGTTAACTTGATATCAGAAAATAGATCAAAGACACTCTTACCAGGATTCACTAAAGCAAAACAGACTCAATCTTTGAAGACTACTGCAAGTGGTTTTGAAGCAAGAGTAGTTACTGGAAAGGAAGCTAGAGATAAAACTGGATTGGGAAGTGCTGATGAAAGAAGAGTACACAACACTACCAATGATCCAACTTCCTTGCGTGAACCAGGTATTGGAGCAACTCCTGAGAGATTGAATCAACTGGAATCTGTACAGATGGTTTACCATACCTACTTGAAAGAATACATCATGTTGTATTTCATGACAGATGGTAGGGTTTATCATATAAGACAAAATGCCATTCCATTGAAGTATTTTGAAGAATTGGAACATGTACTTTTCTTACTTCAAGTGGATGACAGAATAACAGGGACTGCTGCAAACTACTTAAAAGAACAGATTCAGAGACAGAAAAGGCTTTATTCTGTTAAGTCTGACAGCATATATGTTCCAAAGTACAGATATCACAATGGTGATATTGTTGATATGAAGCCTAATACTGCACAGATCAGAACATATCTTGGTATTAAGGGACTTGAATTCAATCTAGACTCTGACAAAGCTTATGTCATAAGACTAGATCAGGAGTTGAGAAAAGCAAAGATCAATGATCTCAGAGCTGCAATCTTTCAAACTGGTGAAGATACTGCAGAGCTTAAAGATGTCAAAAGGAGAATGATTGATGAACTCAGATATGTTGAGAAATGTTTGTTGAAGAACTATCTCAGAACAACTCCTGACATCAGAGAGATCAGAAAATGATGAAGCCAAGTCGAAGATCTACAACTGCTTAAATTCTGATATTTATACAGACTGAAGTTGTTATCAGAAGTTGAAATTGGTAAAAGCTTTAAGGACTGTAAGTTGTAATTATCTAGTCTAATTCTCATGCATTTGTACTTAATGTTTTTGACATCATCAAATATCTGTTAAACTTGTATATTATGTTAATTTACAAGTTGGGGGAGATTGTTAGATATATTTGATAATGTCATGGCTAATATGTTTTATGTTTAGCTTTCAGATCTTACTTGAACAGGATAAATCAGTACTTAACTGTTGATCAGTACTTATACTGGAAGTCAGGACTTAAGGATATCAGTACTTATGTTATCAGGAGATAATCATCAGAAGATAGATATCAGAACTTAAGTGCTGAAGGACGATCAGATAAGGACAATAGTTGATTAAAGGAAAGAAGATCAAGATAAACATAAGAAGAGATATGCATGAAGAAGGAATTCTGTAAAGAATGGAATACTTGGAAGAAAAGATATCTGATTGATATATTTTAGGAAGCAGAATTATATTCCATATCAATTAGCGATTATCTTGTAACTGTGTAGTATATAAACACAAACATAGGGTTTACACTATAAGTGTTATCATATATTTTAGGAAGCAGAATTATATTCCATATCAATTAGTATATATATACATATATACTTCTCACAATCTTTGAAATCCTCTGACATGTATAATATACACAGAGTTCCAGTTTATAATTGTATAAAAATATCGTTGCAAGGTGATCTCATATATCTAACCTTGTCTCAACGTTTTTCTGAAAATCTTTGTCATTCATAAGATAATCACTAAGTAGATATAAGTTGAAAAGATGAAGTTACAAGATACTCCAATATACTTATATCTTTTTCCGAATACTACTTGAACTACCACCGTTCAAGGTATAAATAGTTCATCCCATAGATGAAGCTACATGATAAAACTTGTATAGAATCAGTCTTTGAAATATCCTCAAAATGAAATGAAGTTACGAGATACTTCATTTGATGAAAACATCATTTTGAAAACTCGACCCTGCCAACACTCAACAATCGCCCAACCGTAGCCTTTCTATCGAAGTGCTCTGGGTAGTGTTGCAGAAATATCCAGTTGGATGATGAACTGATTACGGGAGTTTTCCGCGCCAGGAAGACCACTCATGATGATCAGTCGCAGTAGTGCAACCCCACCATTTTCTATATGTAGAAGACAACCGTCGGATTTACTTGTCAACCGAACACTGGACTCTTAAGGAATAGACCGTCTTAGCGGAACTTCCGGGCCATTTGGGCCAATATAATAAGGCTGGGCCGGCGCCACTCGACCACTTACGCCACTCCTAGTTCAGATGAAATCCATGACTCTGAAACGTAAAGCTCGTCCCCCCTTTCCCCAAGTAGAAACTTGTTGATACGACTCCACCAAGAAGTCGTATCTAGTTGGAAAGGAAAACTCACCGATATTTCCCAGGCGATGCCTGTTAATGGATTAACTTATTCCAAGAATTTTACTTCCCGAGTGTTGGGTAAGTAATCAAAAATTCTTTTATCAAAATAGCAACCTTGTTGCGAGTAAATAAAAATACATCACGAAGCCGGATCCCTCAGATTTTTGAGCGGGTATTTAAATCCCCTTCAGAAGGAAGATCTTAAATTTGAAAACGAGTTTTGGGATCCGCTCTAACCTTTAAAATCATTTTGAAGACTCGAAAACATTTTTAAGAATGTTTGGAGAAATGCTGATTAAATAAAATAAATCAGTCCCAATATATTAGAAAATATCTGAATATTATTGTTTAAATAATATTACCATAAAGGATGATCTTTATAAAAATAGTTGAAGTAGAAGTTTTAAAACTCATGCTTGAAATGAATATTAAATAACCAAAGATATACTTATACGAAAGTATGATCTTTATTTGAATAATCGAAAATAAGTTTGATTATCGAAACTTTATTCTTTAATAAAATAAAGAATACTATTTAATAATATAAGCGGAGTCATAAGTCCTTGAATGAATATTTAAAATAATATTCATTAAATAAAATAAGCTTATCGAATAAACCTTATTCGATTAATAGTTTTGAAAACTATATCTATATATATAAAAAAATATATATATAATATACTCGGGAACATCGACTCCCGGTTTAGAAAAATGTTCACCTTTGGGTCCCTTATACTAAGGGTATACGCAACTACTGCTTATCTCTAGCATAGGTATTATGCAACTTATAAGCATTTGAATCAACAATTAGATATCAAAATTACGAAACAGGCATGCATATAAACCATATCAGCATACTCCAATATATCGCAAGATTTGCAAATAACCATCATGCATCTATCACAAGATAATGCATATACATATATACATCACAACAACAGTATAACGGGTAGAAAACTTGCCTGAGTGTTCTCTGATAGACTTAAGCTTAGAGTGGGTCCGATAACCTATGAACAATAACATAAGTCGGAATTAAACCCCGGTCACTTAAGAAACTAAACTTTAACCAATTGAACCCTAACGTTCGCTTATGGTCACTCCTACGCTTAACGAATCACATAAGTTGTTCGAGTACCCATTGGCTCCACCATTTTTAATAAATTAACCATTAATAATTTTAAGGTGATTCTTTCGCGAGTACTCTACCAACTACCTAATTCACTTTACATAATTGTTTCATACTCCAATTAGTCATTTAAGGGCCTTAACCAAGGTTTCAAAGTAAGGAGAGGGGTAATGGTCCGTTCGCGAAACGCCGTTACTTAAAGCGGTCGTTTCTCCTAAACCGTACATTGGATTCAAGCGAACCACATATCAAAACGAAGCTCGTAACATTAACTATCTAACCATGGCAATGGTCAAACCCTAAAAGTGAGTTAACGGGTCCTGACGTTAAGAACAAAAGCAGTCTAAGTTAAATCGGGCATTAAGACGGCTATGTTTACGCGATTACCAAATTTAAACCATTCCAATCAATTCACAATTCAACCCACAATCACAACTACAACCAAACTTCATCCATTCTTTACTACAACAGCCCCAACAACTCAAGATATCCAATTTATACTACCTCTCAATCATGAACTAAGAGCTTACTTAAGTTCATTAAGTAATAATCAAGATTTACCATTCCAAAAACATTACAAAACCAACCAATCTCTAAATATTCAATAACCATGCTTTTCATGAACTATACTACTCATAACAAGCTCTTAACATTCAATAACTATGATAGGTTAAGAGATTATACCTTCCTTGTGAGTAGGTGTAAGTAATGAGCTTGGAACAACCTTGGAAAATCCTTACTAAAGCTTTATCTAAGCAAAAACACAAGATCAAAATTTCAAGTTCTTGAAAAACACTATTCACTCTCTTCTTCCATGAATTATTGGAAGAGATTGTGAAGGAATTGGAAGCTTAGATTCATAGGATATCTATATCTATTTACAAGGAACCTTAGATAATTACCTCACTAAATAACAAGGCTTGGAACTTGGTTTTTGAATTTTCTTATTCCTTTAAATGGAAAAGGCCGAGAGCTTCTTCATGAAATGGGGAAAGTCAACTTGTGTTTTGTGTGTTTGATTTGTTTTGCTTCGTTGTTTCCTTTTATTTTGCTTAATTACCTTTTAACCATGGTAAAATTTGTGTGGCTTGTAATCAACCAACAATCCCTCCATTTGTCATGCTTATGTCACCATGCCTATGTCATCCATTTGCCACATGTCTCTTCCTAGTGGTTTGATGATGTCACAATCCTTGGCTTCTTGTACAAGCTTGTCTCTTGGTCACTTATTTGTTTTACGGTTCGCTTAACTTTCGTTCTCGTTTATCGTTTGAGAGATCATACCCGGGATCTTATTACTTGGGTTTCCCCTAAACCCTTCTTAATAGTTTCTATTCCTTTTATGATCCTCTCTTATAATCCTTGAATTTAAATCCTTTTAATCATATTACCTTATACTCAATTCTTTCGGTATCTGGTGGATTTTCGGTAAAAATCAAAGTGTTCAGATTTGGATTCTGACGATCTTTACATACACTTATATACCATATAGAGTACTATTAAGACCTCAGAATATCAATAAAAGAACTGCTACATTGTGTGGCATGAAAAGTTTTCTTATTCAGCATAATCAGCAAAATCACTACTCATAAGGTTTACAAAAAGTCCAAAATTTTTGGGGTTATTACATGGATCAAAGGAGAAAAAGGCATGGAAGAAAGTCAAAGACAGTTGCTCTTAAAGCTGAGGAGGAATCTCCTAAAGTGGTTGTCTCAAAGAGGGGAAAAGGAAAGTCTCTCATCATACAGTCTGATTCAGAGTCATCATATTCTAATGATGATGATTCAGAATCTGAATATTTATCTGAAATGGATGTTGATGCAGAGATGATGGAACTGTGTGTTCTTATGGTGAAGGGTATCACAAAGATAGCCTACAAGAAATTCAGAAAGGGCAAGAAGTTTTCCAGGAAAGGTGGAAGTTCTAAAAAGAAAGGGTTCAGAAAGTCTGAAGGCAAAGGAGGAAAGTCTGACAGAGGAGACAACTCAAATGTCAAATGCTACAATTGTGGTTAAAGAGGCCACATCTCTCCTGACTACAAGAAAGGAAAAGGTGATAAAGGCCAGGCACTTATCACAAAGAAGAAAAACTGGGAAGACACTTCAGATTCTGAAGATGAGGTGAACTATGCCTTAATGGCAAATGCTGATAGCAGTTCTGATACTGCTGAATTGAAGGTACCTCATTCAACTCTTGCTTTTCATACTGATGATATTTCTGAGCTAAGATTATATCTAAAAACCATGTTCATTAGTTTTAGAGATCAGACTTTAACAAATGAAAGATTAACATCAGAAAGTCTTGCTCTTAGAAACATAAATGACTACTTAGAAAAAGAGTTAGTTATATTGCATAAAACTCAGAAAGAAAGATATGAGGCTTTTTATGTTAGAGATGAACTGCTAAAATTGAATAAATCTCTTAGATCTGATCTGGAAAAGGAAAAGGAGATAATCAAAACATGGACTAATTCTGGAAGAACAACTCAGAAAATCTTAGAAAATGGAAATTGGAAAGAAGGTCTAGGTTATCTAGATGATAAAGAAGAAAAGGAAACTGTGTCATCTAAACCAAACTTTACCAAGAAAGCTGAAAAGCCTAAAGTTAATTCTGTTAAATTTGTAGCAAAAATTGTTGTGTCTGATTCTGAAAAGATGAAAGACTCTAAGACAGAAGTCAAAGAAAAGTCAACTTTCGACAAATTAAAACAAGACAAATCAGCTTCAGTAAACATAGGTTTAATGACAAAGAAGCATCTTAAACATAAGCTGAAAGAGATTAAAAATGTGAACAAGGTCAAGGAAGCTAGGAAAAATAGAAATGGAAAGGAAGGTGTGAATAAAAGCAATAATTTTATGTCTGTTACTAATGCTCCTAGAAAGAAATGTTATAATTATGGAAACTCTAGCCATCTTGCTTTTTTTTTGCAGGAAAAATAAAGATATAAACTCTTTACCTCTTAGATCAGGAGTTAGGAGTCAGTCTATTAGGTTTAAACAACAAAATCCTTGTTTTCATTCTGGTAGTTTATGGCATTCCATTTATACTTGTAAGGAATATCATATTTTGTACTCTGATTATTATGAAATAAAACTTTCTTTGAAGAAAGTTAGTGTAATTTCTTCTAGTTTAAATTCTGATGCAAAGTTTGATAAAAAGCATGTTAGCATAAACTCTGAAACTAAATCCGCTGCAAATGCTAACAAACTTAAAAAGGCCAAAGGATCCAAGCAAGTCTGGGTCCTTAAAACTAACCAATAGTGGTCTTTGTGATTGCAGGGCAACATGAAAAACATCCTAGTTCTGGACAGTGGATAATCAGGACATATGACTGGATATAAAGCCCTGTTATCAGACTTTGTGGAGAAAGCTGGCCCAGGAGTTTCTTATGGAGATGGAAACATGGGAAAGACTCTGGGATATGGCAATATCAATCATTGGAATGTCATAATTGAATAAGTAGCTCTTGTCTCAGGACTTAAACACAATCTGCTAAGTGTGAGTCAAATCTGTGACAGAGGTTATCATGTGGATTTCTTTGAAGAACACTATGAAGTTGTAAGTAATTCTACAAGCAAAGTGGTTCTGAAAGGTTACAGACATGGTAACATATATGAAGCCAGACTTTCAACAAATTCTGATGGTTCTGCAATCTGTCTGTTAAGCAGAGCATCAATTGAAGAATGCAGGAATTGGCACAAGAGACTCTCTCATTTAAATTTCAACAACATATATGAGCTAGTAAAGAAAGATCTTGTGAGAGGACTGCCAAAATCAGTATTTGCTCCTGATGGGCTTTGTGACTCATGTCAAAAGGCAAAACAAAGAAAATCTTCATTCAAGAGCAAAACTGAATCCTCAATTCTTGAGCTTTATCACTTACTGCATGTTGATCTATTTGGTCCAGTCAATGTCATGCCCATTACAAAGAAGAAATATGCTATGGTTATAGTGGATGAGTTCACAAGATACACTTGGGTGTATTTCTTGCACAAGAAGAATGAAACTGCATCTACTCTAACTGATCATGTCAGACATCTGGAAAAGTTGGTCGAAGATTCTTTTAAAATAACAAGAAGTGATAATGGCACTGTGTTCAAGAATTTAATCATGGAAGAGTTCTGTAAAGAGCATGGAATAAAGCAGGAATTTTGTGCACCTGGAACTCCACAGCAGAATGGAGTTGTAGAAAGAAAGAATAGGACTCTTATTGAAGCTGCACGAACTATACTTGATGAAGCAAAGCTACCAACCTACTTTTGGGCTGAAGCTGTGCAGACTGCTTGTTTTACACAGAATGCTACACTCATAAACAAGCAAGGAAAAACACCAAATGAGATGGTGAAGAAAAAGAAACCAAATCTGAAATACTTTCATGTATTTGGATGTTAGTGTTTTGTTCTTAAGACTCATCTTGAATAGCTGTCAAAATTTGATCTGAAAGCTGATGAAGGAATATTTGTTGGATATCCACTTTCCACAAAAGCCTTCAGAGTCTACAATTTAAGAACAAGGGTTGTCATGGAATCTATCAATGTATCTTTTGATGATAAAAAGATTACTGGACTTGAAGATTTCAATGATCATGATCAGTGGAGATTTGAAAATGAAGATTTAAATTCTGATTCTGTAAATTCTGATGACCTAAATCTTGATCCTGTAAGTTCTGACGGGTTAAATTCTGATTTCATTGAAACTGTGGTAACTACTCTAAATGAAAATGCACCTGTTCAGGGGGAGCAAGCTGATGATCATACCATATCTCAAGACTCTCAAGAAGCATCAGAACCTGTCACTGGCTCTTCAAGTTCTGATTCATCAAGTTCTGATGAGCCAAATTCTGATAATTCTGAAACTCTGATTCCTCAATTTCTGAAGGATCCAACTCAAATTCTGAAATTTTAGAGAGCATAACTTCAGGGGGAGCATCAGAAAATGCTGATGGAGATAGCATGGATCATGGGGGAGGATCCAGTTCTAGAGATCAACTTCCATCTATAAGGAAGTGGACTAAATCACACACACCTGACTTAATAATTGGAGATCCTGAAGCAGGTGTCAGAACTAGAATAGAAACATCAAATGAATGTCTCTATCATTCCTTTCTATCTCAGACTAAACCAAACAAAGTGGAAGAAGCTCTTCAAGATGCTGATTGGGTGCAAGAAATGCAGGAAGAGCTAAATGAATTTGAAAGAAATAAAGTCTGGACCCTAGTGCCAAGACCAAAGAACAGGTCCATTGTTGGCACAAAATGGGTGTTCAGAAACAAAACTGACAGTGATGGCATAATTACAAGAAATGAAGCAAGGCTGATTGCTAAAGGTTACTCTCAACAAGAGGGTATTGACTATGATGAAACATTTGCTCCAGTTGCTAGATTGGAAGCCATAAGAATCTTTTTGGCTTATGCTGCTCACAAGAAGTTTAAAGTCTTTCAAATGGATGTGAAAAGTGCTTTTCTCAATGGAGAATTGGAAGAAGAGGTATATGTTGAACAACCTCCAGGATTTATAGATCCAAAATTTCCTAATCATGTCTACAGACTTGATAAAGCACTCTATGGCCTTAAGCAAGCTCCAAGAGCATGGTATGAGACTTTATCTCAATTTCTTCAGGAAAGTGGATTTATCAGAGGCATAATTGATAAAACTCTGTTCTACCTCAACCATGGAAAGGACTTACTTTTGGTATAAATATATGTTGATGATATCATCTTTGGTTCTACAAATTCCAAACTCTCTGAAAGGTTTGCAAAGCTAATGCAGTCAAGATATCAAATGAGTATGATGGGAGAACTTAGCTATTTTCTAGGACTTCAAGTCAAGCAAAATGAAAAAGGTACTTTCATAAATCAATCCAAGTACAACAGAAATTTACTGAAGAAATTTGGAATGCAAGACAGTTCAACTGCATCCACTCACATGGCCACTGCAACCAAGTTAGATAAAGATACTGGAGCATCAGTAGATATTACTAACTACAGAGGCACGATTGGCTCTTTACTCTATTTAACTACAAGTAGACCTGATATCATGTATGCTACCTGTCTTTGTACAAGATTTCAGGCTGATCCAAGAGAACCTCATCTAATAGATGTGAAAAGAATTTTCAAGTACCTCAAGGGTACAACTGATCTAGGATTTTGGTATCCTAGGGAATCAGATTTTAAGCTAATAGGTTACTCATATGCAGATTTTGCAAGATGCAAAATTGACAGGAAAAGCATTAATGGAAGCTGCCAATTTCTTGGAGGCAGATTTGTTTCTTGGTTTAGCAAGAAACAGAAATAAATTTCAACATCAATCGCAGAAACAAAGTATATTGCTGCAGGAAGCTGTTGTGCACAGATTGTTTGGATGAAGAATCAGTTACTGGACTATGGGTTAGAATTTTCTAAAATACCTATTTACTGTGATAATCAAAGTGCTATTGCTATGACAGGAAATCCAGTTCAACACTCAATGACAAAGCACATCAGCATTAGGTACCATTTCATAAGTGAACATGTGATGGAAGGTACAGTGGAATTGCATTTTGTCCTAACAGATCAACAACTAGCAGATATCTTCACAAAACCACTATGTGAAGCTACTTTTACAAGACTGGTAAATGAACTTAGAATGGTTTTAGGTTCTTTCTCAAATTCTGTTTAGTTTTTATTCTCATGCATCAGACTTTATGATCAGTGTTTACAGATTATCTTATCTTAATATAATATGTGCTTAAAATGTATCATATTAAATACTGATTGTTATCTGATGTGATTCTATATACTCTGATAGTGTTTTGAATGTTCTGTGACTATTCAATCTAACGAGGATTACTTTGCTAGATGCTGACTTAGTACTCTTTAACAAACTATGAATCTCATGTTTGAATTAGTTGTTTATATGGAAATCAGTAACACAAGCAAATTCTGAGTTTGATTTTAGTCAAATTTACTTTGTGTATCTTATTACTAAGTCACAAACTAGATTATTGTTTCTTATCTATCAAATTCTGATGTCAGTAAATCTTAAGGATGAGCTACATACTTGATAAGCCTCACTTATCTAAAGAAAACAAAAGAAAAGAAAAAAATGAAGTCATGTACTCCTTTGAGATCTAGAGTAAATATGTGAAAGGGAAGACCCAAGTGCATTGCTGGTATTAAGTTATATGCATTAAAAAGCAAATAAATTTTTCTTGATGACTTTTCACATTCTCTGATTACTGGAGAAATATTCTGATAATAGCATAAATTCTGATAGCAGTTGTAACTCATTTATATTGAGAAGCCACTATGAAAAGAATTTCAAAAGATGCATAAAATGAGCACAAACAGTTGAGGTGGACTCTTGCATAAATTTATTCTATAGTAGACTTCAAAATTAAAGAAAGATTTTAAGCATTTTTCTTAGTTATGCCTTATTTCTAAGATATCTGAAGTTTATCAGACTTTAATCTTTATCTGATCATTTGCAAATGCACACATTCTCACTCCATATAAATGATGAAAATTACTGTGGTGATTAAGTTGTTTCAGACAAACAGTTAAGTATTATTTGCATAAATTCTGAGTACAAGTTCTGATGATTAAACTCTGAAAAACCAGTCAGTATTTGTGTGAAGAATCACGGAAACAGTCATTCACTTTTTGAGTACAGAAGCCATGTTCCGATGATCGTTAAATTCTGATAATAGTCAAGTTCTGAAGCAAATCCTGATGGAAACTTTGATGCTTACATGGCATTATTTAATTACTTGACTTATTTTTAGTATTTTCTGTAACAGTTATATTTTGTCAGAAAATAATTAAGTGAGATAAAAACAGTGATAATCATTTGGTTAATGGGTTGCGTGTTTGTTTTGGTAACAACATGTGAACAATAATTACTGCACATTTACCGTGCCCACTCATTACTATTTTGACTATTTCCATGCTGCCAGGTGTAAAAAGACTGTTTTGCTTCACAAAAATAGTCGTTGTCACGTGGAGTGTATAAATAAGAGAGTTAAAAGATTTTACAATCGTTTACCTACTATTCTTATTTTCTAATCTCTCTTATTCTCTCTCACTCTCTAATATTCTCCGAAGTTATCTCTTACAGGCATTTTATCAAACACCTTTCGTACAAAAATCTTTTCACTTAATTTCTTACAGAAATGGAACCCAAGGACATCATCTTTAATGGAGCCAAGTTCGTCCCCAATAACTACATGGATATTCTCAACAAGGATGATGCTCCATCAGATCTTCATTTTATTCAAGATTTTCCAGGCTAACAGTGAGATTGGGTATGCTTTGACCCAACCACAATTACTCTCAGGAACACAGATACTGGAGTTTTGCAGGAGTGGATTTTATAATGATGGTGGCGAAGCTAGGTCCCCAAGCATTATCTTCATAATAGGGGAAGATGAGCATCTAGTTAACTTGTCAACTATTCGACAAGCTCTACACTTGCCAGAAAATTGCACTTTCAATGCTCAGATTGAAGAACCCCTTCTACAGGGTATGATGGCCAATCTTGGCTATGAGAAAAGTCTGTCCAAGCTGGGACAGCTGAAGAGGCCATATATCAGAAGGGAGTGTAGCTACTTCTTTGTCTACATCACCAGAGCTTTTGCCAACAAATGCTCCAACTTTGATGCCATTCCCATTCTGAGTCAGCAAATAGGGTATGCACTTCTAAATCAAACTCACTTTGATTATGCTACTGCTATTTTGGGTTTTATTGGGGATAGGATGAATGAGGACCCAAATACTGTTTACTTTGCTAGATTTTGTCAACTCATTTACAGTTTTTGTTGTCCTGATAAACCCCAAAACTTTAGTGAGACAATTCAACCTTTTAAACTTGCTAAAAGGGCTTTCATAGACTTGTTATCTACTGATAATAAGAAAGAGATACTAAGACCCCTTCAAATTCCTACATCAGTAAAACAGTTCTTAGTAAACTCTGACCCCAACACATACTCACCCAAATTTCCTGAAGTTGCACCCTCTCAACCTCCACCAACACAACCTACCAATACTTAACCAAGTCAATCCTCTCAACCACAACCACAACCTACAATAAGAACCTATTTCCAATCTGCACAATCTTCTCAACCACAACAATCAGCACCTACTACCAAACCAACCTTTGGTACTTCCCAAAAGGTGCCAGTTGTAAAATCTGCCACATCCTCTAAGCCCACAACCAAAAGAACTAAATCTATTCCTAAATTTCCACCAAGGAGAAGAAGGATGATTCTTAGAGATGAATCAGATGAAGATGAGCAAGTCCAGGTTTATGCATCAGAACTTGTGACAGTAGCAGCTGAAGAATCAATTCTTCAGAAGCTGAAAAGGTATCTCCTCAGAAGGATAATGAAGCTGAGGGTTCTGGAATTTTAAAAAGGAAAAGAAATTCAAGTTCTGATGCTGCTTAAGCAACACCTCCACCATCCAGAAGATCAAAGAAGAAGAGAGCAAGAAGGCATATGGCACAAACTCATTCTGAGGATGTTAAAGAAGTTGAGGAAGGGGATCAGGAATCTCTGATCTCATCAGAACCAATAGTGATTGAAGCTTTGCCACCTCCAGCTCAAGCTGAAGATACTATTCAAGATAGAGTGATCACACCTCCTGTCTCTCCAATCAGAGAACCAGCTATAGTTGAAGATTCAGGATTAAGTCCTGAAATTGATATTCACAGGCTGAACATACAAACTGTCTTGTATCTGGAAGCACTAGCAAATGAGACAACTCCACCTGTTTCTCCACTAAATGCTGAAGTTCCTACCACACCAATTCTGGATGTGGAAACAGATGAAGTTGTACCATAATCTCCTACAGCCATACACACTCTTGTGTTGTCAGAAGATGATGAGCTTCTAGCAAGTTCTGGAGAGTCAGCTCCAGCTCAAATTCTTGGAAAGGAGGCACTGCTTAAAAAGTTTGTTGAAGAAGATGCTCATGTTCCATGGGAAGAAACTCACAGAGGAGTTGAATGGACCAAGAAGTGGAATGAATCTGACTTCATTCCCAGCTCAAAAGTTTTGTCAAATCATATTGCAAAAGCTGATGAGTTGCTGACAAATTCTGATTTCAAAACTCAACTTAAAGTCACAGCTCTCAGTACTAAAAGTCTTCAAGGTCAACACTCCATTACTCATGCCAAGGTTGATAAACTACAGGAAAATGCTGATAAGCTGGACCTGATGCTCAAGCTAGACAAGAACATGTTTATCAGACCTATTCATGAAAAAGTAGAGGCTATTGAGAAAGTTCAAGAAAAGCAGCTCTACTATTCAAACACTGAAGAAGAAGGATGATAAAGAAGATGACCAGGGAAACCCTAGCAAAGGTCAAGGTCAAGGGCAAAGCCATAAAGTTTCTTCAAAGAAACTAATTTCTAATTCCAGCAAATCTTCTACACAGAAGAATACAAGTTCTGAAGCTGTTAATGCTCAAATTCTGAAAGCAAGTTTTGATGATCAAAGTCTGATGACAAAGTCGGATATTCTGATTCAGTCTGGAAGTCAAGACTCTCAAAAGTTCCTACAAACTCTGAAGCTTAAGGGAAGGGAGACTACTGTCTACTATAAGGATCCCAAGATTCAGACACTTGATGAAGAGATTGCTAGGAGATTATTTCTCAAGCATAATCCTGGAATGGATTTAGAAACTCTAAAGGAGGAAGAAGCTAGATTTGCAGTTGAGAAGACAAATATTAAATCTAAAGCTTCTAATTCAAAGAAACCTCCAAGGCCTAAGGCAAAAGGCATTGTTATCAAGGAAAGGTCAACTTCTGAGGCTTTAAGAAGAAAATGACAATTACCTCTGACAGAGCTCAAGGTGATTTGAACAAAATGACAATTATTGATAAGAAGAAACTCCTATGGAAGAATGTTACACCATCAGATCCTAAGAAAAATCAACTGCTATCTGATTTCATGACTGTTGGATTGAAAGGCAGAGAAGCAAGAGACAGAGCTGGATTAGGTTCCGAAGAAGCCAAGATCAAAATAGGAGTTGAAGTACTTACTAGAGATCCATTCTTATTAACTGAAAAACCACTTGAGGAAGTTACACAGAAACACCTTGACAAGGTTATATATGTTCAAGTGGTACTGTATGCTCATGATAAGAGTAATGTCAAAGAAAAGCTGATTCTATTTCTTGAAGATGGAAGAACATACAGAATATCAGAATCAGATGTGTTGAACAAATCTCTGAAAGAACTTCAATTCTTTCATTATCTTTTGGAGATAAAGTCTGAGATTACCAGAAGATGGTCAAATTTCATCATGAAGACTATAAGGGATAAAGCCAGAATCTCTGGATCAAGGTTTACAGAATTTGTTCCAAACATAGTTGAAGATGATGGAAGTGAAATTCCAATGAAGAAGAATTATGTTAAACCTGAAGTTATTCTGAAAGAGAAATGTCTGTGCTATAATGAAGACTCATCTCATCCAAGAGTAATCAGACTTGGCGATGGATTGGAAAGAAATCACATCTCAACAATTAGGACTGCAATCCACCAAATTGGAAGTCAAGATGAAGAAATGAAGCAAGTCAAGGCTACATTAGCTCAAGTCCTGAGCAATGCAGAAGAGAAGCTGATATCAAACTTTGTCAAGAATCACTTGGGATTCAGATTGACTCAGTAAAATTGGTAAAAGCTGCAAGGACTGTAAGTTATAGTTAGTTGTCTAAATAAACTCTCATTGCATTTGTACTTAAATATTTTTGACATCATCAAATCTATTAACTTAAATATTTTTCATAATTTACAAGTTGGGGGAGATTGTTAGATATATTTGTGATGTCATGTTTAATTTGTCGTGTTTAGTTTCAGAACTTAATATCAGGACTTACTGGAAATCAGGACTTACTGAAGTCAGAAATTATATCAGAACTTAAGGCCGTCAGGATTTATATCAGGACTTAAGTGCGGGTACTTCAAATAAGGAATGCAGCTGATTTACAGAAGAGTATTTGGACTAAAAAAATAGAAGATATGCATGGAGTGTTGGACAGCTAGAAGACTTGTAGAAGATAATATCTGATTGATATATTTTAGGAGATAGAATTATATTCCATATCAATTAGAAGATATCTTGTAACTGTGTACTATATAAACACCGCTTAGGGTTTACACTATAAGTGTTATCATTCACGAGAAAGATTATACATTATAACCTAGTAGCTCTTAGTAATATTGTTCATCACTGAGAGAGTAGTTTAACCTACTTTGTAACATAGCTTATTATATTGAATAAACTTGATTACTGTTATATACTTGTGTTCTAAATCGATTTGATTGTATAAATACTATATTCAACCCCCTACTATAATGTTGTGTGACCTAACACTACTGTAATTAAGTCACAACTCACAAGTGATACATATTCCTAAGTTCATCTAAATATAGAACAATTCGAGTATATCATTATATACCTTGTCCCAGCCATACTAATTCCATACAAGAGATAGGTTGTTTGCGATAGTGAAAGGTCCATTTTCATAAAAGAGAGCCAACTCACTGCTGTAACGCCCCCAAATCCGGGGTCAAAGGATTTGATCATCACATTGAAACCTCAATCCAAATTAACCTGTTAAATCAATAAATAAATGCCAGCGGAAGATAATTATCATCTATGACCCCAAACTACTCCAAGATCTTTTAAGGTTACAGTTCTAGAAACAAGGTATCCAAATTCCACCAATAAATTCTTCACTTTCTTTTAACAATCTTTTCAATAAATCTCAATCTCAAAACTAAACCCACTAGTATAACTTCGAAATGAAGTATACTAGGCCCAAATAAAATACAAAACTATAATATAATATAATATAAACAACTTTACACAATAAAACTTACACTAGTCCGCAATCCTGGATCAACCACCTTCCAAAAGCTTCTTCTTTGCTTCCTCGAAGTATGCAGCTAACTAGCGCAAGCTAATCCTCACTGGAGGTTAAATTTAAAAACAGGCAAGTATGAGCGGAAGAAATGCTCAGCAAGATTATTATGACATATATAGGGTCTTTTGATATAAAACTGACATCTGCATTAGAGCAGAACATTTAAAATCATAATTGCTGAATCATAAAACTTTAGTTGAGGAACCCCAGAATTGATTCCTTAATTGTATTTAAATCATTTTGATATTTTTGAGCGAGATGCTTCAGCAATACTTTGAATCTTGACGATAATAAAACTCGTAAAACAGTGTTTACGGAAATATCGTAAACCACCATAACATGAAACAATGATTATGGATTGAATCATAAACTTTATTCAAAACCGAACTCTTCAAATTAATACTTACTTTGTTGTCATATCAAATTAGATATCAATACAAACTTTGATGCTCACAACATCCATACTGAAGTCAACGTCAATCATCTATACTAATACCACCTTTGATATTTAACAACAACGTAAGTATCATCATAAATCAGAATCTGAATCAAAACCGTAATTCACTTTTAATCCAAAATAGAATCAGTACTTTTAATCCAAAACAGAATCAGTTGATAAATCATTTATTCTATAATTATCAAAACAATAAAGAAATTTAAATATCAATTTAGATTGGAACCAACAACATTTCATGTTGTTCCCGATGATCAGTCACGAAACAACACCGGTATCCCGCAGCCATACCGTAAGTATAGGTACTACCTGTATCCCGAAGACATACGGTACCTATAGGGCGCCAGAAAACGCATAACTAGCCTTGAAAGATATTACAGCTGGACCGATATCTCGATCACCTATGTTGTAACCAATAACCAGTAACCAGTAACCATTCCAATCTTAAAAACCTTTTTATTGAAAAATGAGCCGAATCCTTCGACATCCTAAATAATTTTTATTCCCCCAATCACTTGGGCAGGAATTCTCGCAACAAAATCATCTTTCTCAAAATTTAAAACATTTATAAATCTAGTAATTTGATACGTAAAATCACTTAGCTATTCTGAACATAGAACAGCAGAAGAATACTTGTATAACAGAATCATTTAATTCAACGATATGTAAAACATTTATCTATCTTGAACTGAATAGGGAAAGCAATACTTGCATAAGAATATTTAAAATAAATATCACTTGAACTATAAGTGATGATAGGGATACTTGCCTTTGGTTTTTAGCAGTTAGTCACACTCGCAAAGACGCATCTATTCTGACATTTTGTCTTAAAATATCACCGTCTTTCTTTTCAACACTTCACTGATATGCTGCTCCTGCGATTGCTAGAAGCCAGATATCCAATGTCATTCTATCTCATTCTTTATCCAACGTCTTGTCTTGATCACTCGAACGATCCGCATCTATAATTAAAAGAGATAACTTTAATCGCCTAAACGATAATCACTCGACGAACTGCGCGTCAAAAGCCTATCGTCTACCCACACGATAACCTACACATAAATATAACAGACAAACACAGGACTCTTGATCCACATACGCACATAATTCACATAGCATATAAGCACATAACTCATATATCACATAAGACTCGGTTCATCGGAAGGGTCGACTCGGTACGTTTAAAACTGAAATCGGGTCAAAAATATGATTTATCGATCAAAAATCGACTCAAAATGATTCGTAAAACAAGCGACCTTTCAAAACAAAAGGATTTGGGTCTCGAAAGTATTTTTATTGAAAGCAGATTATTTTTCTGAGTCTAGAGGCGTTCGTTTCGTGTTAAACGGACGAACGGTTTATTTAATATGAATTTTTGAACATTTTTCGGAATTAAAACGGCCTCCGAAACATTTAATAATTAAATAATAAGGCTCGAACACCCGAAAATAATTTTATAAAAATTATCGAGCTTGTAAAATAATTTAAAATAATATTTTAAAGCTCGAGACTATTTTTTGAAATTTTTAAATCAAGGATAAATAATTAAATCTAATTAAATAATCAATTAAAATTAATTAATAACTAATTAAATTAATTAATTAATTAATATTTAAATTAATTGACTAATTAAATAATTAATTATCAACTAAAATTAATTAACTAAATAATTTGGATTTATTTTTGAATTAAAATAAATTTTCAGAATTAAAATAATGATTTTTAAAATAAAAATGAATTTTTTTAGAAATTAAAAATAGGATTTTTGAATAATTTGTAAAAGGAAAATCCAGAAACATATTGTATAAAACTGAGTTGGGGCAAAACAGATCAAACATGGGTCATAAAGAAATCTAAACGGGTCAAACCCGGACCCTGAAGAACTGCCGCCGGGTTCAACGGAGTTGTCGCCGGAATCTGGAAAACCCAGATTTCGTCCTCTTCTCCGACGAACACCCGAATCCAGCGAGTCCCCTACAACTCCGGCCAGCCCCATTTTTTTGTCAAAACGGTCCGTTTTCAATCCAAAAATGATCTAAACTAGTCCAGGAACATGATCAAGACAGGAACCGTGGAAATCGGCAATGAAACCATCGATTCTAATCAAAAACCGACGACCTCAACCCGATTTCCGGCCATCAATCGAATTCAAGCAATACTTCACCAAATTTGACGAAACTTATACCAAATCGAAGCTCAGAGACAGTACAATCTCTTAATGCAATCATATCCAACACCCAAAGCATGATTAATCCAGAAAATCCTATACTAAAAAGATTTTGTACCCGATAAATCACAAATCGATGTTTGGTTTTAGTAATTGAAAATCACTTGCCCGGAAATGATATTTAACGAGGAATAATTTTAAAAATATTATTTTTAATTAAATACAAAATGTATACTAAAATTTCCCCAAAAATTGCGAATGATTCAAAAATGCAGAATTACCGCGTATTTGGAATGCGAATGATTTTATAAAAATAAAAACACGAATTTTGTGGGCTTTGATGTCCCAGTGGGGTCCCGGTCCATTTATTTTTGGAAAACAGAAACGATTCCTAAATTAATAGAAAACCCCGAAAATACATAAAACACATTCTAATGCATATAAAATGAAATAAAACGAGTAACGCAAATAAACACGCGTCCAAATTACAGATCGATTCATATAAATGCAGTTTTAAACACGTAACAGGTATTCTATTGGGTCATATCGGATCCGAAAATACATTACTTAGCCGCTAAGTAACTATAAAACGATACCATTTAATACCAGATTTGGATAATTATCGAAACCGAGCTTTTTATAAAATACCGTATACGAAAATAATATAAAAATATCCCGTCTCTCGAGAATACGGGTTTTTGCTGATTACCGAAATGATTATTGTATCGAAAATTTTGCGCCGGGACGCGCACAGGTCAAACCGTAATCCGGATCGAAAAAGTCAAAACACGGAAAATGTCCGGAATTACCAGATTAGGTTAGAAAGGAGTTTTATGAACAATTTCGGGTTTTAAAAACATAAAAACGGTTGAAGTCGGACGATTCCCGGCTTTATAAAATAGTTTTTGTAATTACTCATATAATAATTAATAAATCCATAACTCATTTTAAAATTATCTAACAGTCCAAAAATTACCAGAAAAATATCACAATTATCTATATTTTATTTTGGACATATAAAAATTCAAATACTCAAATCATATCACATCTAAACACCCAAACATCAATTCCACTTATCATATAATTCACTAAAATTTACATACAATCACATAAACAAATCCAAATAACTATAAAAATAATATCTGAAAATATGGGATATTACAACTGCTACACCCTGGTCCTCCAGTCTGCCAAATAACAACAGGGTCATTTGTGTTGTTGCGTGATTTAAAGAAGAATTAAAACATCCTACAAATAGAGAAATTTGGATTTAGCAACAAAACAAACGTGACTATGATAACATATATAACTAAAACAGAGAAACACAAATTTCAAATTAAAAACTTAACAGCCAAACTACAAGAGTGTGTTTTTCTAGCCATATTTTGTGTAGCTGGATTAAGATCATAAATTAATCACAATAAGACCAACATAAAGATAATACATAACTAGCATATTTAGAAAAGTTAATATTATTAAATAGTTATCTAATTAGCAACAGTAGACAGGGCAACATACATGGCTCCTAGTGTGCGCTAGACAGTACTGAATCTATTTATGTCAATTTAGAATTTATATGGTTCACAAATCTTGTAATTTTTAAATTTACATGGAACCAAAGAATAAGAGAACCAAATATACCCCCTAAATTTTAAAACATTCAAACCATACTACTACCAATCTTAAAAAACTCGTATAAACATAAGAAATTATCATAAAACCCTTATAATATCCCCCACAAATGCACCATTATTATTTCAATTCAACAACAACAAAATTCTTGAGATAACATAATAAAGAAAACGCAAAACTAATAACTACCAACACGAAATATCACGAAACTAAGTCGAATTGGGTTGATATTTTTAACAAGAAACTTGTAACATAAAAATACAGGTTCATAGAGAGAGATTGAGAGAGAATATATAGAAAAAAGGGAGTACCTTAATGTAGAAGTGCAAACTAAACCCAAGCTGTGAAATTTATAAAAACAAAGAGATAAAATAGATTACAATTGTGTAAAAAAACCAAAAAATAAAAATCCCCAATTTAAATATAAAAACCCTAGTTTGTTTTGAAGCTTGAATTATTTCAAGCAGCCTCCATACCCATCGATATGTGAAAGTTTAACTATGAATTGAATGAAATCAATTTTAGTTTACACTTGAACTCTGAGAGAAATATAGAATATTGAAAAGACGGCTGAGAGAGAGCGAGATGAGAGAGAGAGAGAGAGTATTTTGACTTTTCCAAATATTTTAAACCACTTCTCCAAATTTTAGCCCTTTTTCCAAATTTTTGTCAAAATAACTTTCCTGCAGGTCTAATTCACTATTTTTCATTTTATTTTATTTTTGAAATAAAAAATTTATATTATAAATTGCAACCAAATTCTTTATTATTTAAAAATCACTTACTATAATTTATAAATTCAAGTAATAATTTTAATTTTTTAAAAGCTAATTAATTTTATATTCAAATAATAAAATTAATTATAACATTTAATATTTAAAGATAAAATTTTATATATTAAAACATGTTAAAAACGTAATATTACCTTAATATTTAAAACAAAAATAGAATTATTCACTTATTTGATTGAAGTTAATTTTTTTAATTTTTGTTTAAATATAATAAGAAGTTAATTAATTTAAATTCAAATATTATATGTGTATGTATATATTTAATTATTTTGTAAAATGTTAATATTATATGCGTTAATACCCTATAGTAACATAAGTTCACAGATGTTGCAGTGTGTAACACTTTCTTTCTATAGAAACATGTAGCTCTATGGTAACATCAAATGTGCAATGTTGCGGTAGGCAAAGATGAGTATAGCTAATGTAGCATAAGTTTGTAACGCTGATGATCAAACTATTGCGATAGGCCATCTATGGCGTAGTGCTGGGAGGTAAAGTTGGGGTTAAACCCAATAGGTAGTATGGGCATGGTGATAGAAAATATAATTGGATTGGGTAATAATTGTATGGGTAGACAATTATTATAAGAATTGAGTTGGGTAATAATTATATGGGTAACAATTATTATTATAATGGGATTAGGTTATTAGTCTTGGTGCTCAAGTTTGTGATGGCTATATATACATAGACATGTTATTGTTTTGATATATGCGTGAGTATTGTTTGATTTAAGTATCGCGTGAGTGAATATCATTTGGTGAGATTTATTTTATCATTGATAATTGTTCGGATTAATAATACAAGTTGGGACGTGGATTTTTCAGTGTCATATATTTTATGTGTGTGCGTGTGTTTTGCATTGTTTCTTCTGTTCTATATTTGTGGGTATTCCCCCTAAAAAGTGGTATCATGATCCAAGGTTTATGATGGAGATGGTTGGGGGATTTGAGATTGAATTATTTAATAGAAGAAACAATTGTAACCTTGTGGCAAAACAGGGTGGAAGATTTGTTAATTCAACGTGGGTTATATGCGACTCTTGGAGATAAGAAGCCTACTGAAGTTGATGGGACAAAGTGGGGAGATATGAAGTTACGTGCAACATAAATGATTCGGTTGGCCCTTAAATCGGAAATCAAGTATGATGTTATTGAAGAGGATAATCCCAAGAATTTGTGGGAGAAGTTAATGAAGACTTATCACTCAAAGTTTTAATGACCGGGATATGGTGTGTAATTATTTTATCAATAAATGATTATTATATGATTATTATGTGATTTTTGGTGAATTATTCAGTTAATTGATATTGATAAATATATATATATATATATATATATGTGTGATTAAATGTGAGTATGTTAATTTTATTATGTCCAGAATAAAATATAGATGAATGTGATATTTTTCTGGTAATTTTTGGATCGTTATGTGATTTTATAATGATTTATGAATTTATTAATTATTTTCTGAATAATTACGAAACTATTTTATAAAACCGGGAATCGTCCAACTTCAACCTTTTTTACGTTTTTACAACCCGAAACTCTTTGGAAAACTCCTTTCTAACCTAATCTGGATATTCTGAACATTTTCCGTGTTTTAAGTTTTTCAATCCGGATTACGGTTTGACCCGCACGCATCCCGACGTATAATTTTTGATACAATAATCATTTTGATATATTAGCAAAACCCGTATTCTCAAAAGACGGGTTATTATTACATTATTTTCGTATAAAGTGTTTTGTAAGAAACCCGGTTTGGATAATTATCGAATACGGGTATCAAAACGGATCGTTTTTGCAGTTACTTAGCGGCTAAGTAATGATCCAATATTCTATAAATATAAATAGCCCTTTTTTATTTCATTTTAGTCGTATAATCACAAACAGTTAGTCAAAACTATTAATTTACAAAGAAAAACCCTAAGGCGTTATTGAACTCCGATTCAAGCTTGCAATGTATCAAATCGAAGCTCTAAAAAAACTCTTTCTGAATCCACCATCTATTCAAGTGCAGAAATTAAGGTTTTCTTCTTATTTATTTATTTTAATTTAAATTAATTAAGGGTTTATATATGAATTTTTATTCTGGATATTATTGATATGATTTGATGATTCCATCGTGTAGATAATATTCTTCTGGTCATTTGGTATATTATACTTCAAATTTAGAGTTCAATGACATATAGAAATTGATGTTTGATTCTAGAAAATTAAAATTAGGGTTTATGTTCTGGAATAATTTCAATTGAATTTGGGGTTTTTAATTTGGTTAATTCTGGATTGAAACAAATTACATCAACATGTAGAT
The DNA here is from genome assembly GCF_009905375.1 of Apium graveolens. NCBI lineage: Eukaryota > Viridiplantae > Streptophyta > Magnoliopsida > Apiales > Apiaceae > Apium > Apium graveolens. The sequence continues at coordinate 537,523 of NC_133656.1, read as the reverse complement.
CGTGTCAAGACGAGACGATTCCTATAATTAGTTTTGTTTTTGGAGGATTAATCGACTTCACCGGAAAATTGAAGTTCGCCGGAGTCGGGAACTTCCAGTCGAATTTCCGACCAAACCATGAGTTGGTTATGCGAATTGATAGCAGAAATAGATTCCTGATCTTGCACTCTACTGATCTACAGTTTTGCGGAGTGTTCAAGGCAGGGGGATGACGGCCGGCGGTGTCGCTGCCACCGACGCCGCCAGGTCGTTGGAGAAGACGGCCAAATGTCAATTCGACCCCCAAACTTTTGCAAAATCTCATATTCAGTATTTCGGGTTTAAAATCTTTCAGAAACCAGATTACTGTTTTAATTATTTTCAAAAACAATATTTTGTTAATTTTAAAAATCAGAAAATGTATATTTATTTATTTTAAATTCAGAAAATATTTAATTAATCATTTTTCAATATCAAAAAATTATTTTAATTATTTATTTACTTAAAAATAAATCTGATTTATTTTATTAATCAATTTTAATTAGTTTTTAATTAATTTAATTAATCGATTAATTGAATATTAATTGATTAATTAATTTAGTTAACTATTAATTAATTTTAAATGATTTAATAATTAGATTTAATTATTTAAAATTGATTTAAAAATCCTGAAAAATAGTTTCGAGATATAAAATATTATTTAAAATTATTTTCAAGTGTTATGGATTTTTAACTAATATATATGATTGCTGTGTTTAACAATAAGGAACGTGAGCTTCAAGGCTCGATTTGACTGCTCTTGTGTTTCGTAACTCGATCTGCCTTACAAGATGCCTACGTACCTTGCTGATTGCCAAGGATCAAGTCAAAAAACGTAGATCTGATTTGTGGGGTGAGGCCCCTTATATAGATGTTGGGAGTCCTTGAATTGGACTTGGTATAGGAGACTTGGTGGGCAAGTCTCATAATTAGAATGGACTTTGGAGTCCTAGATAGTAGGAAACTGATTCCTTATCCTTTTAGGTCCCCTTGAGGCTAATCTATAAGGATTTATATCCTTATCGGGACTCTTCTCAACAGCTGATTTTTCCCTTATTAATTAATTACGAAATTAATTAATAATCAGGGCTTTTGGGCCTTCTTTATTCCATCAGGACTGATCTGGTCCATCAGGCTTAACCTTTCTGGTCTGAATGTCATATATCTTTTTATTGGGCCTAGCAGTCCACACCTTGTACAATTAATGCAGTAAATAAATCATGCTATCATAATTTATTTATCCCTATCATTTGCCCCCCAACTTTTGGGAAACATTGACTAGGTTTCGCAGAAGTTAAGTCTATCCGTTCCCTTACAGGGTTTCGTTTTTCCGTAAAGTGTGGAGCGACCTACACATTTACAATGAATTTTCCTTTTATTCAGGAATTATCTTAATTTCCAGGAATTTTTCCCTTATTTCCGGGATTTTCCCCTAATTTTCTGGATTTTTCCCTAATTTTCTGGGATTTTTCCCAATTTTTCTGGGATTTTTCCCTAAATTTCTGGGATTTTTCCCTAATTTTCTGGGATTTTTCCCTAATTTTCTGGGATTTTTCCCAATTTTCTGGGATTTTTCCCTAATTTTCTGGGATTTTTCCCAATTTTTCTGGGATTTTTCCCTAATTTTCTGGATTTTTCAGATTTCCAGCCCTTTTTCGACCAGGATCCTAGTCGAAATTTTGACCTGGATCCTAGTCGAAATAGGGGTCAGCCTTGCCATCCTGGTCGAAAGAATTCGACTAGGATCCATGACCTGGAATTCGACCAGGATCCTAGTCAAACTTTCGACCTGGATCTAGGTCGAAAACTCCCCCACTTTTCAGCTCCTGGTCTTGAGCCTCGACTAGGATTTCGACCAGGATTCTAGTCGAAATTTTGACCTGAATCCTGTTCGAAAATTCTTTGATTCTCTTGCTTCCTGGTCGAAGGATTTGGACTAGGATCCACAACCTAGGATTCGACCAGGATCCTAGTCGAACTTCGACCTGGGTTTTTAATCCCTATTTTTCAAAAGATGCTTGGTTTATTCGACCTCATTCCTGGTCAAAGTTTTGACCTCAATTCAGTCCCGTTATTCCAGCTATTTTCGGGTGTCTGCTCGAAAGATTTCGGGCAGGATTCACGACCTGGATTTCGACCTGGATTCTGGTCTTTATTACCCGTTATTTTCGGGTGTCTGCTCGAAAGATTTCGGGCAGGATTCACGACCTGGATCTCGACCTGGATTCTGGTCTTTTTCTAGCCTTCTCTATTGGGCCTTACATCTTTTAGGGCTAAAATTGAATTTTCCAAATCCTAATTGGATTTGGGCCTGGCTTTCTCTATTGGGCTTTTTCAAATATTACTGGGCCCCTCTTATTGGGCTTTACCAAATATTACTGGGCCCCTCTTATTGGGCTTTACCAAATATTACTGGGCCTCTTTATTGGGCTTAATATTGATCTGGGCTTAATACACCCTGTTTAGAATGCTCTAGAATTCCTAGGAATATTCTGGAATATTCCTTTTTCTGGGCTTTTTCCTATGGGCCTTTGTCCTTAATGGGCTTTCGTCCCTTCAACTTCCTTTTCCTCTTATATAAAGGAATGAGGAAAGGCTACTACTCCTCACCTTCTCATTTCTAAGTTTTCTTCTTTCTCCTCCTGCTAAGATTCTCAGAGCAATAACAGCAAGTCAGAGCTCAAAGCCTTTTTCAGGAGTGCTTCTTCAGGTAAAATTCCTCCCTTTGCTTTTCGTATCTATTTTTCCATTGTGTGCCATTTTAAGATACCCTGTTTACGTGCCCCTTTCTTTTTTTAGATGGCTGACAAAAAAATGACTCGCCTGGCCAAGATGAACGTGGCTAGAAAGTCCAACGAATTTCCTATTCGATCGAGGTATACTTCCTTAATCGACATGATCAATACTCGAGGGGACGAGTACCCGTCTGATACGCATCTGGATGCGCACGATCATATTAGTGCTTTACGGGATCCCAAGGAGCTGGAGAAGTTGAGCAGCTGCTTCAAAATCAAGGAGCCTTTTAAGCTGGTTCTTGCGGGTCCGGCCGACAGGGCCTGCCAGTGGAAAAAGGACGCACTATGCGTCTATAGGGATACTCTAAGGGCAGGTATCTGACTCCCTTTTCATCCGTTCATTCCCTTGTTACTGGCTGATGTGGGCGTCAGCCCTTGCCAACTCCCCCCAACTCCTGGAGGCTTATTCTGTGCTACCTGTCACAATGTGCCAAGCACAAGATCCCTACTTCTGTTGCTGTTTTCAGGAAAATTTTCCAGTTCAAAAACAGCCCTGATAAAAGTCCGGGTTGGGTTTCTCTAAACCAGCGCCCCACTATTCCCCATATAGTGAATGGGAAGTCCATCCCTGACAACAACTTGGGGTGGAAGAAAGATTTTTTGTTCGTTGTTTAGGAGGGTGGAGATTGGGGCACCCTGTTTCGATCGTCCTTCGGGCTTGCCGTCGATGGGAGCCCAAATGACATAACTTTGTCTGAGGAGGAGGCTAGAGCTTTCAACCTCCTTACACAAGATAATGGGACTTCCCATTCTTGGGATCTTATCCGGGAGTCCGTTCTTGTAGAACGCGGCCTCTCTCCCGTCCCTAAGAAAAGTAAGTTTCCTCCCTTATATCTCGCTCTCTTTTCTATATTTCATTTTCTATTCTGCTGAGTTTTCAACTTTGCTTGTTGCAGTGGCTAAGAAGATTGAGGAGGCTACCAAGCCTAAAGACCTGGAGACAACCAGGATGAAGAGGGCTGGAAAGGTCTTTAAAGACCCACGCCTTGGTGACCGATTCCCTGAGTTCCTCCTTCAAGCAATGGAACCGGGCGAGGAAGGCCCCAGCCAGGTTTTGCGCACCAAGCAGAGGCCAGGGGCCTATTTTCAACCTGCTTGGGGGATCCGGGGCAAGGATTCAATATTGGGCAGCACGGCCCTGTCCAAGGAATGGTCTAAGCACTCCATCTCCCCGGTGGACTATCAAGATTTTGTCCTTCAACAGGACTTAGAGGGGAATGAGCTTTTCGGAGCCCAGGCTTTAGCGACGGTATGTCCTTTTCCTATTGCCTTTTATACTTGCCTTTTCACGTTTTCTTTCTCATACTTTTGCTGCTTCTTTTGCAGGCTAACGCCCATTTTCAAGGGGCGATTCACCAAGCTAAGGCTTGGAAGGTTGGCCTGGAGGACACTAACAAGAAGTTGGAGGAGGCCAACCAGAGAATAGAGGCCCTTGAAGCTCAACTGGCCTCTTCCACTTCTGACCTAGAAACGGCCCGGGCTGAAAATGTTATCTTGAAGGTACAGAAGGATAAAGCCTTTGACGGCTGGATGGACACCCAGGAGTTCAAGGACTTGATGGTGGAGCACGATGCCCTCCTGCACCCAGTTAGCTATAAAGAAGGCTGGGACGCTGCTGTGGAGGCCATACAAGATGAATTTCCAGAAGTCCTCGAGCAGTCCTCCTTTCCTTGCCCTGTGCAAGTTCCAGAGCTCGGGGGTGTTACTGAGAAGCTTGCTGATATGATCAAGGACGGAGAGGAGGAAGATTCTTCCGAAGAGGAGTTTGAGCCTGTCACTAAGAAGGCCAGGGTGGAAGAGCCTCCAAGAGCAGTGCCTCAACAGCCAGCATCTCCCGCAGAGGGAACCTCCACAGGGACTTCGGAGGGGACGACCGAGACGTCCGAAGGAACGACTGAAACATCCGAGGAGACTTCGGATAGTGGTTCCGAGGAATCTCAGCCTTCCAAGGCCTAAGTTTTTTTTTTGTACATCTTCTTTTTGAACTTTATTCATATCAGAACTTGTTACCCTTCGGGGTTATATTTCATATGTTGCTTTTCTGAATTTGTTACCCTTCGGGGTTATATTTCATATGTTGCTTTTCTTGCCTCTTTCTATTTTAACTTTACAATCTTAATATACATTTGAACTTTAAACATCCTTAGATTGAAATAATTTCAAACTCTTTAATATGAAGTCTGGTTCTCCAAAACCTTACACAGCATGGGTTTGACCCTAATCAACAATAACTAGACAATGTAAATTCTACTGGAATATAAAATCCTACGCAAGCAAAGCTTCAAGGTGCTTTTAAACCTACTTGTCACAATGACAAGTGAGAATCGTACTTCGCCTATCTTACACGTAATAAACCTTCAGGTTTTGTGCATTCCAGGTTCTCGGGACTTCAAAACCCTCCATACTCTCCAGCTTGTAGGTTCCTCTACCCTGAACGCTCTTGACTCTGTACGGCCCTTCCCAATTTGGGGCTAGTTTTCCTTTCTGTCCTACACCAGAAGCTTCCACTTTCCTTAATGCCAAATCTCCTTGCTGGAAGAATCTCTCTTTAACCCTTAGGTTGTAATAAAATGAAGCTCTTTTTTGGTATTCCACTATCTTTGCATGTGCCTCATCTCGCACTTCATCAATTAGATCCAGGGCTAACCTCTGTCCTTCCTCATTTTCTTCAGCATTGAAAGCCTGAATCCTTGGAGAGGAATGTGATATCTCCACGGGAACTACTGCTTCTGCCCCATATGCCAACATGAAAGGAGTTGCTCCTGTCGTGACTCTACAAGTAGTCCTATAGCCCCATAATATGGGAAGTATCTCATCCACCCAATTATTTCTTGACTTCTCGATCCTTTTCTTTAGTCCATCCAGGATTATCCGATTTGCTACCTCCGCTTGCCCATTGGCTTGCGGGTGAGCCACAGAGGTGAACCGTAACTCAATTTCATTTTCTTCACAATACTTCTTGAATTCCTCATTGTTGAATTGTGTTCCATTGTCAGTGACGAGGATACGGGGAATTCCATACCGGCACATAATGTTTTCCCACAAGAATTGTGCAACCTGCTTAGTTGTGATCTTGGCCAAGGGTTTGGCTTCGATCCACTTGGTGAAATAATCAATGGCTACAATCAAAAACTTCCTTTGTGCTGTGGCCATGGGAAAAGGCCCCAAAATATCCATTCCCTACATAGCAAAAGGAATGGGCGAGTTAATAGAGGTCAACATCTCGGGGGGTTGTCTAACAACAGGTGCATGCTTCTGACAGCGGTCACATTTCTTCATGTATTCTTTGGCATCAGCCATCATTTCTGGCCAATAAAAACCTAAACGAGTTATCTTATGAGCCAAGGCCCTGCCCCCCAAGTGTTGTCCACAAATACCTTCACGCACTTCTTCAAGAGCCAAGCGTGCCTCATCGGGCCTGAGACACCTCAAGTAGGGAACCACGAAAGATCTTTTGTAAAGAATCCCATCTATCAAAGAGTACCTTAGTGCCCGAACAATTAACTTCTGTGCTTCAGTTGCATCGCTTGGCAACCAACCGGTTTGAATATGAGCCTTAATGGGATCAATCCAGGATGTCCCCAGGCCTATAGGAGCCACAAGCTTAACATCTATGCTTCATGTTTTCAAAACACGGAAGTACACACTTCCTGAACTTTCTTCTTTCTCAGATGAAGCAAACTTTGATAGCGCATCTGCTTTAGCATTTTCTTCCCTTGGAATGTGTTCAACATGGCATTCATTAAATTGGGTCATCACAGCCCTTACTAGGCGGACATACTTAGCCATCATATCATCCCTTGCCTCAAATTCTCCCTTTACCTGGGATATGATCAGTTTCGAGTCTCCACGGACCTTTAAGTTTTTGACTCTAAGTGTTCCAGCTAGACCAAGGCCAGCTATCAGGGCTTCATACTCTGCCTCATTGTTTATGGTTGGGAAGTCTAGCTTCATAGCATACTCAATTAAGAACCCATCAGGACTTTGCAAAACCAACCCTGCTCCACTGGAATTTGTTTTTGATGCTCCATCAAAATAGGGAACCCAATATTCTTTCTCCTTATCATCCTTCTCTCTGTCCCCCTTATCGACTCCCTTGTCTTGAGGTATGGTATCTTCCTGCCCCCGACTTCTTGGTTGGGTATGGTACATTCCACCACGAAGTCTGCTAGTGCCTGGGCTTTTATGGCCGTACGTGGCTTATACTTGAGATCGAACTCTCCCAACTCTATTGCCCACTTAATCAATCTCCCACTTGCCTTGGGACTGTGAATGATATTTCTCAGTGGCTGATTCGTTAGCACCTCAATCTGATGAGCCTGAAAGTAAGGATGCAGTTTTCTTGAAGCCATTACCAAGGCTAGAGCAAATTTCTCAATAGTTGAATAATTCAACTCAGTACCATGCAGAATTTTGCTGACATAATACACGAGTTTCTGGACTTTTAGCTCCTCCTTAACCAACACCGCGCTCAAGGCGCTCTCTGATACAACCAAGTACAAGAATAAAACTTCACTCAGAACTGGCTTGGCCAACAACGGGACCTGGGCCATATACTTCTTTAACTCTTCAAATGCCTTCTGGTTTTCCTCACTCCATACAAAGTCTTTGATGCTCTTTAGCGACTTGAAGAATGACAAACACTTGTCCCCCGACTTGGAGATGAATCGTCCTAGCGCAGCAACCCTTCCTGTAAGCTTCTGAACATCCTTAACAGTTTTTGGTGGTTCCATGTCCAGGATTGCCTTTATTTTATCCGGTTAGCCTCAATTCCCCTCTTTGAGACAATCAGTCCCAAGAATTTTCCAGATCCTACTCCGAAAGCACACTTCGTAGGATTCAACATCATCTTGTGGTACCTCAGGACCTCAAAAGCTTCCCTTAAATGGGCTATATGATCAGTCTTTACTAGACTCTTGACTAACATGTCATCAACATAGACTTCCATAGTCTTACCAATAAGATCCTTAAAATTTTTATTTACCAACCTTTGATAGGTGGCTCCTGCATTCTTGAGACCAAACGCCATAACAAGATAACAATAAACACCAAAGTCAGTGATAAATGATACCTTTAGAATGTCATCCTTATGCATTTTGATCTGGTTGTATCCGCTAAATCCATCCATGAAACTCAGCATCTCATGTCCAGCAGTGGCATCAATCAAAGTATCAATTCTAGGCAGCGGAAAATAGTCTTTGGGGCATGCATCATTCAGATCAGTGAAGTCCATACACATCCTCCACTTTCCATTAGCCTTCTTCACCATTACAGGGTTTGCTAACCACTCCGGAAATTGAATCTCCTCAATGAAACCAGCCTCTAAGAGCTTTTCTACTTCCTGTTTTATAGCCTCTTGCCTTTTCGGGGCAAAATTTCTTTTCTTTTGTTTCACTGTCTTCCGGCTTGGATCTACGTTTAGCTTGTGAGTAATTAACTCTGGGTCTATGCCTGGCATATCAGCTGCTGTAACACCCCCAGATCCGGGGTCGGGGATCCGGGTTGTCACGGTCTTTCTTTCCACAATATCACTTCACTTAATTAATAATAAATAACCTCATGCTGTGACCCCACACTAACACACACCACAACCCGTTATAGTCTCAGAGATGAAATTGAAATAAGTACAAGTCTTTGAATCCACAATTTAAAATTATTACAACCCAAAATGATTACTTGATAATTTACAGTTAATTGCCATTATCTGCCACAAGTTATAATTATACATAATTTGATTCTCAAAAGTAGATGGTCTGAACTACAATGGATCTACCTCTGCAGCTATAGCAGCTACAACATCATCGGGAAGACGCGGGACGCTTCCCACGCGCTTGCGCTGGGTCTGCTGGAGTCTGGCCATCTCTCCTAACTGTTGTTGTGTGATGAAGAAATAAAGCAAGAGTGAGCCTTAAAGCTCGCAAGATAATATGTAGTGATAACAATAATACAAGTATCTAAATGGATACTTACTAGAATCTTTATCGTGTGTAAGATAATTACTTACTAGATATAAGTAAAAACAAGGAATGAAGTTACCAATACTTCCCCACACTTATATCATTTATAAAGCTACTTGAACTATCACCGTTCAAAGTATTATAAGATTCACGAGGTCATCCCATAGATGAGACCACAAATAAAACTTGAAAATATTTGATCTTTGAAATATTTTGAAAAGAGATGAAGTTACGAGATACTTCATTCAATGGATACACCAATAAAAATGTTTGACCCTGTCAATGCTTCGGCAACCACCCATTAGTAGCCTTTCGATCGAAATGCTACGGGTAGTGTTGCAGAATTATCCAAATGGATGATGAACTCATTACGGGAGTTTACCGCGCCAGGAAGACCACTTACGATGATCAGTCGTAGTAGTACAACCCCACCATTTTCTACATGTAGAGGAGAACCTGTCGGATTTACTTGTCAACCAAACACTGAACTCCTAAGGAATGGACCGCCTTAGCGGAACTTCCAGGCCATTTGGGCCAATATAATAAGGCTGGGCCGGCGCTACTCGACCACTTACGCCACTCCTAGTTCAGATGAAATCCATGACTCTGAAACGTAAAGCTCGTTTCCCCTTTCCCCAAGTAGAAACTTGTTGATACGGCTCCACCAAGAAGTCGTATCTAGTTGGAAAGGAAAACTCACCGATATTTCCCAGGCGATGCCTGTTAATGGATTAACTTGTTCCAAGAATTTTACTTCCCGAATATTGGGTAAGTAATCAAAAACTCTTTTACCAAGACAGCAACCTTGTTGCGAATATAAAACACACCACCGAGCCGGATCCCCCATGTTTTGAGCGAGTATTTAAATCCCCTTTTTAAAAGGAAGATCTTAAATATAAAAATAGTTTTGGGATCCGCTCTCACTTTTGAAAATCATTTTAAAGACTCGAAAACACTTTAAAGAGTGTTTGGAGTAAAGCTGATTTAATGAAGTAAATCAGTCCCCAGTATATTTAGAAAAATGCCTGAATATTATTATTTAAATAATATTCCCATAAAGAATAATCTTTATAAAAATAATTGAAGTAGAAGTATTAAAACTTATACTTGAAACGAGTATTAAATAACCAAAGATATACTTATATGAAAGTATTATCTTTATTTGAATAATCGAAAATAAGTTTGATTATTTACACCTTATTCTTTAATAAAATAAAGAATATATCTCAGCAAATAATCGGAGTCATAGATCCTCAAATGAATATTCAAAAATATTCAATAAATAATATAAACTGAGTCATAAGCCCTCGAATGAATATTCAAGATAATATTCATTAGTAAAATAAAGTTATCGAATAAACCTTATTCGATTAATAGTTTGGAAACTATAACCATATATATATATATATCCATATCCATATATACAAAATTACTCGGGATCCTCGACTCCCGGTTTTAGAAAATATTTTCACCTTTGGGTCCCTATACTAAGGGTATATGCAAGTTACCGCTATCCTCTAACATAGGTATTATCAACTGAACCAACAGATATATATTCCCAAAATATGAAACAGGCATGCATATATACCATATCACATGCTACAATATATCGCATCATTTTCTAATTATCCAACATGCATCTATCACAAGATAATGCAAATACATATATTCATCACAACAACAGTATAACGGATAGAATACTTGCCTGAGCGACTTGGGGGTGAGAAAGGCTCGGGACGAGTCTGATAACCTATAAACAACAAGTAAGTTGGAATTAAACCAAAATCACTTGTAAATCTATACTTTAACTAACTTAGACTCTAACGCTTGTTTTGCGCTCACTGATTTGCTTAAGTCACTCGGGTACCCTCGGCTCCACCATTTTTAATAATTTAACCTTTACGAGTTTTAAAGCGATTCCTTCGCGAGTGTCTTACCAACTGCCTAACACACTTACCATAAATGTTTCATACATTAATTAACCCTTTTTGGTCTTTAACCTATGTTTCAAAGTAAGGCGAGGGAAAAAGTTTCGTTCGCGAAACGCCGTTACTTGAAACGGTCGTTTCTCCTAAACCGTGCATCGGAATCGAACGAACTACATATCAAAACAAAGCTCGTAACATGAGCTATCTAAACAAGGCAGTGGTCATAATCTAGCAGGGGGTTCTCGGATCCTAATGCTATGCACAAAAACAGTCCAAAGAAAATCGGACGTTACGACGGCTATGTTTACGCGATTTCCAAATTTTAAACCATACAAAACCAACCACAAACCAACCTCAAATCCAACACACAACAAACATCCATCCTTATCACATCATAACAACCCCAACCAATTCAATTTAATCATTCATACTTATGCTTAAACTTAACTTTAATCATACTTAAGTTCCTTTAAATCAAAACCACAACAATTACCATTCCATTTCACTACCATTCCAAATCCCAAACTCTAAATCATAACAACAAACTACAATATCAACCCACTAATCAAAATCATCTTATAATATATAGGAATCTAGGGTTTGGAGATGGTATACCTTCCTTGAAGTGGTGGGTGGAGCTAGGAAGCCTTAAGAAGCTTTGAGAAGTCTTAAGAATGCTTGGATCTTCAAGAAAAACAAGAAAAAGTTCAAGTTAAAAACTTGAAAACACTATTCATTGTCTTCTTCTTTGATTAAATGAAGAAGATAGAGAAAGAATTAATGGCTTAAACTCATGATATAGTCCTAACTAAGCATGAAGATGATTAGGGAATTATCTTACCAATTTAGGAAGCTTGGATCTTGGATTTTGAATTTCTCTTGCCTTTTGAATAGTGAAAAGCCGTGAGCAATGAAGAACAAAGCCTTGGTTGCTTTTGATTTTTGATGGAAATGATTTTTACTTGGCTTGGTTGACTTGTTTTGTATTTGATTTAGTTAATTACCTTCTTGCCCTTGAAATTGTGTGGTTACAAAGCTACCACACCTCCTTCCTTCCCATGTCATGCTTATGTCATCCTCATGATGTCATCCTCCCTTTCTTGTCCTCTTTCTATTGGTTGGATGACATCATTCCCACTAATCCCTTTGATTAACTTCCTAATCGTTTGCCTAATGACCGCTGATCTGTTATACGGTTCGCTTAACTTTCGTTCTCGTTTATCGTTTGAAGGATCATACCCGGGATCTTATTACTTAGGTTCCCTTAACCTTTCTCAATACATTATATTCCTTTTTATGATCCTCTATTATAATCCTTTAATTTAAATCCTTTTTATCCTGTTACCTTATACTCAATTCTCCCCGTATCTTGTGGATTTCCGGGAAAAACCAAAGTGTTCGGAATTGGATTCTGACGATCTTTACATACACTTATATACTTCATAGAGTACTAATAATATCCCAGAATATCCATAACAGAACCCCTACATAGTGTGGCATGAAAAGTTTCTTCATTCAGCTAAAACACTATTCACAAGGGTCACAAAAAAAGTTGAAAATTTTGGGGTTATTACAGTCTCCCCTCCTTAAAAGGATTCCGTCCCGGAATCAAACAGAAAACAAATGGGGGTACTTTTCTAGCATTGTGCTCTCTAGTTCCCAAGTTGATTCTTCCACATTATGATTCTGCCATAGTACTCTGACTAGCTTGATCACTTTGTTCCGAAGCACCTGCTCCTTCTTATCCATAATCCTTACTGGCTTCTCGACGTAAGTTAGATCTGGCTGCATATCCACCTGCTCGTACTCCACTATGTGCCTGGCATCCCGATGATACCTCCTTAGCATTGACACATAGAACACATTATGAACTTGTTGCAAATTAGGGGGTAGGGCTAGCTCGTAAGCTAACTTTCCAATCCGTCTTAATATCTCAAAAGGTCCAATGTATCTTGGGCTTAGTTTTCCTTTCTTTCCGAACCTCATTAATCCCTTCCAAGGGGATACTTTCAACAGTACTAAGTCCCCTACTTCATATTCCTTGTCCTTTCGGGCTAGGTCTGCGTATTTCTTTTGTCTGTCTTGGGCTGCTACAAGTCACCCTCTGATAAGATCCACTATATCTTTGGTCCTTTGGACCACTTCGGGTCCGAGCATCTTCCGCTCTCCTACTTCATCCCAGTATAAGGGAGATCGACACCTTCTTCCGTACAGGGCCTCATAAGGCGGCATTCCGATGCTAGCATGAAAGCTATTGTTATAAGAAAACTCGATCAACGGCAGGTGATCATCCCAACTTCCTTTAAGGTCTATTGCACAGACTCTCAACATATCCTCTAGTGTCTGGATGGTCCTTTCACTCTGTCCATCCGTCTGGGGATGGTACGCGGTACTCATATTTAACTTGGTCCCCGCACATTCCTGAAAGCTCCTCCAAAATCTGGAGTTGAACCTGGGGTCTCGGTCTGAGACAATGGACGCTGGGACTCCATGTCGCGTCACTATTTCCTTAAGGTAAATGTCCACCAGTCTATCGACTGTGTATCTCTCATTGATAGGAATGAAATGAGCTGACTTTGTCAGTCGGTCTATAATTACCCAAATGGCATCGTGATTGGCTTTCGTCCTTGGCAAGCCTACAACAAAATCCATCGCTATCTGTTACCATTTCCATTCGGGAATCTCCAGGGGTCGCAAAAGTCCACTGGGTCTCTGGTGCTCTGCCTTTACTCTTTGGCAAGTCAAACACTTGTTTACCCATTCTGCTACGTCCCTCTTCATGTTGGGCCACCAGTAATATTCCTTCAAATCCCTATACATCTTGGTACTTCCCGGGTGAATGGAATACCTCGAACTATGGCTTTCATCCAAAATCTCATCTTTAAGTTCTTGAACATTCGGAACCCAAATTCGGTAGGAGTACCTCATTATCCCTTTATCATCTTTCTCAGTATGGATCTCCTCTCCAGTCATTGACTCTCTGCCTTCATTCATTATTTTCTCCTGGCACAATCTGATCTTTTCCAATAACTCTGGCTGTATTGAGATCTCAAAAAGCTTTTCAGTTCCGGTTCCGGTTACCTTTACTTCTATTTCCATTTTCTCAAAATCCCTTATCAACTCTTCCGAAGTCGTTATCATTCTGAGTCTTTCCTTTCTACTAAGGGCATCAGCCACCACATTGGCTTTCCCTGGATGATAGAGAATCTCACAATCATAGTCTTTGATTAGTTCTAACCATCTCCTCTGGCGCATGTTGAGCTCTTTCTGCGTAAATATGTACTTGAGGCTCTTATGGTCTGTGAAAATCTCGTACTTCTCTCCATACAAGTAGTGCCTCCAAATTTTTAAAGCAAATACTATTGTCGCGAGCTCAAGGTCATGAGTAGGATATCGAACCTCGTATTCCTTCAGTTGTCTCGACGCATACGCAATAACTTTACCGTGCTGCATAAGCACACATCCTAATCCTTTGTGCGTCACTATATATCACAAAATCTCCTTTTCCGTCCGGCAATGCCAATACCGGAGCCGTTATCAACCTTTTCTTTAATTCCTGAAAACTGTTCTCGCATTTCTCCATCCATTCAAACTTCTCTGTCTTACGAGTAAGTCGTGTCAAAGGGGCTGCGATCTTCGCAAAGTCCTGTACAAATCTACGATAGTAGCCGACCAATCCTATGAAACTCCTTACCTCTGTGGGTGTGGTTGGCCTTTCCCAATTTGAGACTGCCTCTATCTTGGAGGGGTCGACCAATACTCCTTCTTTATTGATCACATGTCCTAAAAACTGTACTTCATTCCGCCAGAATTCACACTTCGAGAATTTGGCATATAACTGCTCCTCTCTGAGTATTCCTAGAGCTATCCTCAAATGCTCTGCATGTTCTGCCTCAGTCCTTGAGTAGATCAAAATATCATCGATAAAAACTATCACACACTTGTCCAAGTACTTCTTAAATACTCTATTCATTAAATCCATGAAAGCCGCTGGGGCGTTGGTTAATCCAAAGGACATTACCAAGAACTCATAATGCCCATACCTGGTACGGAACGCTGTCTTGGAAATATCTTCGGGTTTAATCTTTAGTTGGTGATATCCAGTTCTCAGGTCGATCTTGGAAAAATAAACAGCATCCTTTAGCTGGTCGAACAGATCGTCTATTCTAGGTAATGGGTACCTGTTCTTTATGGTTAGCTTGTTCAACTCTCTATAGTCGATGCACAACCTCATGCTCCCATCTTTCTTCTTAACAAATAAAACTGGTGCTCCCCACGGAGACACACTGGGTCTTATCATACCCTTATCCAAGAGTTCCTGCAATTGGATAGCTAATTCTTTCATTTCTAACGGGGCTAACCGGTAAGGTGCTTTTGAAACTGGCGCCGTCCCTGGGGCCAACTCAATAGCAAATTCAATCACTCTATCGGGTGGTAATCCCGGAAGGTCTTGTGGGAATACATCTTCAAATTCGTTGACTACTGGAATATCTTGTAAGTTGGGCACCTCCTTCTGCGTGTCCACCACATAGGCTAAGTAAGCCTCACTTCCTTTTCGTAGCATCCTTTTGGCCTGGGCCATAGTCAAAAATTTCTGCGTCTGCCTCTTTCCTCTAAATATAACTTCTTTCTTCCCTGGGACATTTAACTTAACTTTCTTCCCTTTACAGTCTATCTGAGCATCGTTGCTAGATAGCCAGTCCATTCCCAAAATCACATCAAACTCCCCTAATTTAAAAGGAATCAGATCAACACTGAAAGATTGCTCCCCTATGCCTATCTCACAGGCGGGGTGAATCTGGTTATCAGGAATAATCTCATGATTGGCTATTTCTACTTGTAAGGGTTCTATCAAGGGTTTAGCCTTAAGTCTTAACTTACGCGCAAAGTCCCTTGATATAAAAGATTTAGTTGCTCCCGAATCAAATAAAACATTTGCACTGACTGAATTTAGAGAAAGGGTACCTGCTATCACATCTGAATCTTTCATAGCATCCTGGACTGTCATGTTGAAAGTCCTCGCAGTAGGTGGCTTATTAGAAGCAGCCCTGCTTGCTCCCGAAGCTGCTGGTTTGTTCATTGGGCATTCTCTCTTCCAATGACCTGGGCGTCCGCACTGATGACAAGTGGTGGTTGGAATGACGGCAGGGGCTGACGAAGGGCATTTGTGAGAATAGTGGCCCACTTGCCCACACTTAAAGCAGGTTACTGGCTTTCCTTTACACTCCCCAGTGTGATTCCTTCCACAAGTGTTACAGGTTGGCAATGGGGGTCGAGACTGGTTGGAATAAGACATTCTTGACTTCTGGCTGCTCTGGCTCACATTCATGCTCATTGGCCGCTTAAACCCAGTGTTCTTTCCCGGTAGGGACACTGCTCCTCGATTAAATCTAGTTGGGAAGCTCCTTCCTGCTGAACCCCCACCCATGCTCATACTTTTCCTCTTTATTCCCTTCTTCTCTCTTTCCTTCTGCATCTGTTCACTTCCGGCTTCTACAATCGTTGCCTTTTGCACCAGAGTGGCATAGTCCGTAAGCTCAAGGATTGCCATCCTATTCTGAATCCATGGTTTCAGTCCCTGCTGAAACCTCCTAGCTTTCTTTTCCTCGGTGCTCACAAACTCCGGCACAAACCTTGATAACTCAGTAAATTTCGCTTCGTACTCTGCTACAGACAAGTTATTCTGCTTTAGCTCCAAGAACTTGAGCTCCATCTGGTTTTCCATAAACCTCGGGAAATACTTCCCCAGAAACAACTGACTAAATCTCTCCCAGGTTATAATAGCATCTGTCTCCATGTTTTTCTTGGCCTCCCACCAGTAGTTAGCTTCTCCTTTCAGAAGGTAGGTAGCAAATACAGTTTTCTGTGCCTCATCGATACTCAAAATCTCAAAAGATTTCTCCATCTCCTTTAACCATGCCCTTGCCTCAACTGGGTCGGCTGATCCGTGGAACTCAGGGGGCTTAAGGGACTTAAAAGCCCTAAAAGAGTTTGCCACAGCATTGTTACTTCCTTGAGGGGGTGGGTTGGGTTGACGTTCCAAATTCTGCCTTAGGAGTTGCATGAACTGGCTCATGGGATCCATGCCTGGGTTTGGTACTGGTTGCTCAACCTCGGTTTCTCCTTCTTCAGCCTCTATCTCAAATCCCTCAACATCATATGTTTCCTCTTCCTCTTCATACAGGGAGTCATCCTGTTCTACATAATCCTCATCTTCCTCTTCACTGTGTTCTTGGTTTCTATTGTCCTGATTATGGCTTCCCTGGTCCTCAGATCCAGGGTTCGCCCTAGTTCCAATCTTTCTTAGCGGCATGATTCTGATAATAATAAAAACAATCATTGGGAAAATTCAACGTTAGGTCACAATCATATACAACATTGTGCCTTGCACAGCTCTTATAATGGGGAGAACGTATATCGCAATTCTATTATTTTAAGAAAGTTCTAATACGAAGTGCAGTAATAATAATAATGATAAAAACAGTGATCCCGTCACTATGGAACTGAACCGAAAGGAAACAAATATATATATAATGCGAGAATACATAGTTTGATCTGGTCAAAAGTACAACAGTGCTACAGTCATCTGTCCCAAAAGTGATACACAAGAGTCTATCTGTCTAGTCAGAAAAAGGGATGCTATATACAAGTCAACTATCCCAGAAAATTGGCTCGTACTAAGGCCTCGGCTAACTAGACAACTAGACTATTCCATCGTCAATCCTGAATCACACACCGGAGCGGGTCAGCTCCCAAACCCTTTCCATCGCACGACGGAAGATATAGTCGGCCTGCCGCCTGGAGATCCTACCATGCCTGTCCCCCTGGAGCGCTCTGAGCCTCGCTCGGGATGTGAGCTCTATCCCCGTAAGCTCCCTCCTCAAGGATCGGGGTATAGAAGCCCTGGTCTCATAAGCTCGGGTACGCCTACCCGCCCTCTCTGCATCCAACTCCCTCCTGGCCTCATCTAGTCGGCCCTCGGCAACAGCCACTCGGGTCCTCAATACATCCTGAACATATCCATGAGCTAACGAAGACTGCCTGTGGGCAGGGTCAAGGGGTGGTGAATCCGGAGCCGCTGAGGGTGCCTCCTCGGTCTGCCTAGGCTCGGAAGTATGGGTCTCTGAGCTGTCATAATCAGGAATCCAAGATAGTGGTGGAGGGGTAGGGGCTCTGACCACCGGAAGTGTGGGTAAAGGGATACCAGCATACACTACCATAGGTCCAACACGCTCCTCAGCTACTGGGACCTCATCCGGGTCCTCCTCATCTGGAATAGCAATAACCTCTGTCTCTGACTCCTCTGAGGGGTCCTCCTCATCTGAAACAGCAATGACCTCCGTCTCAGGCTCCTCTGAGGGGTCCTCCTCATCCTCCTCCATCTCAGGCGCCTACACATTAAACGAGCTAAGTTACTATCATGATACTTATAAGGGTTCCCGTAAGGGTTTTAACTGTCAGCACTACTTTAAGTAGTCCGACCATGAACTTGGCAAGAGTTCTTATTATCTTTGTGAGTTTATTATTATATCGTTGCATCATCTCTGAGGTTTATAACGCTTAGCTCTGATACCATTTCTGTAACACCCCCAGATCCGGGGTCGGGGATCCGGGTTGTCACGGTCTTTCTTTCCACAATATCACTTCACTTAATTAATAATAAATAACCTCATGCTGTGACCCCACACTAACACACACCACAACCCGTTATAGTCTCAGAGATGAAATTGAAATAAGTACAAGTCTTTGAATCCACAATTTAAAATTATTACAACCCAAAATGATTACTTGATAATTTACAGTTAATTGCCATTATCTGCCACAAGTTATAATTATACATAATTTGATTCTCAAAAGTAGATGGTCTGAACTACAATGGATCTACCTCTGCAGCTATAGCAGCTACAACATCATCGGGAAGACGCGGGACGCTTCCCACGCGCTTGCGCTGGGTCTGCTGGAGTCTGGCCATCTCTCCTAACTGTTGTTGTGTGATGAAGAAATAAAGCAAGAGTGAGCCTTACAGCTCGCAAGATAATATGTAGTGATAACAATAATACAAGTATCTAAATGGATACTTACTAGAATCTTTATCGTGTGTAAGATAATTACTTACTAGATATAAGTAAAAACAAGGAATGAAGTTACCAATACTTCCCCACACTTATATCATTTATAAAGCTACTTGAACTATCACCGTTCAAAGTATTATAAGATTCACGAGGTCATCCCATAGATGAGACCACAAATAAAACTTGAAAATATTTGATCTTTGAAATATTTTGAAAAGAGATGAAGTTACGAGATACTTCATTCAATGGATACACCAATAAAAATGTTTGACCCTGTCAATGCTTCGGCAACCACCCATTAGTAGCCTTTCGATCGAAATGCTACGGGTAGTGTTGCAGAATTATCCAAATGGATGATGAACTCATTACGGGAGTTTACCGCGCCAGGAAGACCACTTACGATGATCAGTCGTAGTAGTACAACCCCACCATTTTCTACATGTAGAGGAGAACCTGTCGGATTTACTTGTCAACCGAACACTGAACTCTTAAGGAATGGACCGCCTTAGCAGAACTTCCAGGCCATTTGGGCCAATATAATAAGGCTGGGCCGGCGCTACTCGACCACTTACGCCACTCCTAGTTCAGATGAAATCCATGACTCTGAAACGTAAAGCTCGTTTCCCCCTTTCCCCAAGTAGAAACTTGTTGATACGGCTCCACCAAGAAGTCGTATCTAGTTGGAAAGGAAAACTCACCGATATTTCCCAGGCGATGCCTGTTAATGGATTAACTTGTTCCAAGAATTTTACTTCCCGAATATTGGGTAAGTAATCAAAAACTCTTTTACCAAGACAGCAACCTTGTTGCGAATATAAAACACACCACCGAGCCGGATCCCCCATGTTTTGAGCGAGTATTTAAATCCCCTTTTTAAAAGGAAGATCTTAAATATAAAAATAGTTTTGGGATCCGCTCTCACTTTTGAAAATCATTTTAAAGACTCGAAAACACTTTAAAGAGTGTTTGGAGTAAAGCTGATTTAATGAAGTAAATCAGTCCCCAGTATATTTAGAAAAATGCCTGAATATTATTATTTAAATAATATTCCCATAAAGAATAATCTTTATAAAAATAATTGAAGTAGAAGTATTAAAACTTATACTTGAAACGAGTATTAAATAACCAAAGATATACTTATATGAAAGTATTATCTTTATTTGAATAATCGAAAATAAGTTTGATTATTTACACCTTATTCTTTAATAAAATAAAGAATATATCTCAGCAAATAATCGGAGTCATAGATCCTCAAATGAATATTCAAAAATATTCAATAAATAATATAAACTGAGTCATAAGCCCTCGAATGAATATTCAAGATAATATTCATTAATAAAATAAAGTTATCGAATAAACCTTATTCGATTAATAGTTTGGAAACTATAACCATATATATATATATCCATATCCATATATACAAAATTACTCGGGATCCTCGACTCCCGGTTTTAGAAAATATTTTCACCTTTGGGTCCCTATACTAAGGGTATATGCAAGTTACCGCTATCCTCTAGCATAGGTATTATCAACTGAACCAACAGATATATATTCCCAGAATATGAAACAGGCATGCATATATACCATATCACATGCTACAATATATCGCATCATTTGCTAATTATCCAACATGCATCTATCGCAAGATAATGCAAATATATATATTCATCACAACAACAGTATAACGGATAGAATACTTGCCTGAGCGACTTGGGGGTGAGAAAGGCTCGGGACGAGTCTGATAACCTATAAACAACAAGTAAGTTGGAATTAAACCAAAATCACTTGTAAATCTATACTTTAACTAACTTAGACTCTAACGCTTGTTTTGCGCTCACTGATTTGCTTAAGTCACTCGGGTACCCTCGGCTCCACCATTTTTAATAATTTAACCTTTACGAGTTTTAAAGCGATTCCTTCGCGAGTGTCTTACCAACTGCCTAACACACTTACCATAAATGTTTCATACATTAATTAACCCTTTTTGGTCTTTAACCTATGTTTCAAAGTAAGGCGAGGGAAAAAGTTTCGTTCGCGAAACGCCGTTACTTGAAACGGTCGTTTCTCCTAAACCGTGCATCGGAATCGAACGAACTACATATCAAAACAAAGCTCGTAACATGAGCTATCTAAACAAGGCAGTGGTCATAATCTAGCAGGGGGTTCTCGGATCCTAATGCTATGCACAAAAACAGTCCAAAGAAAATCGGACGTTACGACGGCTATGTTTACGCGATTTCCAAATTTTAAACCATACAAAACCAACCACAAACCAACCTCAAATCCAACACACAACAAACATCCATCCTTATCACATCATAACAACCCCAACCAATTCAATTTAATCATTCATACTTATGCTTAAACTTAACTTTAATCATACTTAAGTTCCTTTAAATCAAAACCACAACAATTACCATTCCATTTCACTACCATTCCAAATCCCAAACTCTAAATCATAACAACAAACTACAATATCAACCCACTAATCAAAATCATCTTATAATATATAGGAATCTAGGGTTTGGAGATGGTATACCTTCCTTGAAGTGGTGGGTGGAGCTAGGAAGCCTTAAGAAACTTTGAGAAGTCTTAAGAATGCTTGGATCTTCAAGAAAAACAAGAAAAAGTTCAAGTTAAAAACTTGAAAACACTATTCATTGTCTTCTTCTTTGATTAAATGAAGAAGATAGAGAAAGAATTAATGGCTTAAACTCATGATATAGTCCTAACTAAGCATGAAGATGATTAGGGAATTATCTTACCAATTTAGGAAGCTTGGATCTTGGATTTTGAATTTCTCTTGCCTTTTGAATAGTGAAAAGCCGTGAGCAATGAAGAACAAAGCCTTGGTTGCTTTTGATTTTTGATGGAAATGATTTTTACTTGGCTTGGTTGACTTGTTTTGTATTTGATTTAGTCAATTACCTTCTTGCCCTTGAAATTGTGTGGTTACAAAGCTACCACACCTCCTTCCTTCCCATGTCATGCTTATGTCATCCTCATGATGTCATCCTCCCTTCCTTGTCCTCTTTCTATTGGTTGGATGACATCATTCCCACTAATCCCTTTGATTAACTTCCTAATCGTTTGCCTAATGACCGCTGATCTGTTATACGGTTCGCTTAACTTTCGTTCTCGTTTATCGTTTGAAGGATCATACCCGGGATCTTATTACTTAGGTTCCCTTAACCTTTCTCAATACATTATATTCCTTTTTATGATCCTCTATTATAATCCTTTAATTTAAATCCTTTTTATCCTGTTACCTTATACTCAATTCTCCCCGTATCTTGTGGATTTCCGGGAAAAACCAAAGTGTTCGGAATTGGATTCTGACGATCTTTACATACACTTATATACTTCATAGAGTACTAATAATATCCCAGAATATCCATAACAGAACCCCTACATAGTGTGGCATGAAAAGTTTCTTCATTCAGCTAAAACACTATTCACAAGGGTCACAAAAAAAGTTGAAAATTTTGGGGTTATTACAGCTGCTGACCATGCAAACACATCACTATTTCCTTGCAAAAATTTCACTAACTTCCCTCTAAGGGGCTCCTCTAATGTGGCTCCAATAAAAGTCATCCTCTCGGGATTCTCGGGGTCTAAAGGAACTGAAACCAATTCTTCTGCTGGCCTTCCTCTATTCTCGTCATTTTCTCGAACATCCATATCTTCAATAGGAAGAACCTGCCCCCCGACTCCATCTGCCCTCAAAAAGGCCACATAACAGCTTCTAGCCATTTTTTGATCTCCTCTCTCTTCTCCAATCCCATTTCGGGTGGGAAACTTCATGACTGAATGGAAGGAAGAGGGGACTGCCTTGAAGGCATGTATCCCTATTCTCCCCATGATAGCATTATAAGTTGAACTAGCCTTTACCACCACGAAATCCAGCATCTGCGTTGCTTTCCTTGGTTCCGTACCTATGGTGGTCGGCAATTTGATTATCCCTTCCACAGGACATTCTACTCTAGCAAATCCATATATCGGCATGTCGGTTGGTGTCAACTGAGAGTCGTTATACCCCATCCTTAGAATGGTGTCGTGGATCAAGATATCCACAGAAGCACCATTATCCACAAGGACCCTCTTAACCGGGCTATTTCCTATTATCGGTGTTATGACCAGCGGGTCGTCATGGGGAAACTTCACACCCTCTAGGTCGGAATCATCAAAAGCCAACGTTACTTCTGTCCTGGCCCTCTTCGGGGCTTCTCCAACAATATGCATAACCTCCCTAGTATATGCCTTTCTGGAATTTTTGGACAATCCAGCAGCAGTTGGACCTCCAAAGATCATGTTTATCACAGGTCCTCGAGGGCGTCGCGGTCCTCCAAAAATCGCATTTATAACCGGCCCTCTGGGTTGGGGATTTCTCCCATGATCGTCTTGGTCCATCCTATGATCTTCAAAGTTCTTCCTTCCATTATTATTTCTGTCCCCTCCATCTCCAGTATACTTGTTCAATCTTCCTTTTCGAATCAAAAACTCAATTTCATCTTTCAATTGCCTACACTCATCGGTGTCATGGCCAACATCTTTGTGAAACCTGCAATACTTGCTCTTATCTAGCTTGGCAGGATCAGCCTTCAAGGGCTTAGGCCAGCGAATATCTCTATCTTTCTCAATCTCCATCAAAATCTGACTTCTAGGAGCATTCAGCTTAGCGTATTCAGTGAACTTTTGCCCAGGTCCTCCCTTCTTGGGGGTTGAATCAGGGTTTTGTTCGGTTCTAGGATATTTGTCCTTTGCAATATATTCTAAATCAGTTTTCCGCTTCTTGCCTCCAGTGGGCTCATTACTTACCATGGTCTTCCTCATACTTTCTTCAACCTTGATATACTTCCCTGCCCTCTCTTGGAGCTGCAACATGCTTTCAGGAGGACGTTTGGCCAAGGACATCTTAAAAAACTCGTCCCTAGTTCCTTGTTGCAGTGCTATCATGGCTATCTTATCATCAAGGTCCGGGACTTTTAAAGCCTCCTTTGTGAAACGATTCAGATAATCTCTTAAGGATTCCTTAGCTCCGTGCACAAGACTCATAAGAGATGCTGAACTTTTCTCATGGACTCTTCCACTGATAAATTGCTTAATAAAAGCCTGACTTAATTCTCTGAACGATCCAATAGAGTTTGGGGGCAGGCGACTGTACCATCTTTGAGCCATACCCGACAGGGTTTGAGGGAAGGCCCGACACTTTATAGCATCATACACGGGTTGCAGCAGAAGTGCATTAGAGAATGTCCTAACATGATTAGCGGGGTCTCCCGTGCCATCATAGGCTTTGATAGTAGGCATCTTGAATTTCCTTGAGATATGGGAATTCATTATCTCTTCTGTGAAGGGTGGAGTTGGATCATCAGGATCTCCAAGGGGAAGGAGATTGCTTGGATCAGTTCTTGGGACAGCAGCCCTTCTTCGTACCGGACCATCCAGGTCTATGACAGGAGGAGGATTTCTTCCCCTAGGAGGTATCTGGGGTTTGGTGGCCTGGTGAGCCTCCAAATCACGCCTCAGCCTTTGGATTTCAGCCTCATGAGCCCTGATCCTTTCCTGCACTTCTTGGGGATTCGCCCCTGGGGTGCTTTGGGGGCGTTGCCTTCCATCTGCCACTGCCTCTTTTCCAGGACGCCTCTTTCTCGGGGCCACTTCATCATCCGAAGATTCGGAGTCTCTCTCAGTGTAAGGACCAGAAAATTCCCGATCCTCAGGAATAGGACCCAAACCTCGTATATAAGGGGCGACTACCCTCGTGCTTCGCTTCGCCCAGCATATCCGCTTCCTCCAACCTCAGGGTGAAGGGGCATCCCATAAGGGGGGTTAATAGTAACAATAGTTGAATATTCATACCCGACGGTCGAGAATTCACAGGCATATGTACTTTTTGAACTTCAGGATTCGTACCTTGAATAGTCGGGGGAGTTGTCCCTTGTGGCTGAGGTTGAGTTGCCCCTATCTGGGCTTCCCCCTGAGTAGATGCATAAGTAGAATGGGGAGGAACTTCCACGGTTGACGAAATCACCTGGTTTTTCTCTGATGGTGTTCCTTCCTCTAGAGCTCTAATTGTTCTCCGTGTTCTCGCCATGGTTGTTGTTGTGCTTTCCCACAGACGGCGCCAAATGTTATGGATTTTTAACTAATATATATGATTGCTGTGTTTAATAATAAGGAACGTGAGCTTCAAGGCTCGATTTGACTGCTCTTGTGTTTCGTGACTCGATCTGCCTTACAAGATGCCTACGTACCTTGCTGATTGCCAAGGATCAAGTCAAAAAACGTAGTTCTGATTTGTGGGGTGAGGCCCCTTATATAGATGTTGGGAGTCCTTGAATTGGACTTGGTATAGGAGACTTGGTGGGCAAGTCTCATAATTAGAATGGACTTTGGAGTCCTAGATAGTAGGAAACTGATTCCTTATCCTTTTAGGTCCCCTTGAGGCTAATCTATAAGGATTTATATCCTTATCGGGACTCTTCTCAACAGTTGATTTTTCCCTTATTAATTAATTATGAAATTAATTAATAATCAGGGCTTTTGGGCCTTCTTTATTCCATCAGGACTGATCTGGTCCATCAGGCTTAACCTTTCTGGTCTGAATGTCATATATCTTTTTATTGGGCCTAGCAGTCCACACCTTGTACAATTAATGCAGTAAATAAATCATGCTATCATAATTTATTTATCCCTATCATCAAGGCTCGATAATTATTAAAAAATTATTTTAAAGTCAGATTCGGGTATTCGAACCCTGTTATTTAATTATAAATTGATTCAGAGACCTGTTTTAATTCTGAAAAATGTTCAAAAATTCGTAATAAATATCTGGAAAATCATTTTAACCTAGAATCTTCTTAGAATAATTATTTTAATTGAATATTTTACGTGTTACGTGTTATAAGTGATATGATTGATGCGTAATATGATTGTACGTGCATTGTTTGACTGTTTTATTCATAACTTTCAATCTGTACGTCAGATTTGGGTGAAATGAAGGGTAGTTAGAAGCTTGTAACGAATAGAATATGATGAGAAGTAGTATTGATAAGTACATGTGATGTTTAATAGAGGAAGAGAGATGTAGAAAGGGAGAGCAAGTGATTGGCGAGTGAAAACCAATTGCAATTATTAGTAAAGTATAAACGGATTGATAAGGCAAGTATCCTTGAACTTTCTTGTACTATAATTGCAAGTATTCTCGAACTCTCTTCTTTATGTTGCAATTATTCCAAACAGTTCTTATTCTATATTACAAGTACTTTGAAGTACTTAAACCCTAAACCCCGATTCTTATTGATCTTGAGCCATAAACCTTATTCTTTGTAAACTATTGATTGTTGAATTCTCAAATACGAACCAAACATATACGAAACTACTCCGCAAATACATATATACCACATATTGATTCTTGATACTGAATTGCTTGATACACCAATCCTTATGCTTTGTTTAACAGAAGACTAATCCTTGTAACCCTTGAACCCCTGCTCTTCTACTTTCTTCTTTCTTTGATTGAAAGCCAACCTTTATGATTCCATTGTTATATCTTCTTGGAATCATGAATCACCTTATGCTTCGAAATAAATATTGTTTATGATTTAGATTATTGATTTACATTGTTTATCATATTGTTATTCTGGAATTGGATTGTTTTCAAATATGGACTAGATTCGTGGTCGGACCAGATTTGTGGTCATAATAGGCCAATATGTGCCTTGGATCCAGTATATAGAGCAAATCTGGGAGCCTTGCTCGGGGTTAGTGCGTGACTGATCAGCAGCCTAACCTTGGTTTTTAAAATAAAAGTGAATATCCAATTCTAATCATTGTTTATCAGTAAACTTGATTCCTTATATCATTTCAATTGATCATTGTTAATCTCAGTGACTGTCATTATGACTTGTTGAGCTAGTTAGCTCTCTCTTGCAAATCTGTTTATATTTTTTCCAGTGAAAAAAGGAAACTGGTGGTAGCGGGATCCCCAGACAAGTGTGCAAGCTAGGTATCCAGGTTGAAATGGAGTAGATTAGCATATGATGTTTGGATTAGTTGCATTAATAGTTTGTAATAAAGTTAACTTCAGTTGTAAGATAAATAAACTGGGATTTGGTACATTTGTAATATAAATAAAGTTGTGGCTTGTGGGCATACTTTAAACTGCGTCGATCCGCGGAAGATGGTAAGTAGGGTCATTTCATATATATTATTATATTCATAAATAGGTTTAAATATGGTGTGTATTGTGGACCCTAAATATCTGACCCGGGTTTGGTGGGCGCTACAAGTTTGACATCAAAGCTAAATTTTAAAGTCACTGCCACAAGCTTAGATTATCGGGAATGGGTAGAGGGTTAAGATTAGAATTAAGAAGTAGAAATAATAGAACGTTGAGAGGTTGAGTGTGACTAAATAGTAGATTTTAGTATGATTCGTAACGAGATTCGAGATTCTTATCTAGCAACGTGATTTCCAGATAGCAGCGATGGCAGATTCCTTTATCTCGATATCATCTGATCACTCGGAGCCTTCAGTTAGAAGACCGTCATATGATCCATGTCCTGCTCTTCCATTGGTGTCAGCTATAATACCTGTTGTGACGGTTGTACCACTACAAGCTATTCCACTTCTTGTTGTGAGACCACCTATTTAAGGACCCCCACCTGCTGATTCTGACTCTACCAGAAATTCAGTTGCGGGTGCATCTTTTTAGTTTACTTCACACCCTGTTCCATACTATAGGTATGAGGCTCTTCTTTTGGAACAAGAAGCCATGTTCGCATAGATCCAGGAGTTACATCACATAATAAGGACTATAGATGTTGACAGGAATATGAGGGAACTTTGGAATGAGATTCAAGTAACTCGGAGAAAACTTGAGGCTAGACTTCATGGAGCTACTTGTGAGTATGCAGCCCCAAATGCTCTTATGGGGTGGGCCAGGGAGGTAATGGAGGATTTGGAGAAGCTTGGTGGACCAGAGTTTCCCTGAAGCTAGACGACGAGAATGATGTGACTGCTGATATATGTATAATAATGTGTAATGTGTACTATCGGACTTTTAGTGGGTATATAAATAAACAAGACTTACTGAATAATGGATAAACCTCTTGTACCTTTGCCTTTAATAAAACATTTTGCGCTTGTACCACCAAACTTTGACATATATATCAGTACCCTTCATTTTCCATCATGGTCATTTACTTTACTATACCTGTTTTTTAAACTCTTGTCATTACCTGTACCCTTTTTCTCTTAACTGTTTACATTTTGTAAAGAAGCATGCAATTTACTTAGTTCAACAATTGAAAATGTTTTCAAAAAGAGATATTTTATTTTGCAAGAAAACTTTTCATAAAAAGAATTTGATTTAAAGGCTAAATAAATTGTTTGATTCTTTACAGAAAATGCCTCCCAGAAGAAACAGCTGTTCCACCAACCAAAATGAAGAAACCAACAACAATAACAACAATACCCAAGACAGCAATAACCAGAATGTTAATCCAGGTCCCATAGACCCAACTGTAGCCCAGCTTCTTCAGATCTTGGCTCAACAAATAGTCCACTTGACTCAACAACAATAGAGGCAGACTAATCCTCAGGTAACCTTTACGACCTTTCAGGCGATGAACCCACCAGAGTTTAAGGGTTCTATAGATCCTATTGAGACAAGAGTTTGGTTAAAGGAAATTGAGAAGACATTTTCCTTAGTCAAGGTGAAAGAGGAACAAAAGACTGAGTTTACGAGTTACTATCTGAAGAATGAAGCCACCTACTGGTGGGAAACTGTTAATACATTGGAAGGTACAGATGATGTTGCATGGGATAGATTCAAGGAATTGTTTTTGGAGAAGTATTTCCCTCAGTTTGTTCAGGATCGCCTAGGGATCCCATTAATGTTTTAGAACCCAGCGAGGTTCGGGATTACTTCGCGGCTGATCACCGGCTGTAATCCGTAGCTTCATAAAATGATTTTGATTAAGATATGATTTTGAAAATATTTTGATACAAGCAAATGACGCCATCACCCAAAGTTTTATCTCTTGTTATTATTGGTTATGTCTTCACATTGTCATTCTTTAGTATATATCTCGATTTATGTTTTGTATCATATTGTCTAGCACTTGTTGAGCATTTGGCTCACTCCTTGCTTTACCCTGATATTACAGCTAGCAGCTATGGTTAGGTTCAAGTAGACAGCATGTAAGACCTGTGATGCCGATGCGTATGTCCGAGCTCAGGTAGAATAAGAGATAGTTTTGTGTAAGGACTCGATATTGAAATCAGTTGTATTAGATGGTAGTGTTGGGCTGTTCCAAACCCTAAACTATAAGATCTTGGATTTGGTTATGTTTACTTTCTTCTCAATATTGTAATAGTTATATTTATTTTGTTAAGTTGGGGGTGTGACATTAAATGTTGTTATGTTTATATATGCGTATGTATGTATATGTTTTGAATATATGATATTCATGAGAATTGTATAATCATATGATGATTATATAATCTGTATATATATTGATATATACATTTTTTGTGCTTGTTCTTATTATAAGAATCGTATTAATACGATTCTTAATCGGATTCAGCGAATTTGCTGAAATCTGTGTCTGGTGTCCGATTTTGGCAAACGAATACGCTATTTCATATAAAATCGAGCGTCTGAAGGTAACCGATAGAAAAAGCTATCATCGACTGATCTGTAAGGCATTTGACGTCGTTTAAGCCCCGTGATCGGCGATTTAATATTATCAGATTTAATTTTAAATTTTCTGATTTTTGCCAAATTTGGTTTTTATTATTAGATCTTGATGGGTATGATATGTTAAGATCATATTATGTGTTTTAACATGTTCTTATGTGTTAATTGATCATGGTGGATGGTTATGGCTTATGACCTTAGGTTAATGGTTTTGGTTTTTTAAATACGGCTTGCATGTCGTTTAATCTTATAATTATTAAATCACGAATGTAACTCGAGTTCTTATTGTAAGTATATTAGATTAGTTTTTATTTTTCATTCGTGTAATATACATTAAGACATGAAGATTTGAAGATCAAGGAAGGGTAATCCCACATAGAGGTCATCCAAGGAAGCAATACAAGAAAGAAGACATGTAATAGTTAGCCTGTATTTATTTTTCACCTTAGATTGACCTAGATCTTTGTCATTAGATTGATAAAGATCACATAGGATGAAGCCATGAACAACCATATTTAACTTATCGCACTTTACATATATATGCTTAAATAATGAATGTATGTGTAGAGTAGATTATAAAGATGCATGCTTAATTAGATTAAAGATGTATGTATTAGATACGACCCCCATGCCATGCTTGCTAAACAAGATAAAACCTGTAACAACTCAAGATTTTGAAATCAACAAACGATTATGAGATTCTCGTGTTTATGAAAAACGGAATAAAATACAAATTTTCTTTATTTTTGACATGGGGCGATTTTGTCAAAAGCGTGTTCATTGAACTTGTAAGGTTATAGGTTTTAAGCGAGACCGTTATGACTCGCTCACTACCTGGAAATCAAACCATTGACGAATATTGATTTGAAGTATTTTATTCAAGGAAAAATTGGGAATCTCTTTATGATGGAATCATGATCGTTTTAAAATTAACAAAACACTAAAGTTAATATTAAGTTGATCAGATGTCTTCCAATGAGTCCAATATGTTAACCCTTAGATCGACAAGTGAGTGGGTTCGCCAAAGCGAAGTACTCCCATCTATCGTGGGAGATGTGTTGAAATATATTGATACTTTTTGACTATTGGGTTTGAATTAACTAAGTTACCACAATAGGATTGTGAACTTAGAGGCGTAGAGTTTGGCGAGATTTATTAGATAATTATGAACAAATGTTGTTCTGCTAAGTTATCCAAGAGTTATATAGTTGATATAATTGACAAATATTGTCTACCTAAATAATCATGTTTTAGGAAAAAAGCCAAAGCTGACCTAACGCTTGGTGAAATATGGATCTTGGCTCACTAGAAAGGATATAGAAGATATTATTTCTGAATTAATAGTTAGGGCTATTAATTTGATAAAAATAGTGGGAGATATATATTGTGAATATATATATATATATGAATAATCACTTGAACATAATTTAATGATCATCTATAGACTAAGTCATTTTATGCACTTTAATATTGTAGATATCAAATGACAAATAACACAAATAACTTCTCGATGTAATAGTCCTTGAGAAGGACAAGCTGACATGAAATAATTTCCTCAATTTACATGGGAGCTTGGGATTGTCCTCAGGTTTAACGGTATCACTCAAACCCCTCTCTTATTTCTTCTAGCTAAGAATGAAACATGTGCTGAACAAAATGCTTACCAGAAGCAAATTGATTATGCAACTGATGTTTCATGTCTCATGCTTGTAATTATAAGTGCTGAGCTTTAGAAGCAACAAGAGCACAATGATGCTTATGATATGATTGAGAACCTTCAAAGGATGTTTGAAGGATAGGCTCGTCCAGAAAGATTTGACAATAATAAGGCACCATACTTTTGCATTAATGGGAGAATGATATCCGGTTGGACCACATGTTCTAAAGATGATAGGTATATGTACCTTTATATTTTGGGTTTCAAGAATAGTCTAGAGACTCTGTTACAACCGGCATTTCCGTGTAATATTAATTATAAAATTTGGTGTAATTATAAAGCCGAATGCCAATATATTCAACTATTGTATGCTTGTGTGAATGAGAATATCTGCGTCTTAAATTTTCGATATGTGGTATATGATTTTTCAAATCAAAAGTTTAATTACTTCTTTCATTTTTGATTTATAAGGAATATCTTAAACCTTGAATAAATATCTTTTTAAAAAGTTATTTGTTCACAAAATTCAAAAGTAGTTTTATAAAATTTCTAAAAATCCAAGTTATTTTATGGTATAAATTTTATAATTTTTGAACTTGTATTTTATTTTATAAAAATAAATCTTTATAAATTTTAGTTGTCATATTTTGCAAATTACAAGAAAGCCCTTGCATGTAAACCACCCTTTCATTCTTTTCAAGGACAAAGAGGACAATTCCAAACCCACTAACTCATGAACTAGTAGCCAAATTACCTCCTTGACCTTGCATGCAAGTTAGCTTAGTTCTAGCTAGAAGGATACCCTTGTCATTTCTCAAACCCACTCACATTATAGTCAAATCAAAACATAGAAACAACTCAAAGAAGTGATCATCACTTCACTTCACTTCACCCCACCACTTCACTCTCATCTCCTTCTTCCCCCTCCCTCTCGGTTTTTCCCCCTCCCCTCTCGGCAATTCCCAAAAACGAGCCCCCATCCCCTTCTTTCTTCATTTCTCACTCAAACAATCATCCTATTATCAAGTAATCCTACTCCCTACATGTTGTCCTTGTATATTTTAAGAGTTTAGAGTAGAAAAACTTATGTGTTGACCTTGCATGGTGGTGTGTTGTTAAAACTCCAAGTGAATATCCTTGATTCTTGTGAATTCAAGGCTTTCACCATGAGTTATAGTAGCAAAGGGTTGAAAATGGCTAGACATGAGTATGTTACACTCATGTAATTGTTGTTTTCACCCTAATCCATTCAGCCATGACTTGATGGGAGCCGAATGGATGATGTTTTGGTTGTCATGTTCCACTTTGTGTGTTTTTGTGATGATAACATGAAAATCTTAGTGAAGTCTTGATAAAATCCTTTGCATGCTAAGTGATCATCTAGATATAGCTTATTATAGGCTTTCATGTCAATTTCATGGTAATATATATTTAGAAAACATGTTGCATTAATTGGTAAAACTCGAAGACATGCATGCATGTAAATTTCTCTCGGAATGTTGGAAGATTTTGATTATTTGGAAAGATTTAGTTAGTAAGCTTTAATTTCAGTAGGAATAAGGTGTTAATATTGATTAATACTCCTTGATGCATGGCAATAATTTGTGGTTATCATTTATAAAAATGTATATCTTGTTGTTTCAAAAACTAGATGATTTGTGAGTTGTGAAGTGTAGTTCTTTTGTTTTGCCATAATTGTACCATAGGTAAAGGATGATCTCCACCAACGTAATTTTGAGAATAAGGGAGTTAGTTCAGTAGATCACCATGTTTAAGTCTTGGTTTGGGTATTGGGTTGTTGGTAGTTGAGTTTGTCAAGTCAAAACCTTGGAGAAAGGAGAGTTATAATTTCTGCAGAAAATCAGATTAGTACCCTGAGGTTTAGAGTGAGTTTTGACCATGTCAATGATGTGCACTTTGAGACCCAAGCCACCAGAAGTTATTATTGGGACTATATAAAAGGTTTTAAGTGTTGGTTGGAGGTTTGCATGTCATTTGGTTAGGTACACAAGTAGAATAACAAAATCTGTCTAGCAGGGGACAGTTTTATTGCAACTTAGAAATAGGGAGATTTGACCATGTCATGGGTAGGCCCTCATTACGCCCTGTTGGGCCTTAGTTAGAGGGAGTGTCAGAGAAGATTTTCCAACCATAGTTCATAGGATATGAGTTAGAACCATGTGTCACAAGTTAATTCAAGTCAGGACGTTTTCTGCCAAGAAAAACAGGGGAACCTTGGACTTTTAGCTTAGGCCCAAGAAGGCCCAAGACAGGCCCTTGAGCCACATCAAGTTTGTGAGATGCCCTTAGGTCAGGAGAGTCTTGTGTAAAAGTTTTGAAGGAAAACTTGTAGTTTAAGAGTGTCTAATGCACTCAAGAAACCATAGTTGTCATTCTGCAATTTGCACCAGTGAGCACTTTCACTTATCACATAGTTTTAGAACACTTAGGAGTGAGATTTAGGTTGACCACCATAGTTGTAAGATAGTATAAGGTCAGTAGAGCAAAAGGAACAGGTGAGGGTCAATAGGTTTTGGATAGTTTAGTAAAGGCACATCGAGTTAGGAAGCCAAAATTAGAAGACTTTGTCTAGTTTAGCGACCAAGTGACTTAAGTTGTGAGTCGAGATCATCCAAGCCTAGTATTGCATTATGGTGTATATGATGTTATTTGGTATTAATATATGATATGTGATTATGTGGCTATGTATGTGTAATTATAATTTAAAGGTGAATATAAATTAAGTGCATATAGGCCTAAGCGCCATCCGTGTTTAATTTTGGGTTGTAAATATGTTAAGTTGGTGAGAATATATTATAATGAGGATTATTATCATTTATGTAGGATCTCGAGATGAGGGAAAACTTGCCATAAAGGTCGAGTGAAGCTCCAGTTGCTCCTATCAGTCAGACCAAACCAGCCTTTCTCAAGGCAAGTGATTCAACTTGACCTTCGTATTTACTGCTAATAGTTCATACATTGCTACAACTATCCTGTGTCATTTGATATATTAAATCAAGCGTATCTTATGTTTATCTTTGAATTATATAGAGATGCCATAAACCCTCGAGTACGTATTGCAAGTAGTTCAAAAGTCTTTTCATGATAGTTGAAGGCCATGATAAAATAAAGAGTTGTTATAATACTTGATTGATCCTCTTGATTAACATGCTAATGATTCCTAAGTATTAATATCTCATCCTGATACTTGAACCCTTATAGAACCTTACCTTGAACTCTGATAGTCAGATACTTACCAACGGGATTCCTCATTGATTGATACCCCTCATTCTTATCCTAAAAGCCTGACAATTCTGATATATCCTGAGTTAAAGATCATTTCTGCACCTTAACACCCTTAGTATTCATGAAGCTTACCTTCTTGATGATCCAGCACTTGAACCTTGATGAGAAACCATTGCTTTGAGCCCAAATTAGCATTACCCTTCATATTATCCATTAGCCTCACTAAATCCCCTTGTCTAAATCTTTGATATATGAAAACCATTCAGTTACTTTAATAGAGTATAGTTTTATGAATCATGGCCCTGAGATTTAGTACCATATTTCCCGTGTTTCGAGTTGATCTATAATTCCTTGATAAAAATGTTTACTGTAAAAAAGATTTTGTTATAATTCGGCATCAGTTTTTGAAATAAATAAAATGTGGGTTTTCAGTCCCAAAGGGGGATAAATGTTTTCTTTGAATAGTGGATCTAGACTGAGACGCGAGTCCTATCCACACTTATATTAGGCTTAAAAGTTGCCTAGGGATTCCCATTAATGTTTTAGAACCCAGTGAGGTTCGGGATTACTTCACGGCTGATCACCAGCTGTAATCTGTAGCGTCATAAAATGATTTTGATTAAGATATGATTTTGAAATTGTTTTGATACAAACGGAATGATGCCATTACCCAAAGTTTTATCTCTCGTTATCTCAGATTATGTCTTCCCATTGACATTCTTTAATATATATCTCGATTTATGTTTTGTATCATATTGCTTAGCACTTGTTGACCATTTGGCTCACTCCTTGCTTTACCCTGATATTACAGCTAGCAGCTATGGTTAGATTCAAGCAGACTGCCCGTAACACCTGTGATGCTGATGCTTATGTTCGAGCTCAGGTAGAATAAGAGATAGTAGTTTTGTGTGAGGACTCGCTATTTAAAATCAGTTGTAATAGATGGTAGTGTTGGGCTGTTCCAAACCCTAAACTGTAAGATCTTGGAGTTGGTTATGTTTACTTCTTTTTAAGATGTTATAATAGTTATATTTGATTTGCTGTTTAAGTTGGGGGCGTGACAGGTTTGGTATCAGAGTTACAGTTTAGAGTCCCTGGACAGCCCAAATAGGTTATAGGATATGTGTGTAGGTTATAGATAATATGCGAGAGAGTAGGTTAAGTAAATTTATTATTAATACTGCTCTTATTGGTTGTCAGCAAAGGGCACATTCCTCGTCATCCTCTGGGTCGGACGACACTATTGCTTTCACTGTGTATGCTGAGTTGAGGCGCGAGTTCGACATGCTTCAGGGCAAGTACGACCGACTGATAGACCGACTGAAGAACGTGTACCCCGACAGCCGAAACTACGAAGGGAAGCCCAAGGAACAGATGACTGTGAGACTTGAGACCTTGGTTTAGTACGTCAACACTAAGCTTGAGGAGATGCCAGCGCACCGGGACCGTACCAGCCTGTATGTCATTCAAATGGTGGCGGATGAGCTCCAGAGCATTGTGAAGACGCTTCGAGAGGAAAAGACTACCAAGCCCCGTTCAGATGGAGTGGAGCCTTAGTTCTTTCCATTTACCTTTCATGTTGTTGTACTATCAGACTCCGTAGAATTCCCAGTTGTTTCCGTTGTTTCCTTTAAATAAGCCTGTTATTCCTAGAATCAGACTTTGTCCTAATCCTATGTATTGTGACCTTTAAAATTTCAATAATTATGTTCTATTGTTCCATTTGCTCTCAACTGTTATTTTACATTTTTATATGCATCACCATATCTGCTTAATTTGGAAACTTGACCCCATATGTAAATAAGAATGCCATGCGATACCCTCAAATCATTTTATCATTCATATCTGTTTTAACATAACCCTTATTTCAGGATCATGCCTCCCAAAAAGAAGAACCCAACAACCACATCCACCACAGACCCAAATATTCTTCGATTACTGGAAACTTTGCAACAGCAAACCAATGCTATAGCTCAACAACAACTAACACTTCAACAGCGAATTGAAAACCAAGATAACCGTGAACCACACCAACCTCCTGAACCCCCAGTACCACCTAGACAAATTGTCACTTTCAAGGCTTTTCAGAATGTGAATCCACCCGCATTTCATGAAACCACTGATCCAGTGATAGCTAACACATGGATCAAGGAGATGGAAAGGGCTTTTGAGTTGGTACAGTTAGGAGACGATCAGAAGACGTCGTATGCTACTTACTTCTTGAAGGGAGAAGTCATCTATTGGTGGGAATCAGTAAAAGCTATGGAAGTCACTCAGCAGGTTTCTTGGGAGAGATTTAAGAAGTTATTTCTGGACAAGTATTACCCTAAGTACATGCAGAATCAGATGAAGCTTAAATTTTTGGAGCTGAAGCAAGGGAACATGACTGTATTGGAGTATGAGAAGAAGTTCACTGAGTTGTCAAGGTTTGTGACAAAGTATACCAGTACTGAGGAGGAAAAAGCGAAGAGATTTCAACAAGGATTGGAGCCTTGGATCAGAGATAGAGTGGCTATGTTTGAGCTTGATACTTATGCGGCAGTAGTACAGAAAGCTGCTCTGATTGAGAATAATAGGATGCAGTCAAGGAAGGAAAGGGATAACAAGAAGAGGAAGGTTCCATTTTATGGAAAAAAGTCTGAAGCGGGAAGTTCACAAGATCGGAATGTAAAGAGGATCGGATTCCAGAAGGGCGGAAATTTTCAAAAGAAGGGAAATTTGGGTAAAAGGCAAGAATCAAAGGGGAGCAGCCAGGTGAGCCAAGGGCAAGTTGGAGAAAACAGGTTCCAGAGACCGGAATGCAAGCACTGTGGAAGAAGGCACCCTGGATTATGCAATAAGCTGAGCATGACATGCTATAGGTGCAATCAGAAGGGACATTTGGCGAATGAGTGCAAGATGCCGAAGCCAGGAATTACGTGCTTCAAGTGTGGGAAAACTGGACACATAGCAAGGGAGTGCAAGGCAACCGGACCAGTCAAAGCTCTGATGAACGTGGCAAGTACCAGTGCGAGCGTGCCAGCCGAGGTATTGGCATTACCTCCACCACCTACACCAACCCCGCAAGCAACAGCAAGGACATTTGATCTGAAGATGAAGGATGCTGTTCAGAATTCTGAGGTGATAGCAGGTACACTTTTACTCAATAATGTCAAAGCTAAAGTATTGATTGATTCGGGAGCAACAAGATCTTTCATATCAGAATCTTTTGTTGATAAGCTTCAATGTAATAAAATGATTATGAGTGAGGTAATAAATATGGTAATTGTAAACCAAGAGAAGATTCATGTGAATCAATTCTGTCCGAAGTGTGAGATTGATATTTCGGGGTATAAGTTTTCAGCCGACTTGATACTCTTCAAGTTGGGGGAGTTTGACATAATTTTAGGTATGGATTGGTTAGGAGAAAATAGCGCTCAGATTAATTGTAAGACCAAGAAAGTGTATTTAAAGACGAAGGGTGGAGAGAAGGTAGTATTTAAGGGGCGGAGGCAAGAGCAACTATTTCTTATAATTGTTCAGGCTAAGAAGCTACTTAGAAAAGGTTGTGAGTCGTTCCTAGCTTATGTAGTGGATTCAGAAAAAGGCATCCCTAGCATAGAAGATATTCCTGTAATTAACGAGTTCCCAGATGTGTTTCCCGACGAACTACCAGGCTTACCACCAGATCGACAAATCGAGTTTGAGATCAACCTTGCTCCAGGCACGGAACCAGTTTCAAAGGCCCCATATAGGATGGCACCAACAGAAATGAAAGAGTTGGCGAGCCAGCTACAAGAATTGTTGGATAAGGGAGAGATACGGCCAAGTACGTCGCCATGGGGAGCACCTGTTCTGTTTGTCAAAAAGAAAGATGGGAGTATGCGACTATGCATAGATTATCGGGAGTTGAATAAGGTAACAATCAAGAACCGCTACCCGCTACCAAGAATCGATGACCTTTTTGATCAGTTGAAGGGAGCAAAATGCTTTTCAAATATCGATTTGAGATCGGGATACCATCAATTAAAGATCAAAGAAGAAGATATTCCCAAGACCGCATTTAGGACCAGATATGGGCATTATGAATTCCTAGTAATGCCGTTTGGATTGACCAACGCCCCGGCCGCATTTATGGATTTGATGAATCGAGTATTTAAGAAGTATTTGGACAAATTTGTCGTGGTATTCATTGATGACATCCTTATTTATTCCAAGTCGGAAGAAGAACATAAGCAGCACCTCTGGATAGCATTGGAAATACTTCGTCAAGAGAAGTTGTATGCCAAGTTTACCAAATGTGAGTTTTGGTTAAATTAAGTTCAATTTTTGGGGCATGTCATTGGAAATGAAGGAGTTAAAGTGGATCCGGCAAAGATTGAGGCAGTTATGAGTTGGGAGAGGCCAAAGACTCCTACGGAAGTGCGAAGTTTTCTAGGGTTGGCAGGATACTATAGAAGGTTCGTCAAGGATTTTTCGAAAATCGCCACGCCATTGACCAAGTTAACCAGAAAGAATCAGAAGTTCGAATGGAGTGCAGAATGTGAAGATAGTTTTTAAGAGTTGAAACAGAGATTGGTAACCGCTCCGGTGTTAGTGCTACCAGATGATCAAGGGAACTTTATAATATTCAGCGACGCTTCACATAAGGGTTTGGGTTGTGTATTGATGCAACACAGTAAAGTGATCGCATATGCGTCAAGACAGTTGAAACCGCATGAGTTAAAGTACCCGACGCATGACTTGGAACTAGCCGCCATAGTGTTCGCACTTAAGATTTGGAGACATTACCTCTACGGAGAGAAGTGTGAAATCTACATGGATCACACGAGTTTAAAGTACATTTTCACTCAGAAGGAGCTCAATATGAGGCAGAGGAGATGGCTGGAATTCATCAAGGACTATGACTGCTCGATAAATTACCATCCTGAAAAGGCGAATGTTATGGCCGATGCTCTGAGTAGGAAGGAGAGACTAAATATGATGATAACATCAAAAGAGTTATCTGAAGAAATCGAGAGATTTGAACTGGAACTTTGTGCTTGCGGAAAAGTTGAGGAAGTTTGTCGTGCAATGACCTTTCATCCAACACTAGTGGAAAAGATAAAGAAGTGTCAAGAAGAAGTAATGGAGAAAGAGAAGAATCAGTTATTTGGAGAGGAGATTAATACTCAAAGGGATGAGCAAGGGATACTAAGGTTTTCTTCCAGAATTTGGATTCCTCATGTACCTGAATTAAAGAATGAGATCCTCCACGAAGCCCACAATTCGAAATTTTCAATCCACCCGGGAAGTACCAAGATGTATCGAGACTTAAAGAAGAACTTTTGGTGGCCAAATAAGAAGCGAGATGTGGCAGAATGGGTTGCGAAGTGTTATACTTGTCAGAAAGTGAAGGCAGAACATCAACGACCAAGCGGATTAATTCAGCCCCTGAAGATTCCAGAATGGAAATGGGAAAATATCGCTATGGACTTTATAGTAGGACTACCGCGAACGAAATCCGGGAATGACGCAATATGGGTTATAATTGATCGTCTTACGAAGTCGGCACATTTCCCTCCAATAAACGAGAAGTCGTCATTGGACAAATTGGTTCATCTGTCTGTATGTGCGCGAAATCATACTGAGGCATGGAGTACCCGTATCAATAGTTTCAGACAGAGATCCCCGATTTAACTCGAGATTCTGGAAGCAATTTCAGGAATGTCTTGGCACGAAGTTGAATATGAGCACGGCATACCACCCGCAGACTGATGGTCAGAGCGAAAGGACAATTCAAACAATCGAAGACATGTTGCGCAGTTGTGCAATCGATTTTGCAGGAAGTTGGGACGATCACTTGCCGTTGATTGAATTCTCTTACAACAATAGCTATCATTCCAGTATCGGCATGCCACCATACGAAGCTTTGTATGGGCAAAAATGTAGATCACCAACAAGTTAGGATGAAGTAGGAGAAGGAAGGATTCTCGGCTCGGAATTGGTACAACAGTTGCATGATTTAGTCAGGTTAATTCAGAAAAGGTTGCTTACTGCTCAAGATAGACAGAGGAAGTATGCGGATCCAGCGCGTAAGGATGTTCGATTCCAAATTGGCGAAGCTGTTTTGTTGAAGGTATCACCTAGAAAAGGGTTGTCTAGATTTGGCAAGAAAGGGAAGTTAGCACCTAGATACATAGGTCCTTTTGAAATTTTGAGTCAAGTGGGAAAGGTGGCCTACGAGTTGGCCTTACCACCTCAGTATCAGCATGTGCATAATGTGTTCCATTTATCATTGCTTAAGAAGTATAATCCTGACGCTAGCCATGTGATAGAATATGAACCTGTAGAAATTCAGGCAGACCTGTCATTTATGGAGCAACCGGTTAAAATACTCAACTGGAAAGAGAAGAGCCTTAGAAATAAGTCAGTAAAGTTAGTAAAAGTGCTTTGGAGGAACCCTAAGGTCGAAGAATCGACTTGGGAGTTAGAGTCTGATATGTGTTCCCGGTATCCTCATCTGTTATCTTAGATTCTGGGGACAGAATCCCTTAAGGGGGAGAGGATGTTACAACCGGAATTTCCGTGTAATATTAATTGTAAAATTTGGTGTAATTATAAAGCCGAATGCCAATATATTCAACTATTGTATGCTTGTGTGAATGAGAATATCTGCGTCTTAAATTTTTGATATGTGGTATATGATTTTTCAAATCAAAAGTTTAATTACTTCTTTCATTTTTGATTTATAAGGAATATCTTAAACCTTGAATAAATATCTTTTTAAAAAGTTATTTGTTCACAAAATTCAAAAGTAGTTTCATAAAATTTCTAAAAATCCAAGTTATTTTATGGTATAAATTTTATAATTTTTGAACTTGTATTTTATTTTATAAAAATAAATCTTTATAAATTTTAGTTGTCATATTTAGAAAATTACAAGAAAGCCCTTGCATGCAAACCACCCTTTCATTCTTTTCAAGGACAAAGAGGATAATTCCAAACCCACTAACTCATGAACTAGTAGCCAAATTACCTCCTTGACCTTGCATGCAAGTTAGCTTAGTTCTAGCTAGAAGGATACCCTTGTCATTTCTCAAACCCACTCACATTATAGTCAAATCAAGACATAAAAACAACTCAAAGAAGTGATCATCACTTCACTTCACCCCACAACTTCACTCTCATCTCCTTCTTCCCCCTCCCTCTCAGTTTTTCCCCCTCCCCTCTCGGCAATTCCCAAAAACTGAGCCCCCATCCCCTTCTTTCTTCATTTCTCACTCAAACAATCATCATATTATCAAGTAATCGTACTCCCTACATGTTGTCCTTTTATATCTTAAGAGTTTAGAGTAGAAAAACTTATGTGTTGAACTTGCACGGTGGTGTGTTGTTAAAACTCCAAGTGAATATCCTTGATTCTTGTGAATTCAAGGCTTTCACCATGAGTTATAGTAGCAAAGGGTTGAGAATGGCTAGACATGAGTATGTTACACTCATGTAATTGTTGTTTTCACCCTAATCCATTCGGCCATGACTTGATGGGAGCCGAATGGATGGTGTTTTGGTTGTCATGTTCCACTTTGTGTGTTTTTGTGATGATAACATGAAAATCTTAGTGAAGTCTTGATAAAACCCTTTGCATGCTAAGTGATCATCTAGATATAGCTTATTATAGGCTTGCATGTCAATTTCAGGGTAATATATATTTAGAAAACATGTTGCATTAATTGGTAAAACTCGAAGACATGCATGCATGTAAATTTCTCTTGGAATGTTGGAAGATTTTGATCATTTGGAAAGATTTAGTTAGTAAGCTTTAATTTCAGTAGGAATAAGGTGTTAATATTGATTAATGCTCCTTGATGCATGGTAATAATTCGTGGTTATCTTTTATAAAAATGTATATCTTGTTGTTTCAAAAACTTGATGATTTGTGAGTTGTGAAGTGTAGTTCTTTTGTTTTGCCATAATTGTACCATAGGTAAAGGATGATATCCACCAAATTTATTTTGAGAATAAGGGAGTTAGTTTAGTAGATCACCATGTTTAAGTCTTGGTTTGGGTATGGGGTTGTTGGTAGTTGAGTTTGTCAAGTCAAAACCTTGGAGAAAGGAGAGTTATAGTTTCTGCAGAAAATCAGATTACTACCCTGAGGTTTAGAGTGAGTTTTCACCATGTCATTGATGTGAACTTTGAGGCTCAAGCCACCAGAAGTTAGTATTGGGAGTATATAAAAGGTTTTAGGTGTTGGTTGGAGGTTTGCATGTCATTTGGTTAGGTGCACAAGTAGAATAACAAAATCTGTCCAGCAGGGGACAGTTTTGTTGCAACTTAGAAATAGGGAGATTTGACCATGTCATAGGTAGGCCCTCATTACGCCCTGTTGGGCCTTAGTTATAGGGAGTGTCAGAGAAGATTTTCCAACCATAGTTTATAGGATATGAGTTAGAACCATGTGTCACAAGTTAATTCAAGTCAGGACGTTTTCTGCCCAGAAAAACAGGGGAACCTTGGACTTTTAGCTTAGGCCCAAGAAGGCCCAAGCCAGGCCCTTGAGCCACATCAACTTTATGAGATGCCCTTAGGTCAGGAGAGTCTTGTGTAAAAGTTTTGAAGGAAAACGTGTAGTTTAAGAGTGTCTAATGCACTCAAGAAACCATAGTTGTCATTCTGAAATTTGCACCAGTGAGCACTTTCACTTATCACATAGTTTTAGAACACTTATGAGTGAGATTTAGGTTGACCACCATAGTTGTAAGATAGTATAAGGTCAGTAGAGCAAAAGGCATAGGTGAGGATCAATAAGTTTTGGATAGTTTAGTAAAGGCACATCGAGTTAGGAAGCCAAAATTAGAAGACTTTGTCTAGTTTAGCGACCAAGTTACTTAAGTTGTGAGTCGAGATCATCCAAGCCTAGTGTTGCATTATGGTGTATATGGTGTTATTTGGTATTAATATATCATATGTGATTATGTGGCTATGTATGTGCAATTATAATTTAAAGGTGAATATAAATTAAGTGTATATAGGCCTAAGCGCCATCCGTATTTAATTTTGGGTTGTAAATAGGTTAAGTTGG
Source organism: Apium graveolens (assembly GCF_009905375.1). Taxonomy (NCBI): domain Eukaryota; kingdom Viridiplantae; phylum Streptophyta; class Magnoliopsida; order Apiales; family Apiaceae; genus Apium; species Apium graveolens. The sequence continues at coordinate 494,099 of NC_133656.1, read as the reverse complement.
TGAGAATATATTATAATGAGGATTATTATCATTTGTGTAGGATCTCGAGATGAGGGAAAACTTGCCATAAAGGTCGAGTGAAGCTCCAGTTGCTCCTACCAGTCTATAGGAGACAAAAGTTGGCTTTTAACGGCGAACAAGAGCTTCGGCGACCTCGTCCACCCCTTTCTGGTGAAGAAGTGTTAGCACAATAGGAACGGATTAAATTTTCTTATAGCAAGGAAGTAAAGAAGTCCAAAAAGGTTGATTGTCCGTGGAAGAAAAAGTCTATTTTTTTCGAGTTAGAATATTGGAAGTTTCACCACGTTCGTCACTGTCTCGATGTTATGCACATCGAGAAGAATGTGTGTGATAATCTGATGGGGACACTATTAAATATGCGGCACAAGTCAAAAGATAGCGAGGCATCTCATCGTGATATGCTTGACATGGGTGTTAGGGCTGATTTAGCTCCACAAGTAGGAGAAAAGAAAACCTATTTACCTCCTTCTGCTTTTACTTTATCAAAGGCTGAAAAAAGAACAATGTTGTCATCATTATTGAATATGAAACTTCCATATGGACATGCATCAAACATTAAAAACTTTGTGTCCATGGCTGATTTAAAGATTTATGGGCTGAAGTCCCATGACTGCCACATCCTCCTCCAACAGTTGCTCCCGGTTGCAATTCGATCCGTTCTTCTGAAACATGTTAGGATCACAACAATACGATTGTGTTTCTTTTTCAACTCCTTGTACAGCAAAGTAGTCGATGTTTTGAAACTAGATAAACTGCAGTCAGATATGATATTGACCTTGTGTGAGCTTGAAAAAAAATTCCATGCCTCATTTTTTGATGTTATGATACATCTCATAGTCCACTTGGTTTGGGAATTGCGTTTGTGTGGACCAGTGTGCTATAGGTGGATGTATGCGTTTGAACGGTTTAATAAAGTGATGAAGAGTTATGTTAGAAACCGTTATCATCTGGAAGGTTGTATCGCCGAAAGTTATCTTGGTGAGGAATCGGTAGAATTCTGCACCGAGTTTCTTAAAGAGAGTTGCAAAATGGCTGGTGTTCCCAAAGACCAAGTCAGGCTTTCTGGTCCCTTATCCGTTTTGAAGATAAAGGAAGTCGAAGAGAAAGAGCGAGATGAGGCACATTTAACTGTCCTGTTAAACAATTCTGAAGTATTTCCTTATATAATGTAAGTTCAGTTTTCGTTCTTGTAAAACCATATCTTTTCGGTACGTATTCTTGTGAGTGAATATAATAGATGTTTTTTTTATCATAAAGCATAAGGTGTATCTTGAAGAAATTCATCGAGGAAAGAAAAAGAGTGTTCATTGGCTAATGGGAGAACATAATCGGCTGTTTACTGATTGGTTCGAAAGAAAAGTTGGTTTCCCTTATTCTGACTTTTATTGTGAGTTTTATTTAATATAATTAGTAAGTGCTTATATGTAGTTAATGACAATGTGTGGAGGTTAGGAGTGAACTTAAGGAAAACCGCGCCGCTGTTTCAGAAACGATAAGATGGTTGGCTGCCAAACCATCTTATTCTGTTTTGACTTATGAAGGATATCTAGTTGACGGAGTTTGGTACTTCACAAAAGATCGTGATAAATTAAGGGTTGTTCAGAACAACGGTGTTTGTTTAGTTGCTAAGACGATTCAAGTTTGTAGTGCTAGGGATTGAAATCCGATCGAGAGTGATATGACGTTCTATGGCATCATTCCAGAAATATGGGAGTTGGACTACCATGATTTCAAAGTCCCTTTATTCTTGTGTAAATGGGCATCGAATGACAGAGGTATCAAAGTGGATGATCTTGGCTTCACGCTTGTGGACTTTAGTCGACAGGTCCAGAAGAAGGATAAATATGTTTCCGTTGATCAAGTGAAGCAAGTGTTTATGTCGAAGATCCGGTTGATGCTACCTAGTCCATTGTATTAAAATCCACGACTTGAGACTATCACGATATCTACAATGAAGATGACCTAGGAGACACGACAATGGAGCATCAGCCATTTTGCTCTAATATCCCGGCATGTGATGTTGTTGATGATATGGAGCATAGGGTTAGAGAAAATGTTGAGGGAATTTGGGTTAAAAACTGAACAATATATTTATATATTGTAAAACTATGTACTATGTTGTGTGTATTCTCTTTCTAGAGTTAATACGTTTCGCTTAATGTACTATGTTACCATTTTATATGAATGCACTTCTACTTTACATGTTTCGCTTAATCACATATTTATATCAGTTGATTATTTAATTATTCATATTCTATCTCCATATTTAATTATCTGCATATTTAATTATCTGCATATTTAATTATCTGCATATCTAATTATCTGCATATTTAATTATCAGCATATCTAATTATCTGCATATTTAATTATCTGCATATCTAATTATATGCATATCTAATTATTTGCATATCTAATTATCTGCATATTTAATTATTTGCATATCTAATTATCTGTATATTTAATTATCTGCATATCTAATTATATGCATATCTAATTATCTGCATATTTAATTATCTACATATCTAATTATATGCATATCTAACTATCTGCATATTTAATTATATACATATTTTATTATCTACATATTTAATTATCTGCATATTTAATTATTCATGTTATATATCTGCATATTTAATTATTTATGTTCTATCTGGATGTATATCGGCATATTTAATTATTTATATATATATATCTGCATATCTAATATTTTGTTACAATTTATAGATTGAAGGATTGAAATGGCAGATAAGAAGCAGAAAAAGTCCAAGAAAAGTAGTGAATCTAAAATAGCCGAGGAAGCCAATGAGTTGCCTCTACTGATCAAAGCAGCAGAACAATCTGATCAGTCCGAACCAAAAGAAGCAACAACTGAAGCAGCTGACTCTGTACTAGCAGCTAAGAAGCAGAAAAAGCCGAAGAGAAGTAGGGAATCTAGAACAGCTGTCAGTGGTCAGTCTGAAGGACCAAAAGGAACACCAAATGAAACGGAAACTCAACCAACATCTAGTACTGAAACTTCAAAACAGAGGTATGGATCTACGCGAGGTATTTCAAGAATGTACAAAGTCGTGATCAAGAAAGCTCAGGGAAAGAAAATTAAAGTCAGATGTAATATGTATGGAGAGCCTGAAGGAGATACTAGACACAACTTTCAGTCCTACATTGGGATGCTAGCTAGAACTATGATTCCAATCGATATTGCAAGCTGGCCTAAGGTGGATCGGGAATTAAAAGCCAACTTATCGTCTGATGTTGAAGTAAAAATTGTACACGCTCTTAGGTTTTTAATTGTACATGTTCTTAGACTTTTAATTGGTGTTAAATATGTTTTTAATTGTTTTCAGAGTATATTCAAAATTCCTCCTGAATGTGAGGCTTTGGTGCTAAAGTCGGCAAGAGTGAAGTGGAGGCAATTCAAAACTATGTTGACTTCCGACTATGTCATGCCGTTTGTTAGACAGAAGAAAAAGCTCAGGAAACCTCCAAAGAAATATTCCTATGTGAGCAAGGATGCTTGGAAAAAATTTGTTGCAGATAGGACTTCGAAGAAGTGGGAGGTATAAAAATTTTATAAATATTGTTTTTATTTAATTATGAGGTGCAAGTAAAAACCGGTATTTTGCTACAACCATTGCGTAAGGATCAGAGCGAGCGGGTGAAAAAGCGGAAATATCCACACCGCATGTCGAGGAAAGGGTATATCGGTTTACAAGAAGAGGAAGTAAGTGATTATCAATGTTGTCTACTTTTTTGATTGTTTTTCATGGATTTTAATTATTTCTATATTTTAAACAAATAAAAGCAGGGAGGTTGCAGCCTGGGGAGAAGAAAGATAGGGCGATTTTTTGGCAAAAGGGCCGTAAGAAGAAAGATGGGACATATGACGAAGAAGTGGAAGAAATAAATGCCAAAATTATAAGTAAAATATTTTAGTAGATTTTACAAGCTTCGAAGCAAGTAATTTTACTTTTTGTTTTCTTATTTTCTGTTGACAGGATGCCTTGCTGGAGAAGAAAGAAAATGGAGAATTTCAACCATTGGGTGTTGTAGATGTGTTGAGCACGGCCCTGGAAACTCCTGAACATTCAGGACGGGTTCGAGACGTTGGAGGGTTCGTCACCCCAACATTGTTTTTCAATTTGCCTAAGGAGAAACGAACAAGAATTACAAAGGCTGAGTTGATGGACCGTGATCGACAGAGGGATGCTGAGATGGATAGATTAAAGAAGGAATTCACGGCACAGATTGAAGCTCTAAAGGCTCAATTTTCTCCAAATTTATCTGAGAAAGCAGCATCATATCATGGAATCCTTGATGAAGGTGTAAAACCAACTGTTGCGAAGGAATTGTTGGTGGATGAAGATGACGAATGTATTACTTTTGACAAAGATCCATCTGACCCAAAGGTAAGAAGCATGTACAAGTATCAATATGTGATAGTGCACACAACACATACTTGTATAAATTCTTTATTTTCTGTCTTCCCTTATAAATGTAGGGTGCAAAAAAATATGAGCTGGCTGTGGACAATATTGAGAACAAGGTTGCATTTGGCATGGTTTTGGAAGACTCAGATATGAACAAATCAATACATGGAGTGCCTATGCCAGCTGGATGTGTTCGTGTTTTGGTGGATGGCAGCATCCAAGAAGAAGCCTTGGTTCCCGTACCCATACGTGGTGAAATAGAGACGGTCCGCCAAGCTGTTGGCTCACATTTAGCATGGCCTCGGGACATGGTAATCTTCCCGACTGTAATTAAAAAGGTATGTTGACGCGAATAATTTCTCCCATTATGTTCAAAAAAAAGGGTTTTTATATTTAATAAATGATTTATTAATTAATTTCAGAAAAAGGTTAAGGAAATACCTTTGTCAAAAGAAAAAAGTGAGTTTCTATGCCTGTAAGAAGAATTTGATAGGGCAAAGACACATAAGAATGTGCCAAGTTGCTTCAGTTTATTATATAAACATGCGAAACTTTCAAGAAAGCTACTGGGGGCCTCTTTGTCGATTCCGTGCAATGCAGAGGTCTTTGGAGTAGAGAAAACAATATTTATTTTACATGAAAATATAAATTCCTTGTTAGAGTATGACATGATCGGACAATCTACAATAGCGGCATACATGGCGTAAACATAGTTTTATTTTTATTCTTTTTATTCTGCACAAATACATACGCTAATGAGCCCATTTTTTTAGCTACTTGCATACCATGGTCACTGAGAACGATGATTTAGATCTGTTTGCCTTCTGCGATCCTGGTGTTACATTTTCCCTCAACAAAGGTTTTAAATCTTATATTGTCAGTCGGTTGAAAGAGGGGAATATTGATCGTGTATTCTTCCTGCCACATAACGAGAAATAAAATTTTACTTTGTTACAATTAATTTTTAGGTAATTTTTTCCGCACATTCTAACTTTATTATATTTGTTTTAGAAAACAGTCAACATTGGATTTTAGTGATAATATGGGAGGGTGACATCTATATCTGCAATCCTTTGTCTCATCCGCATCATTTTCCTTAGTTGGAAAAAGCACTGTTAAGGTAATCTCTACATGAACATGTTTCGGTTTTGATATATATGCTTGTAGGTTATTTTTAGGTATTTTTTTGACATTGTGACATTCTATCACGTAGCGCAATAAAAACTTTTAATGCCGAAAGTTGAAGGGGAAATAAGCCTGCAAAAACAAAGAATCTTGTTGTAAGTTTTGCATTTAGTCAGTGTTTTTCCAGATTGGCGAAGTCCCCCTTTCTTTGCTTCTGACTTTGATTTTATTGTTTTGTAAAGGGATCGCCCAAACAGCCTGGTTGTAATGCCCTCCATAACCGGGGTATAAGTCTGGGGGTTACTAGCTAATTACCAAACCTGTACAATCTGATTAACAAATAATAAAAAATGAATCTAAACCCCTTTAATACTAACCAGGATCTTTTTAGGTTGAAGTATAAAAACAAGAACCACTAACTACTTTATTACAAACCAAATTTAAAATCGTACAAACTCTCTTTATTACAAACCATTATCTAACCAGTTTTAAACTAGTTTCATTTTTTTATTCAAACACACACACTAACTATCTACACTCCACCTGTTCGAGCAACTCAAAGCTTTCTTCTTGGATTGGGATCAACACCTTGGGTATGAGAGGATTCCGAGGCTTGACCCGCTTCTTTACCACTCGAGTCCTGATGGGTTTCATATTCCTTCTTAACTGAAAATAATAAGGTGAATAACAACAAAAAGGGGTGAGCCAAAAATTGCACAACAAGTCCGCAAAATATAAACAGTGTTAAAATAATTTAAGTGAAACGGTAACCTGTGTATATCTGCAAAGATATAACCTCGCGAGAATCGAAAGAAGGCCATTACTGGAGAATACAAATAAACTAAACTGGACACAAGTTCGCATCTATACCCTGCTGATCAGCCAGGATACAGTGCAGATCTATATCCCACTATATAGATCTCGTCGGACACCCAGGCATTACGGTCCATCTCAAGGATCCAGTTATGTCCCGGTCCTTAGGATTAAGTAAACTTAACCCCCAAAGTATCATTATCCAGTCCGTGGAATAGCATCCGGAACAATCGGTATGCTTTGACATATTCTAATCACCAGAATATATCAATATTTGTGAGTAACAATTGGAATATGAGCAATGAATTCAAATGAACAAGAGAAATCAAGAATCGAAATGAAATATAAACAAGAGAATCAAAAGAGTGCAAGCGTGATAAGAATCTGAAGAAATATCACTATTCTGAAAGTAGAATAGGGGAAAAACTTGCCTTCGGCGCGACTCACTGCAATTAATGTGGCGCCCTCCAAACCCGGGTCTGAAGTTTGGGGTCCACATACACACACTATTTATAACCTGTTTATAACAATAATAAAGATAATAATAATATGCAGTGACCCTACTTACCAACTACCACGGACCGCAACAGGTTAAAGTATACATACAAGCCAAACACACTTACTTATTTTACAATGTTCAAATCCCAACTATTCAAACTCAGATCTGAGTAATAAACATTATTACAAACTTTTACAAACTTAGATTATTCCAAAAGAAGCCTACTAGCTCAACTCGATCAACCTGAACCCCTAGCTCTCGCGCTGGACTGGGGATCCTCACTACCAACTGGTTCCTTTTTAACTGGGAAAGAACATAAACAACATCGCATAAATGAGCTAACCAGCTCAGCAAGTCACAATGACAAAACTGAGAATAATGATCGTCAGGTGAAAATGGTTACGGTATCAAGTGAACAATGAATTATGATTTAGAATTGGATATTATATTTTTATTTTCAAAACCAAGGTTAGGCTGCTGATCAGTCACGTCACTGCTCTAACTACTGGATCCAAGGCACACGTTGGCCTAACTTGACCATTATATGGTCTGACCACGAATCTGGTCCACAATTTTATAAAAATAATCCAATTCTAACATAATAACAGAATAACGGTAATAAGCAATAAACAGAATCATTAACAACATTGGACGTTCAATAATGAAAATGGTTTCAATCTGCATAAGGATCAATATGGCATTTTCAAAGTATGGGTGCCAGGTAATGAAAGAATTAGATAACAAGGAATCAATGTTTCAGGGTTCCAAGGATTTGGTCTTTCAAAGTATAAGATACAACGGTTTGAATGTGTAAGCAAATCTGGTTCAGTGTCTGATATTTAGTTTGTATGTATTTGTGGAGTAGTATCGTATATTTGAGGATCGTATTTAAGTATAAAACAATCAATGGTTTAGAAAGAATCAGGTTTACAGCTCAAGATCAATAATTGGAATCAAGGTTTAGGGTTCAATGCTTCAAAGCACTTGCAATATAAAACAGGACTATCAATCACTACAATATCTCGAGAAAGTTTAGAACACTTGCCTGGTACTAGCTTATTATACTGCACTCGCTTTCAATCACCTCTGTCTTACTCCTCGACTACCTATTTTCCTTTCTTACGCCTTGCCTCTTCTGCTCACATATCATAAGCATCTATCAATATTTAACTCATACGATTCTATTCGACACATACTTCTATATACCCTTCGTTTCACCCAAATCTGATTAACGGATTGAAAGTTACGCAATAAACAAGTAAACATCGAATATACAGACCGACAGTCAACCAACAAGTCACATATATCACATAACACGTCACATAATTAATGATATAACATTTATAGAGAAGTCTCGGGTCATAAACATGTTTTCGGGTACTTAAAATGATTTTTAAAATATTTTTCAGAATTAAAATGGGTCGTTGGATCAAATATGGAGTAATAAACAGGGTTCGGTTGGCCCATTCTGGCTTCAAAACAATTTTATAATAATTATCGAGCCTTGAAAATAATTTAAAATAATATTTTAAAGCTCGAAACTATTTTTCGGAATTTTTAAATCATTTTTAAATAATTAAATCTAATTAAATAATTAATTAAAGTCAATTAACAATTAATTAAATCAATTAATTATTTAATTTTCGAATAAATTGACCAATTAATCAATTAAAAATTAACTGAAATTAATTAACTACTTAATTCAGATTTATTTTTGAATTAAAAATAATTTTTGGAATTTTCAGAAATTAAAATCGAATTTTTATAATAAAAATAAATAGGAAATATGATTTTTGAATAATTTTAAAACAGGAATCCTATTTTTGAAAACTCTGGAAAGTTCAGGGACTGAACTTCATCGTTTTCAAAAGATAAGGTACTAAACTGCAATTTTGACAGGGGTCCCCGGGAAAACGTCGGGGGTGGCCGGAGAACACGTTCCCGGCATTCTCACCCCACCACAAGCTCCAGATCACATCTACAGACAACCAGGAATCGATTCATGCAATCAAAATATATCAATAACCCCAGACCTGGCCGGAAATTGGCCAAGAACATCGCCGGTTTCCGGCGAAACATCGAAAACTTAAAAAGACAACTCCCTACGATTCAAGCATCCTCTATTAAGGAGCTATATACCAATCGATTACAAATTTCATAAGGAACATAATCCACTATAAATCAACAGCTAATAACCCTTAAATCAAAAAGCCCCAAATTTCAATTGAAAACATTCATACGGGTTATAAACCCTAATTTTGAAATTCGAGAATTAAACCCACTTTTGAGCATGTTATTGAATTCCAAATCAGACGTATGACATATGAAAATTATCAGGAATACAAGCTTTACAACATGCAATCATCAAATCATACAAACAATCTTCCGAACAAAAATTCATATTTTTAATAAAAATAATTCGAAAATAAATAAATTTTCAGAAAATAAACCTTGATTTCTGCAGTGATATGGAACACAGAATCTGGTAGTACTCCTTGAGACCTTCGATTTGGTTACTCCAACTTTTCCAACTGAGTTCAATAACACCTTGAAATTGTAGTTTGATTCTCAGAAGGTTTTATGAATTTAGGGTTTTTCTCTGGAAAACTATATAATTAATTGTCTGCAAATGATTTTGATACGAAATAAAATACGGTAAAAGGCTATTTATAATTACGGAAAATTAGTATCCCGTTGGATCATTCCGGATAAAAAACGGTACGTTTATTTATAAAAACTGATCCAAACGGTATCGGTTTTCGGGATAATTATCCAAACCAGTACAATTTGTACTGCGGTCTTGGTCTCAGCACCTGGTTACACGTATTACGAGGTGATAATTGTGATAGTTTAATAAAAAGCTCCCATTTCTCGAAAATACGAGTTTTATTGATTTACCGAAACGAATATTGTATCGAAAATGTTGCGCCAGGACCCGCGCAGGGCAAACCGTACGCCGGATCGAAAAAGTCGAAACATGGAAAATGCTCAAATATTACAATTAGGTTAGGAAGGAGTTCTCGGAAGAGTTTCAGGTTTTAAAGCGTAACAACGGATGACGTCGATTGGTTTCCGTTTTTATAAAATAGATTTTAAATACCCGGAAAAAGATTTTATAAGATTCATATGATTCCTATAAATTCATAAATTAACATAAAAATAATTAGGAAGATATGACAATTATCTATATTTTATTTTGGACATATAAAAATTAAAATACTCAATTAATAATATTTTTAAACATCCAAACACATTTAACACTTAGCAAATAATTCACAGAATAGAAACGGAACACATATAATAATTATGTATTAGCAAAAATAATTACACGATATATCCCGAATATTACATCCTTCCCCCTTGAAAGGATTCTGTCCTCAGAATCTCCTAAGAAAACAAATGAGGGTACTTTTCTCTTATATCACTTTCTAATTCCCAGGTTGATTCTTCAACCTTTGGGTTTCTCCATAACACTCTTACTAGCTTTACCACTTTATTCCTCAATACCTTCTCTCTTTCCTCTAGAATCTCTATCGGACTCTCTACATATGACAAATCTGCCTGAAGCTCTATTGGCTCATATTCTATTACATGCTTGGAGTCTGGATTATACTTCTTAAGCACCGATACGTGAAAAACATTATGAATGTGTTCCATGTGCGGAGGTAACGCTAATTCATAAGCTACTTTGCCAACACGCTTTAGAATCTCAAAAGGCCCGACATATCTTGGGCTCAGCTTTCCTTTCTTTCCAAACCTCGCTAGTCCCTTCCACGGTGATACTTTCAGTAATACCAAGCTTCCTTCTTCGAATTCCATGTCTTTCCTTGACTGATCTGCATATTTCCTTTGATGGTCATGTGCGGCTATCAATCTCTTTTGGATAATTTTAACCACTTCCTTTGTCTGCTGTACTAGTTCAGGTCCAAGTATTTTGCGTTCTCCTACTTCGTCCCAATACACTGGAGATCTGCATTTGCGTCCATAAAGGGCTTCATAGGGTGGCATCCCAATACTGGCATGATAACTGTTGTTATAAGCAAATTCTACCAGAGGTAAATGCTCGTCCCAACCTCCTTTAAAATCAATAGCACAAACACGTAACATATCTTCAATCGTCTGGATCGTTCTTTCACTCTGGCCGTCCGTCTGTGGGTGGTAAGCCGTACTCATATTCAATCTTGTTCCCAAACATTCTTGAAAACTCTTCCAAAATCTTGAATTAAATCTTGGGTTTCGATCAGATACGATAGACACCGGAACTCCATGACGAACTACAATTTCCTTCAGGTACATATGGACCAACTTGTCGAGCGAAAATCTTTCATTTATAGGCAGAAAATGAGCTGACTTGGTAAGTCTATCCACTATAACCTAAATGGCATCATGATTAGCCCTTGTCCTTGGTAATCTAACTATGAAATCTATGGCAATATGTTCCTACTTCCACTCTTGAATCTCCAATGGTTGTAACAATCCACTTGGTCTTTGATGTTCGGCTTTAACTCTCTGACATGTATAACATCTGCTAACCCATTCCGCAATTTCCCTCTTTATATCTGGCCACCAATAATTCTCCTTTAAATCTCTGTACATTTTGGTACTCCCTGGATGGATTGAATACCTTGAATTATGTGTTTCCTGTAAAATTTCATTCTTCAGCTCCGTCACCGGTGGAATCCAAATTCTTGAAGAAAACCTAAGAATACCTTGATCATCCTTCTGCGTGCACAATTCCTCACCTACCAAATGATTTATATCTTGATCCATTACATCTTCCTGACACTTCTTTATTTTCTCTAGCAACTCCGGCTGGAAAGTCATACTATACACTTTTGCTTCATCAGGCTTGCAAACTCTAATCTCCAATTCCAGCTTCTGAAATTCCTTATATATCTCTTCAGGTACTTATAACACATTTACCTTTTCCTTCCGACTCAACGCGTCTGCTACAACGTTCACTTTACCGGGATGATAATTAATCGAGCAGTCGTAATCCTTGATCAATTCTAACCATCTCCTTTGCCTCATATTAAGCTCATTCCGTGTGAATATGTACTTTAAGCTTTTGTGATCTGTGTAAATCTCGCACTTTTCTCCAGACAAATAATGTCTCCAAATTTTCAAAGCAAAAACTATGGCTGCTAGCTCCAAATCATGAGTAGGATATTTCTGTTCGTGTGGTTTCAATTGCCTTGACGCATACGCAATCACCTTATCGTGCTACATTAGAACGCATCCTAGTACTTTATAAGAAGCATCGCTATAAATTACGAAATTCCCTTGATCATCTGGAAGTGACTGAACAGGTGTCGTAATTAATCTTCGCTTTAATTCCTGAAAACTTTCTTCGCATTTATCGTTCCATATAAACTTTTCATTCTTTCGTGTAAGCTTTGTCAATGGTGTTGCAATTCTTAAGAAATTTTGAACGAATCAACGATACTATCCCGCTAATCCCAAGAAACTTCTTACCTCGGTGGGTGTTCTCGGTCTTTCCCAGTTTATAATTGCCTCAATCTTTGTTGGGTCCACTTTGATCCCTTCATTACTGACTATATGTCCTAAGAGCTGAACTTCCTGTAGCCAAAACTCACACTTCGAGAATTTAGCATATAACTTCTTTTTCCTTAGAATCTCCAAAGATGTTCTCAATTGTTCCGCATGATCCCCTTCCGCCTTTGAATAAATCAAAATATCGTCTATAAACACAATAACGAACTTGTCCAAGTATTCCTTGAAAATTCTATTCATCAGGTCCATAAACATTGTCGGGGCATTGGTCAATCCAAAAGACATCACTAAAAATTCTTAATGTCCATACCTTGTTCTGAAAACTGTCTTCGGTATATCTTTTGGCTTAATCTTCAGTTGATGATATCCCGATCTTAAATAAATCTTGGAGAAGTACTTGGCTCCCTTCAGTTGATCAAATAGATCATCAATTCTGGGTAACGGATACTTGTTCTTGATTGTAAGCTTATTGAGCTCCCTATAGTCAATGCACAGTCTCATGCTTCCAACTTTCTTCTTGACAAATAATACCGGTGCACCCCACGGGGACACACTGGTTCTGATTACTCCTTTCTCTAATAGCTCTTGCAATTGCTTTGCTAGCTCTTTCATCTCAACGGGCGCCATTCTATACGGGGCCTTGGATACTGGTTCTGTTCCAGGTGCTAAGTCGATTGTAAACTCAATTTCTCTATCTAGAGGAAGACCTGGTAACTCGTCGGGAAACACGTTTGGAAATTCATTCACTACTGGAATATCTTCAAGTTTCGCTGGCTCCTGACTCCTATCAATCACATATGCCACGAAATGCTCGCATCCTTGTCGTAGTAACTTCTTGGCTTGAATCATCGTTAAGAACTTCTTTACTTGTTTCTGGCCCTTGAACGTTACTATTCTTTCGTCTGGCGTCTTCACCATTACCTTCTTATTTTGACAATCTATCTGGGCATCGTGCTTAGATAACCAATCCATTCCTAAGATAACGTCAAATTCTCCTAACTTAAATGGTATCAAATTTACACAAAACTTACTACCAGAAATTTCAATCTCACAATTCCCACAAACTTAATTAACAAATACTCGTTCTTGATTTGCTAATTCCACAGTCATTATTTCATTTAAATATTCAACTGGGAAATTTAACTTGCTAACAAAATCTTGTGAAACAAACGATCGAGTTGCTCCCAAATCTATTAACACTTTAGCACATAAAGAATTCACATTAAGCGTACCTGCCACGACATCTGTATCCTGGATAGCATCCTTCACAGACAATTCAAAAACTCTAGCCCTTGGAGTCTCATTCACTGTTGGGGTAGACCCCATAATCCTCAATGCATTACTGACTGGGGCTGGTGTCTTGCAATCCCTGGCTATATGTCCTGGCTTTCCACATTTAAAGCATATAAATCCAATGGCTAGAACCTTCACTGCTGGATTCCGGATAGGCTGATCCTTATTTGTTGGCTCTCTTGCTGGCTGATTTCGACACTCCCTTGAATAGTGCCCTTTCTGATTGCACTTGAAACAAAGTACATTCAACTTATTACAAACTCCTTCATGCTTCTTCCCACATACCTGACAATCTGGAAAAGTTAATCTTAACTGATTTGGCTGATTCGCATTAACTGGACGGTTGGCCTGGCCTCCGTCGCTTGCATTTTGTCTCCTGAAATTAAAATTCCTCCCCGGCTGAAACTTGCCCTTCTTAAAATTTGGAAACTTCCCTGGTTGTGACTGACCTTCATTCCCTTCAAATTTCCTTTTCTTGCTTTCTTTCTCCTTCTGTGACATCTCACTCTATGTCTCTGCGATCATAGCCTTCTATACAACTCCTGCATAGGTATCCAATTCAAAAATGGCTACCTTCCCTCTGATCCATGGCTTCAAACCTTGCTGGAATCTCTTAGCCTTCTTCCTGTCAGTATCCATATATGACGGCACATACCTTGACAATTCCTCAAACTTACTCTCATAGTCCGCCACCGACATATTCCCTTGCTTAAATTCTAAAAACTTCAGTTCCATCTGGTCTTGGACAAACTGAGGAAAATACTTTTCTAAAAACAACTCCTTAAACCTTTCCCAAGTAATAACATCTGTTCCTTCCAACGTCTTCACCATCTCCCACCAATAAGTGGCCTCATTCTTCAAATAGTAACTTGCAAACCCAACCTTCTGTTCTTTCTGGACTTTTACTAAGGAAAATGCTTTCTCTATCTCCTTTAACCAAACATTTGCTTCAATCAGCTCTAAGGAACCCTTGAATTCTGGTGGGTTTATTGCCTGAAAAGTTTTGAAAGTTACCTGGGGATTGTTCTGTCTTTGTTGTTGTTGTGCCAGGTGAACTGTTTGTTGGGCCAAGATTTGGAGAATCTGGGTTATTGCTGGCTCTATAGATCGTGGGTTTGCATTCTGGTTTATATCATCTTGGTTGTTATTATTGTTGTTGTTGGTTTCTTCATTCTGGGTGTTGGTGCGGGTATTTCTTCTGGGAGGCATTTTCTGTAAAGAATCAAACAACTTATTTAGCTTTTAAATCAAATCATTTGCATAAAAGAAAAGTTTTGTAAAACAGAAATATCTTTTTTGAAAACGGTTGTAACAGTTGAACTAAGTAAATTGCATGCTTCTTTATAGAATATAAACAGTTATGGAAAACAGGGTACATGGTATCACAGGGGTATAACTGGTGCAATAAATAAGGTAAAGTAAAACAGGTGTAGTAAAGTAAATGACAGTGATGGAAACGAAAAGGTACTAATATATATAGATCAAAAGTTTTGGGTAGTACAAGCGTAAAGACGCTTCGGAAGTAAAAGCAAAAGGATACAACAACCTACTCACTAGTCAGCATAGCTAGTCTATAAATACAACTCAAAAGTCTACTGAAACATACTACACACTACTGTACATACTACACAACCAATACAACACTGCTCAGCATCTCTGTCTCTGGATCTCTGACTCAACTCCAAGGAAATTCTAGTCCTGCCAACCTCTCAAAGTCCTCCATCACCTTAGTAGCCCAGCCCATCAGTGCATCAGGGCCTCTGCCAGGTAATGTAGCTCCATGTAGCCTAGCCTCAAGAACCCTCCGTGTCACATGAATCTCCTCTAGAAGATCCCTCATACCACGATCAACATCTGTAGTCCTAATGATATGTTATAGTTCTCGGATCTGGGCTAACAAGGAATCACGTTCCAGTAGAAGAGCCTCATACCGGTAGTAAGGAACTGGGGGCAATGTAGACTGGAATGGGGCACTCGCAACTGAATACCCAGTGGAATCTGAATCAGCTGGTGGAGGTCCTCTGATAGGTGGTCTCATGCCTGGGGGTGGAATAGCCTGCAATGGTACGGGCTGCAACAGAGGTGGAGGTAGAATAGCCAACACTAATGAAACAACAGGACGTGGGTCTGAAGACGGTCCTCCAACTGAAGGCACTGAGTGATGAACTGATACAGGGATTAAAGAGTCAGCCATCGCTGCTATCTGAAATCATATCGTAATATAAGAATCTCGAACCATGACGCGAATTACACTAATACCTGTTATACCATAGCACTCAACCTCTCGACGTTCTATCTTTCTACTCCTTACTTCTAATCCTAACCCTCTACCCATTCCCGTCAATCTAGGCTTGTGTCAGTGACTTATAACCTGTAGCTCTGATACCAAACCCGTGGCGCCCTCCAAACCCGGGTCTGAAGTATGGGGTTCACACACACACTATTTATAACTTGCTTATAACAATAATAAAGATAATAATAATATGCAGTGACCCTACTTACCAACTACCACAGACCGCAACAGGTTAAAGTATGCACACAAGCCAAACACACTTACTTATTTTACAACGTTCAAATCCCAACTATTCAAACTCAGAACTGAGTAATAAACATTATTACAAACTTTTACAAACTTAAATTATTCTAAAAGAAGCCTACTAGCTCAACTCGATCAACCTGAACCCCTAGCTCTCGCGCTGGACTGGGGATCCTCACTATCAACCGGTTCCTTTTTAACTGGGAAAGAACATAAACAACATCGCACAAATGAGCTAACCAGCTCAGCAAGTCACAATGACAAAATTGAGAATAATGATCGTCAGGTGAAAATGGTTACGGTATCAAGTGAACAATGAATTATGATTTAGAATTGGATATTATATTTTTATTTTCAAAACCAAGGTTAGGCTGCTGATTAGTCACGCACTAACCCCGAGAAAAGCACACAACACTGCTCTAACTACTGGATCCAAGGCACACATTGGCCTAACTTGACCATTATATGGTCTGACCACGAATCTGGTCCACAATTTTATAAAAAATAATCCAATTCTAACATAATAACAGAATAACGGTAATAAGCAATAAACAGAATCATTAACAACATTGGACGTTCAATAATGAAAATGGTTTCAATCTGTATAAGGATCAATATGGCATTTTCAAAGTATGGGTGCCAGGTAATGAAAGAATTAGATAACAAGGAATCAATGTTTCAGGGTTCCAAGGATTGGTCTTTCAAAGCATAAGATATAATGGTTTGAATGTGTAAGCAAATCTGGTTCAGTGTCTGATATTTAGTTTGTATGTATTTGAGGAGTAGTATCGTATATTTGAGGATCGTATTTGGGTATAAAACAATCAATGGTTTAGAAAGAATCAGGTTTACAGCTCAAGATCAATAACTGGAATCAAGGTTTAGGGTTCAATGCTTCAAAGCACTTGCAATATAAAACAGGACTATCAATCACTACAATATCTCGAGAAAGTTCAGAACACTTGCCTGGTACTAGCTTATTATACTGCACTCGCTTTCAATCACCTCTGTCTTACTCCTCGACTACCTATTTTCCTTTCCTACGCCTTGCCTCTTCTGCTCACATATCATAAGCATCTATCAATATTCAACTCATACGATTCTATTCGACACATAATTCTATCTACCCTTCGTTTCACCCAAATCCGATTAACGGATTGAAAGTTACGCAATAAACAAGTAAACATCGAATATACAGACCGACAGTCAACCAACAAGTCATATATATCATATAACACGTCACATAATCAACGATATAATATTTATAGAGAAGTCTCGGGTCATAAACATGCTTTTGGGTACTTAAAATGATTTTTAAAACATTTTTCGGAATTAAAATGGGTCGTTGGATCAATTTCGGATTAATAAACAGGGTTCGGTTGGCCCATTCTGGCTTTAAAACACTTTTATAATAATTATCGAGCCTTAAAAATAATTTAAAATAATATTTTAAAGCTCGAAACTATTTTTCGGAATTTTTAAATCATTTTTAAATAATTAAATCTAATTAAATAATTAATTAAAGTCAATTAATAATTAATTAAGTCAATTAATCAATTAATTTTCGAATTAATTGACCAATTAATGAATTAAAAATTAACTGAAATTAATTAACTAATTAATTCAGATTTATTTTTGAATTAAAAATAATTTTTGGAATTAAAATAATAATTTTTGGAATTTTCAGAAATTAAAATCGTATTTTTATAATAAAAATAAATAGGAAATATGATTTTTGAATAATTTTAAAACAAGAATCCTATTTTTGAAAACTCTGGAAAGTTCAGGGACTGAACTTCATCATTTTCCAAAGATAAGGTACTAAACTACAATTTTGACAGGGGTCGCCGGGAAAACGTCGGGGGTGGCCGGAGAACACGTTCCCGGCATCCTCACCCCACCACAAGCTCCAGATCACATCTACAGACAACCAGGAATCGATTCATGCAATCAAAACATATCAATAACCCCAGACTTGGTCGAAAATTGGCCAAGAACATCGCCGGTTTCCGGCGAAACATCGAACACTTAAAAAGACAACTCCCTACGATTCAAGCATCCTCTGTCAACGAGCTACATACCAATTGATTGCAAATTTCATAAGGAACATAATCCACTATAAATCGACAGCTAATAACCCCTAAATCAAAAAGGCCCAAATTTCAATTGAAAACATTCATACGGGTTATAAACCCTAATTTTGGAATTCGAGAATTAAACCCACTTTTGAGCATGTTATTGAACTCCAAATCAGACGTATGACATATGAAAATCATCAGTAAAACAAGCTGAACAACATGCAATCATCAAATCATACAAACAATCATCCGAACAAAAATTCATATTTTTAATAAAAATAATTCGAAAATAAATTATTTTTCAGAAAATAAACCTTGATTTCTGCAGTGATATGGAGCACAGAATCTGGTAGTACTCCTTGAGACCTTCGATTTGGTTACTCCAACTTTTCCAACTGATTTCAATAACACCTTGAAATTGTAGTTTGATTCTCAAAAGGTTTTATGAAGGGTTGTTCTCTGGAAAACTATATAATTAACTGTCTGCAAATGATTTTGATACGAAATAAAATACGGTAAAGGACTATTTATAATTACGGAAAATTAGTATCCCGTTGGATCATTCCGGATATAAAATGGTACGTTTATTTATAAAAACTGATTCACACGGTATCGGTTTTCGGGATAATTATCCAAATCGGTACAATTTGTACTACGGTCTTGGTCTCAGCGCCTGGTTACACGTATTACGACGTGATAATTGTGATAGTTTAATAAAAAGCTCCCGTTTTTCAAAAATACGAGTTTTATTGATTTACCGAAATGAATATTGTATCGAAAATTTTACGCCAGGACCTGCGCAGAGCAAATCGTACGTCGGATCGAAAAAGTCGAAACATGGAAAATGCTCGAAATATTACAATTTGGTTAGGAAGGAGTTCTCGGAAGAGTTTCGGGTTATAAAAACGTAACAACGGATGACGTCGGTTGGTTCCCGTTTTTATAAAATAGATTTTAAATACCCGAAAAAAGATTTTATAAAATTCATATGATTCCTATAAATTTATAAATCAACATAAAATAATTAGGAAGATATGACAATTATCTATATTTTCTTTTGGACATATAAAAATTAAAATACTCAATTAATAATATTTTTAAACATCCAAGAACATTTAACACTTAGCAAATAATTCATAGAATAGATACGGAACACATATAATAATTATTTATTAGCAAAAATAATTACACGATATATTCTGGATATTACAATTAATTCACCTTCGTCTATCACCGACTCAACCTGCCTTGCTGGCTTAGCTTCTGTTAGAAAAATAGACTGGTTTAGTCATTTCGTACTTCAATTGTGTCTTGAATTGACTTCATATTGTTCCTATTACCTACCCATGCGCTTATGACTGACTCGTATATTATATATTTGCAAGTAACACTCAATTAACCATTTAATACAGATAAGCACATAAGCATATAATCATTTTTATAATTAAAAAATAATTTTTAGAATCAAAATTGACTCGCTGATCACTCAACTGATCATTATCTGACTCGTTTCCTATTTTTCGGAATTTTTCGGACTCGTCTCGGCACCCGATCTGACTGACAATCAAACAAATAACAAAGTCAACTAATTTCTAGAAGAAATTAGGCTTTAATATTATTTTTAATGAAAAGAATTCATTTTTTTTGGTAAAAGGGCTTTCGTTTCGCTCGAATCGGATTAACGGTCTAATTAATATCAATTAAATAAGGATTATTCAGTTTAATATTCAATATAAATGATTATTACAGATTTCTAAACCCCAAAATAATTTTTAAATAATTATTTAAGAAAAATCAGAATTAAAAATGATTTTTCTATAATTATTGGAATTAAAATAAATTTATTATAATTTATTAAAAATTATTTGATGAATTATGAAAATAATTAATCATTTTTAAAGAATTAATAATTAATAAATAATTAATAAATAAATAATAAATAATTGAGAAAATAATTAAATCTGATTTTTAGAAAATATTTCAGAATTATTCATAATATAAATCAATTAATTAAATAAATAATTAATTAATTTATAAAATAAATAAAACTGATTTTATAAATAAAATAAAAATAAAAATAAAATTAATTCCCAGAAGCATCTGTCAGAAAATTATCCATGACAGAAATGGATCTAAACCGGGTTTAAAACCGGGTTGAAATCTGGTTATCAAGAACAATCCGGGTCGGGACGAACTGGCCCGAAATTTCCAGAATCTGGCGAGTTCCCCGGACTCCGGCCATGTTCCGATAAGCCTCAAATCTTCACCGTTTGAGGTAATTTTTGAGGGGATTCCATTGCAAATCATAACAACAATTCAGTCCAACCATCTGTTCAACAAAATCATCCCTGCAACAATTTCTCCGGCCAAAATCAATTGAACACCGGCCAAACTCCGGCCAAAAATCCCATCTTTTGATTCTGTACATCAAAACTTATGTTCTATAGTTCAAATCAAAGCAAATGAACTGTATAATCGAACCCATAACATCACAAGAACCAAAGATTCATAGAAATTACAGAGTTATGATTTGAAAATCGAACATAAACCCTAGAAATTGAATTCATCGATTCAAGTATCGTTTGTTCAATTAATTAGTACCAATCGATTGCTTACAACACAGAGAGACTATATCAGCCATCAAAATCATTCAACAACCACTAGAACTAAAACCCCCAAATCACAATTATGAACCCTAGAATCGAAATAAAAAATATACTGATTTAAACATGAAATTGATGATACAAACCGAAAGAACAACTCAAGAGCTTCGTTTTGAGTACTATATGATTGTAATCGATGCCGGAAACTGATCGGAATCACTGCTCAAATTCTTGACCCGAATTGCAAATCCTAACCCAACTGCAGAGAATTTTGTATATTTTTCTGATTTTTAATTAATAAGTAATAATAATTAAATAGAAATTAGGCTATTTATAGTAGTAAAATTAATACTCCTAATTAAAATTAAGGCCCTAATTCTACATCTTTTAAAATTAATAAGCCCCTAATTTTATAATTTTTGAGTATTAAAATTTAATTTACAAATATTTTATATGTGCAATATATATGCCAAAATTTTCCAAAAATTGTGAATAATGCAAAAATACAAAGAAATGGTATAAATAAAAGTCCTATAATTTTATAAAAATAAAAATGTGATTTTTGTGGGGTTTTTAACACCCAATGGGGCCCGGAAAAGTCATTTTTTGCAAAGTAAGAAAATTTATAAAATACCTAGATGTTCAGAATAATGCGATGGTAAAAGCCGTTTGATGAAAAATAAGGCCCATTATTTTATTTGAAATATCAGCTATAAAATCATGATTCGGGTCGTAAAACTTTTGAAATGAAAGCTATGAATGCAAAATAAAATATCTGAAAAATACCTAAAAAATACCGGGACGGCACAGAATGCACGTAACACATAGCAATTAGGGTTTGACAGCCAATTACACATAAATGACACATTAACACACATAATTTATTATAAATATGATATAATACAGACGTAATTTCCCAGACGTTACATCATTCCCCCCTTAATAGGATTCTGTCCTCAGAATCTCACTATGAAAACAAATGAGGATATTTTCTAACATTTCACTGTCAAGTTCCCAGGTTGATTCTTCAACCATTGGGTTTCTCAACAATACTCGCACTAAAGACACAGACTTATTTCTTAACACTTTCTCTCGTCGATCTAGAATTCTTATCGGTTGTTCTACAAAAGACAAATCAGGTTGGATATCTATCGGTTCATACTCGATTACATGTCTAGAATCAGAATTTTATCGCTTAAGCATCGACACGTGAAACACATTGTGAATATGTTGCATATGAGGCGGTAAAGCTAATTAGTACGCAACTTTTCCCACTTTCTTCAAAATTTCAAATGGTCCGACATATCGTGATTTCAATTTTCCCTTGTTGCCAAATCTGGTTAATCCTTTCCATGGCGATATTTTGAGTAGTACGTGTTCTCCTTCCTAGTAGTCCATATCCTTCCTTGCTTGATTTGCATATTTGTGTTGCCTGTTTTGTGTTGCATCCAGTCGTTTTTGAATAAGGTCTATCTTTTCTTTAGTCTGTTGGATTAATTCTGGACCCAAAACCTTGCGTTCTCCAACTTCATCCCAATATACTGGTGATCTGCATTTTCTTCCGTATAACGCTTCGTACGGTGGCATTCCAATGCTTACGTGATAGCTGTTGTTGTAAGAATATTCAACCAAAGGTAAATGCTCATCCCAACTGCCTTTGAAATCAATCGCACTAACTCGTAGCATGTCTTCAGTTGTTTGGATAGTTCTTTCACTTTGCCCATCGGTTTGCGGATGATAAGCGGTACTCATGTTTAATTTAGTTCCAAGGCATTCTTGAAATTGTCTCCAAAATCTTGAATTGAATCGGGGATATCGATCAGACAAGATAGATATTGGAACTCCATGTCGCATCATAATTTCCTTGAGATACAAATGCACTAGCTTATCTAGTGAAAATCTATCATTAATTGGTAGAAAGTGTGCCGATTTTGTTAGTCTGTCAATGATTACCCATATTGCATCATGATTTGCTTTAGTCCTTGGAAGTCCTACCACAAAATCCATCGCTAGATGTTCCCATTTCCATTCTGGAATATCCAATGGTTGTAGTAATCCACTCGGTCGTTGATGTTCCGCTTTAACTCGCTGGCATGTGTAGCATTTACTTACCCATTCGGCTATCTCCTTCTTCATATTTGGCCACCAAAAGTTTTCCTTCAGATCACGATACATTTTTGTACTTCCTGGATGAATGGAATATTTCGAACTGTGCGCATCTCGCAATATTTCTTCTTTCAATTCTGCTACATTAGGGATCCAGATTCTTGATGCAAAGCGTAGGATTCCTTTGTTATCCTTCCGTGTTATAATTTCTTCTCCCGTTAAGTCATCATCTTGACTCATCACTTCTTCTTGATAACGGCAAATCTTCTCTAATAACTCCGGTTGAAAAGTCATAGCATAAATAGTTTCAGTAGATTCATTGGGAACACAAATTTCGATTTCCAACTTGTCAAATTCCTTGGCTAATTCTTCACTTGAAGTTAACAAATTCAATCTTTCTTTCCGGCTTAACGCATCTGCCACAACATTTGCTTTCCCTGGATGATAACTGATCATTTCATCGTAATCTTTAATCAATTCCAGCCATCAACGTTGTCTCATGTTCAGTTCCTTTTGCGTAAAGATATACTTTAGACTTGTATGATCTTTGTATATTTCGCATTTCTCACCGTAGAGATAGTGTCTCCAAAGTTTCAATGCAAATACGATCGCTGCTAATTCCAGGTCATGCATAGGATACTTCTGTTCATGAGGTTTTAGCTGTCTCGAAGCAAATGCAATGATGTTATCGTGATGCATCAACACACATCCTAATCCGCGATATGAAGCATCACTATAAATGACAAAATTTCCATGCTCGTCTGGTAATACAAGTACCGGTGCGGTTACTAATTGATTCTTCAGCTCTTGGAAACTTTCTTCACATTTGTTATCCCATACGAACTTTTCACTTTTTTGAGTTAACTTGGTCAACGGCGTTGCTTTTTTCGTAAAATCTTTGACAAATCTTCTATAATATCCTGCCAATCCCAAGAAACTTCGAATATCTGTCGGTGTCTTTGGCCTTTCCCAACTCAACACAGCTTCAATCTTCGCTGGATCAACTTGAATACGTTCTCTACTGATGATGTGCCATAGAAATTGTACTTCCTTCAACCAGAATTCACATTTTAAGAATTTTGCGTATAGTTGCTCTTTCCTCAGAATTTCCAAAGCAATCCTCAAGTGCTCAGCATGATCTTCTTCCGTCTTTAAGTAAATCAAAATGTCATCAATAAATACGATCATGAACTTATCCAAGTATTTCTTGAATACCCTATTCATTAGACCCATGAATGCCGCTGGCGCGTTGGTTAACCCGAATGCCATTACCAGAAACTTATAATGTCCATATCTAGTACGAAATGCAGTCTTGGGAATATCTTCAGCTTTAATCTTTAATTGATGATAGCCCGATCGCAAATCTATCTTCGAAAACCATATGGCTCATTTTAGCTGATCGAACAAATTGTCGATTCCCGGTAAAGGATACTTATTCTTGATAGTGAGCTTATTCAATTCCCGATAGTCAATGCATAGTCGCATTCTGCCATCTTTCTTCTTCACGAACAATACCAGTGCACCCCACGGAGATACACTGGGTCTTATGATGCCTCGGTCTAGAAGATCTTGCAATTGCGTTGAAAATTCCTTCATCTCAACTGGAGCCATTCGATATGGGTCTTTCGAAACTGGTTCTGTACCTGGTGCTAAATCAATCGTGAATTCAATTTTTTGATCTGGAGGTAATCCTGGAAGCTCGTCTGGAAAGACGTCCAGAAACTCACATATAACTGGAATATCTTCTATGTTGGAACTTTTTTTCTCAGTATCTAACAAGTAGGCTATGTATATCTCACATCCCTGTCGAAGCAATCGGTTGGTCTGCATTACTGTAAGAAATTTCTTCCACTATTTTTCGTCTTTGAACATTACCGTTGCATTTTCCGCAGTCCGCAATTTTACTTTCTTGTTTGCGTAATCGATCTGAGCATTATGACAAGCTAACCAATCCATTCCCAAAATGACGTTAAACTCTCCTAACTTAAAAGGAATCAAGTCTACAGAGAAATGATATACGGCTATTTCTATCTCGCACGCAGGTCATATTCGATCTACTGGAACTTGGTCGTCATTCATTAATTTTATAATTAACGTCTCGCCCAACCAATTAATTTCGTAATGTAACTTATCAAGAAATTCTTCAGAAATAAATGAACGAGTAGCTCCAGAATCAATTAATACTTTTGAATCTACGGAATTCACCAAAAGCGTACCAGCAATCACACTAGGACTCTACACTGCTTCTTTCATTATCATGTTGAAAGTTCTTGCTCTGGATTGATTAGGCGGCGGTGGAGGAGGTAATGCCAACACTTTCGGAATACTAGCTGCCATTGTTGGTCCTTTACAATTTCTAGCGATATGCCATTTTCTTCCACACTAAAAGCAAGTAATTTCTGTTGTTTTTCCCGTTAGACATTCGTTAGAATAGTGTCCTTTCTGCTTGCATTTGAAACATGTCACATCCGCTTTGATACAGACGCCAGTATGTTTTCATCCACAAGTCTTGCAGTACGGTACTGGGAATTTGACAATTCCCTGCTGGCTGAGGGCTTGGAAATGATTACCTATTTTCTGGATACCTTGTCCTATCCTTTTAAAATTCAAATTTGTTCGGGCTTGAAATCCCGGCTTCCTGCTGACGCGATCTTGGAAACTTCCCTGTCCTCTTTCCTTTTGAGATCTTTCGCTTTCTCCCTTAATAATCAGAGCTTTCTGGATTACGGCGGTATAAGTTGTTAATTCAAAAACTGCAACTTGTCCATGGATCCACGGCCGTAACCCTTCTTGAAACCTTTGAATTCGTTTTTCTTCAGTATCAACTTGTTCTGGGACAAACCTCGATAACTTGGTAAATTTGGCTTCATACTCCGTTACGGACATACTTCCTTGCTTTAACTCCAAAAACTTGATATGCATTTGATTCTTCACATAGCGAGGAAAATGTTTTTCTAAGAACAATTCTTTGAACCTATCCCATGCAATAACATCTTCACCTTCTAAAGTCTTCTTAGATTCCCACCAATAATTTGCTTCCCCTTTTAACAAGTAACTAGAAAAATCAGTCTTCTGGTCTTCACCAACCTTCACTAGCGCAAATGTTTTCTCTATTTCTTTCAACCAAGTGGTATCCTTAATAGGATCAGTGAATCTCTTAAATTCTGGAGGTTTAACAGATTGAAACTGTTTGAAAGTAATAATAGGTATAGCTGGTGGTATTTGGGGCTCAGGACGAGGTGGCTGTTATAACATTTGTTGCTGAATCTGCTGCTGTTGTTGCTGCATCTGTTGCTGCATCATTACCATCTATTGTTGCATCAGATGGAATATTTGGTTCATGGTATCATTGGTCTGTTCTTCGGAATTGCTGTTAGAAGTCTCAATCCTAGTCTTTCTCTTTGATGCCATTTGCTGATAATAAAACAAGTGATGTTTCTTTAACAATTTAATAAATAATTGACAGTAGATAATAAAACAATTTATCCTATATTCACAAAATTTAGATAATGGTTCGGAAAAAGAAAAACAGTTTGCTTAATAAAAATAGGAAATTTAAACAATTAAATGAAATGTTTGTCCCCTTTTTCGACAGAATTTAAAGTACGAAAAGCTGTAAAACAATAAAGTAAAAGTAGATGTGGTAAAACTGTAAAGACTGAAATTTAAGTAAAGAAATTTGAAAAAGTTCATTATATATATATGACACCAGCCTCAGGTGTTAGTGCTTGGTACAAAAAGTCTCGCTCTGCTGGTCATTACCGCGGCTATAAGTCAACTAACTACTACCAGTCAAACTACTACTACAGGTCATACTACTACTACTACACACATACATACTACTAATTATATCATAGTAGGCTGCATATATGTACATCTGTCATCTCCACTATGTCAGTCCCCCTGTAGTCAAAATCTCAGAACCCCGGCGGAATACGTCTCAGCTCATCCCTAGGTATCTGAACCAAAGTCTGTGCCAAATAAAATATCATGTAGAATTCCGCAAAAGAAGGCGGTCCCTAATGGGTCAAATCATCCAACTCCCATGTAGCACTCATCAAAACAAACTGTAACCTCTGCCTCATAAAGTAATCTGGCTGTATGGCAGCTAACGGTCCTCGGTCTCTCTGGTCAAATAAATGCATAATCTCCCTACACTGAGCTCTCCAATACTCAACGTCCTCTCACATAACACTATACTCATGATACGGTACCATATATGGTTGTGCAACATGACTAACTGACTCCTGCGACGGAACCTTCTACATGCCTGCAGCACCCTACTGTGGTAACCCCAACTCTAAATCCACATCATGTTTTCTCATCCCCTCAACTGGGATCATCTGGAATATCTCTCGCTCTGGGGCATACACCTGAATAGGAGGTAATACTGCTGGTGGTGGAAATTCTGGCTCAATCTCTGGCATAAACTGATGCTCTACTGGAAATAGAGGTAAAAGCATCAGCTCAAAGAACTCCAGTGGATCAAACATCTCTACTGGATCAGGAATCAGATCTGACACTGGTGGTGCTGGCTCTTGTGGCAATGGTGGTGGAGGTGGAAGAGGTGGAAACATATACTCAGATATTGGTGGAACCACTAGTGCAACTGGTCCCGTCACAGTCCTCTCGGATGAACCTGAATATTCTGATGATGCCATCTGATAATATACCAAAGAAAGAAAAAAGGTCACTAAACAATCCTAAAACTTATACCTTCCTATCATAATCTTAATTAAATCCTAACACTACTCCTCCTATTTAACTATTCCTATCCTATGTGATTTCCCTATCTTATCTTAATCCTAATGTTCTTGTTTTCAGGGACCAAACCTACAGCTCTGATGCCAAACCTGTAACGCCCTCCAGACCCGGGGGATAAGTCTAGAGGTTACTAGCTAATTACCAAACATGTATAATCTGAATAACAAATAATAAAAAAATGAATTAAAACCTCTTTAATACTAACCAGGATATTTTTAGGTTGAAGTATGAAAACAAGAACCACTAACTACTTTATTACAAACCAAATTCAAAATCGTACAAACTCTCTTTATTATAAACCATTATCTAACCAGTTTTAAACTAGTTTAATCTTTATTCACACACACACACTAACTATCTACACTCCACCTGTTCGGGCAACACAAAGCTTTCTTCTTGGATTGGGATCAACACCTTGGGTATGAGAGGATCCCGAGGCTTGACCCACTTCTTTACCACTCGAGTCCTGATGGGTTTCATATTCCTTCTTAACTGAAAACAATAAGGTGAATAACAACAAAAAGGGGTGAGCCAAAAATTGCTCAACAAGTCCGCAAAATATAAACAGTGTTAAAGCAATTTAAGTGAAATGGTAACCTGGGTATATCTGCAAAGATATAACCCCACGAGAATCGAAAGAAGGCCATTACTGGCAAATATAAACGAACTAAGCTGGACACAAGTTCGTATATATACCCTGCTGATCAGCCAAGATATAGTGCAGATCTATATCCCACTATATAGATCTCGTCGGGCACCCAGGAACTACGGCCCATCTCAAGGATCCGGTTATGTCCCGGTCCTTAGGATTAAGTAAACTTAACCCCCAAAGTATCATTATCCAGTCCGTGGAATAACAACCGGAACAATCGGTATGCTTTAACATATTCTAATCACCAGAATATATCAATATTTGTGAGTAACAATTGGAATATGAACAATGAATTCAAATGAACAGGAGAAATCAAGAATCGAAATGAAATATAAATAAGAGAATCAAAAGAGTGCAAGCGTGATAAGAATCTGAAGAAATATCACTATTCTGAAAGTAGAATGGGGAAAAACTTGCCTTCTGCGTGACTCACTGCAATTAAGTCACCTTCGACTATCACCGACTCAACCTGCCTTGCTGGCTTAGCTTCTGTTAGAAAAATAGACTGGTTTAGTCATTTCATACTTTAATTGTGTCTTGAATCGACTTCATATCGTTCCTATTACCTACCTATGCGCTTATGACTGACTCGTATATTATATATTTGCAAGTAAGACTCAATTAACCACGTAATACAGATAAGCACATAAGCATATAATCATTTTATAATTAAAAAATAATTTTTAGAATCAAAATCGACTCGCTGATCACTCAACAGATCATTATCTGACTCGTTTCCTATTTTTCGGAATTTTTCGGACTCTTCTCGGCACACGATCCGACTAATAAATCAACAAATAACAAAGTCAACTAATTTCTAGAAGAAATTAGGCTTTAGTAATATTTTTAATGAAAAGAATTCATTTTTTTGAGTAAAAGGGCTTTCGTTTCGTTTGAATCGGACTAATGGTCTAATTAATATCAATTAAACACGGATAATTCAGTTTAATATTCAATATAAATATTTATTACAGATTTTTAAACCCCAAAATAATTTTTAAATAATTATTTAAGAAAAATCACAATTAAAAATGATTTTTCTATAATTATTGGAATTAAAATGAATTTATTATAATTTATTGAAAATTATTTGATAAATTATCAAAATAATTAATCATTTTTAAAGAATTAATAATTAATAAATAAATAATAAATAATAAATAAATAATTGAGAAAATATTTAAATCTGATTTTTAGAAAATATTTCAAAATTATTCATAATATAAATCAATTAATTAAATAATTAATTAATTAATTTATAAAATAAATAAAACTAATTTTATAATTAAAATAAAATAAAATTAAAATTAATTCCCAGAAACATCTTATCAGAAAATCATCCCTGACAGAAATGGATCAAAACCGGTTTAAAACCGGGTTGAAATCGGGTTATCAGGAACAATCCGGGTCGGGACGAACTGGCCGGAAAATTTCTAGAATCCGGCGAGTTCCCCGAACTCTGGCCATGTTCCGATAAGCCTCAAATCTTCACCGTTTGAGGTGATTTTTGAGGGGTTTGCATTGCAAATCATACCAACAATTCAGTCCAACCATCTGTTCAACAAAATCATCCCGGCAACAATTTCTCCGGCCAAAATAAATTGAACACCGGCCAAACTCCGACAAAAAATCCCATCTTTTGATCCTGTACATCAAAACTTATGTTATATAGTTCAAATCAAAGCCTATGAACTGTATAATCGAACCCCTAACATCACAAGAACCAAAGATTCACAGAAATTACAGAGTTATGATTTGAAAATCGAACATAAACCCTAAAAATCGAATTCATCGATTCAAGTATCATTTGTTCAATTAATTAATACCAATCGATTGCTTACAACACAGAGAGACTATATCAGCCATCAAAATTATTCAACAACCCTTAGAACTAAAAACCCCAAATCACAATTATGAACCCTAGAATCGAAATCAATAATATACTGATTTAAACATGAAATTGATGATACAAACCGAAAGAACAACTCAAGATCTTCATTTTGAGTACTTACATGACTGTAATCGATGCTGGAAACTGATCGGAATCACTTCTCAAATTCTTCACCCGAATTGCAAACCCTAACCCGACTCCAGAGAATTTTGTATATTTTTCTGATTTTTAATTAATAATAATTAAATAAAAATTAGGCTATTTATAGTAGCAAAATTAATACTCCTAATTAAAATTAAGGCCCTAATTCTACATCTTTTAAAATTAATAAGCCCCTAATTTTATAATTTTTGAGTATTAAAATTTAATTTATAAATATTTTATATATGCAATATATATGCCAAAATTTCCCAAAAATTGTGAATAATGCAAAAATACAAAGAAATGGTATAAATAAAAGTCCTATAATTTTATAAAAATAAAAATGTGAATTTTTTAGGGTTCTTAACACCCAGTGGGGCCCGGAAAAGTCATTTTTTGCAAAACGAGAAAATTTATAAAAGACCTAGATGTTCAGAATAATGCGATGGTAAAAGCCGTTTGATGAAAAATAAGTCCCATTATTTTATTTGAAATATCAGCTATAAAATCACGATTCGGGTCGTAAAACTTTTGAAATGAAAGCTATGAATGCAAAATAAAATATCTGAAAAATACCTTAAAAATACCGGGACGACACAGAATGCACGTAACACATAGCAATTAGGGTTTGACAGCCAATTACACATAAATGACACATTAACACACATAATTTATTATAAATATGATATAATACAGACCTAATTTCCCAGACGTTACACTGGTGGTCAGGAATGCGGCTACGTCGTCCTGCGCTATATGAAAGAAATAATTTCCGACAAAGAAATGACATTTAGAACCAAGGTATATCTAATTCACGTGTTAACTGTTAAAATAAACAGTTCTGCATAATTCATGTGCTAATTCCTTATCACGTTTATTAAAAATTAGTGGGCGACCAAGACCCGTTTGTCTTATATGACGGACGAGCTTGACGAGGTGCGAATGGAGGCTGCAGAATATATCCAGGAGTTGATATGAAGTTTTTAATGACTTGATTTTTGCAAACTAGTAAGGGAATCCAATGCTTTTACAAACTTTAGTGGTCTCTTATATTGGTAAATTTTAGACGTAAATATTAAGTTGTATGAATTTTAGCTGGAATATGGAGATGAATATGGATAGGTGGATTGGTTTTTGATTGTAGATATGGATGTTGGTTGTTTGTTGGACGTCAGAATGGTTAAATGTTGGTTGTCGGAGAATGCGGTTGGATTTTGGTTGTAGACATGTTGATTTAGTATATAATTTGGTTGTGTTTGTTGGATGTTCATTTGATATTATTTTTGCTTTTTCTGGGTTTATGCACAAATGCACAGGCTTATTTTTTAAAAATAAAAACTCAAACATCGGTTCTTGTTATAAAACTTATGTGAATCAACTAAAAACACATCACCTACTCAAACTAAAAACGATGTCTAAAACCAACAAATTAAATCGAATTATTGGAAAGAAAGTGATGTCTACAATGTTAAAACACATCGGTTTGTGCAAGTACATAAAAGTAAAATAAAATAAGACTGATGTTAAAGTAGAAGTTTCACATCGCTTCTTATACTAAAACTGATGTTATAATACATGTCTAACATTGGTTTAGGAAATAAACCGATGTAAAATAAGGACTAAGACATCAATTTGTTTAAGAATTTGATGTCTATTAGTTAAAAGTGATTCCCTGTTATATGTTTAAAATGGTATTTAACCTCCTAAATATCATTTTTGACAATCTAGTTTAAACATATTATTCAAAAAAGGGCTAATTATACATCAGTTTGCTCAAAAAACCGATGTCTGTGTACATCTTTAACATCGGCTAAAAATCGATGTTAAAGACCCCCCTTTCTCTACACATATGAAGACATCAGTTTTGAAAGAAAAAAGACATCGGTTTATAACCGATGTCTAAGGGCATTTTTCTAGTACTACATGTGATAGAAAAGCATCTCTTAATCTCAAAACAAAGCCCTTGGCTATAGCACGAAACGATAATGTCTCAATATAAGAACTCTACTTTCTATTATGTTGGAAGGCTATGATCGACACAATCCCG
Source organism: Apium graveolens (assembly GCF_009905375.1). Taxonomy (NCBI): domain Eukaryota; kingdom Viridiplantae; phylum Streptophyta; class Magnoliopsida; order Apiales; family Apiaceae; genus Apium; species Apium graveolens. The sequence continues at coordinate 461,589 of NC_133656.1, read as the reverse complement.
TTGTGTCATTGACCAATTTACTACTTGATATTTTTATGAGGGATTATATTATGTTACAACCATAATCAAATTATAAAAAGATTCTCTTATTCTTGAACGAAATAAAATAATGATATATCAATAGACAATTCCTAGGTGGTCGGAGGGGTCACATCGGTCCCGCTTAAAACCAAACGGCCTAGCCAGAATTTCCATATCCAACATCAAAATAATATTATATTCTATGTTTCATAAATATAAGAATCTCGTGATTGTATTTATAATATTTAAATTATAATTATGGAACACTTCCACCAAGTTTAGTTCTTCTAATATACGCCCTATGTCAATTAAGTTCACCTAAATCTATCATCGCATGATAACTCAATCATATATCACATATATAAACTTAAAAGAGCATATCAATAGGCATGTTATAACATTTAACACAATTATATACAAATGTACGAATTAATCATGTATTTAATATTATCAAATAAAGCATTAAATACACTTTAAGGGATATAATCAATTACAAATAAATTTATTAAAAATATTAAATAATACCAACATGTGCGTCTCAAAAAAACGAATCCAACGATATATTACACGTCTCAATCGGAGTTCGGACGCGTCCATACAAGCCAAAACAAAGATTAAATATTCGCCGCTGCGCGCAAGGAAACGCGCCCCACGCGCCACGTGCGTCACGCACCCGCATGCTGACAAGCAGCGCTGACAATTCAGATGACAACTGGCTTTTTCTGATTTTTGCAGTGCACGGATTCTTGTGCAATCATTATCAATGATTACAGTAATCATCACTACTTTTATATATACATATTATAATTCTTATTTTAAAAATGATTTTTAAATACTTTCGTAAATCAATAAAAAATAATCTGCATATCAATAAAATCAGAAAAAAAATATCTTACTGATCTACAACAATTGTAGAATCATATTCTAGGATAATAAAATATTCTTATAATTTAATTATATTTAATTCATAATTAAATCGATTATAGCCCCTAACACGAATAAATCGATAATTAATTCATACAACATAATAAAAATAGAAATTTTTATCACGAAACTTGATGCATACAACCTATGCTCTAATATCATTATTGGGATTTATGCATACACAGAAGAGTGGATTACAATTAAAATGCATAAAACCCATATAATCGCATACAAATTGTGAAAAAATCGAGGGATCGATTACTAACCTTTAAAAGCGATCCAGGAATGATGAACGGAGATCCCTAGAATCTGCTCCTCAAGTGTGAAGCACTCCACCGGTATCCACCAAGAGATCGAAGTAATGGAGGGTGGAAGAGGTGGAGAGAATTAGGGTTGCCTCCTTTTCTTTTCTTTGTAAAAATTAGGGTTGGGCAAATAGGGTTTATAATTTTGTATTTATATACAAAATTTCAGCTGAAATTTTTCCATAAAAATATTTACCCCATATATTGATTAATCTCATTAATCCATAAATTAATAATTAAAATCCCTTTTAATCACTAATTATTTTTCTAAACTCTTTAGAAAATAATTTTCTCCATAATTTAATTTCATAATTTAAATTCTTAATTAATAATATTAAGAAAGCATCGTAATTATTTTATAATAAATTAAATCATATTTAATTAATTATAAAAACTGCTAATTACCTATTTATTTCATAAATAAATAATGACCGCCTATTATTAATTTAACTCCTCCGCCAATAAATTATTCTCTTTATGGTGTGACCCTGTAGGTTCAATATTAATGTCGGTAGTAGAAATAAAAAATAATAAAATCGTATTATTATTATTTATATGAGTTTTTTAATTTATTAAATATAAATAATAAATTAATCATATTTATTCTACATCGTGAGGGATACTTCGCAATATATCGCGACTATCTGGATAATATGAATTCACTGCTTAGAATACCAAGAACCTATTCAGTGAATAGTTACCGTACAATAAATTCCTTCTGCCCTACAATGTCCCGATTAAAAATAAGACATGGATCGCATGTCAAACCTATCTAATTTAATCTTATGTTTTTCTCTTCAATATGCCTAGTTCAGTTTAATGCAAATTAGAAACTTCTTTCTAATTTCATTCACTTTGGCCAGAGATTCCTGATATAGCATAAGTGGAATGGCATAAGACATTCTATTCTTTCACTAGAAGGAGAAGATCCTTTATTGATCATTCACTATCTTCGTGTAAAAATTCCTACACCCAGAAGAGCCCTTATTATTGTACCTGGAGACTAAGAACTAAACCAAAGTATAGTTCGGTGTACACAAGATGACTATGATGACCTCAAGTCTAAGGACACTTGTACAACTATCACTATGTGAACAACTGCTGACACGTGAGTGAACTCCATCAGTTGTTCAGCTGTGCGAGTCATGTTCAGTGAACTTATTCTATAATAAGCACCTACATACTAGTTATAGTGTCACCACACAAATGTCTATGAGAACAGACATCCTTTATAATGAAGCAAGCATAATATGTACGATCTTTGCGGATTATTAGTTAGTAATCCTATGACCAGGAACTATTTAAGTTCAGAGTTATCATCTTTTAGGTCTCATTATTATGATCTCATCATAATCCATTAAAAGCTTTACTCTAAACTATGGTATATCTTATTTAAACACTTAAATAGATAAAGCCCGTAATAAAAAATAAAACAAGTCTTTTATTAATATAATTGAAATCAAAAAAATTACATAAAAGTTATTCCTAAATTATCATACATGATTGGACTTAGGAAACATCTCTTTCAATCTCCCACTTGTATTAAAGCCAATTACTCTGGTATCTAATACCCATCTTGTCTCTATGATGATCAAAGTAACTTTGTGAAAGTGGCTTTGTTAAAGGGTCTGCTATGTTGTTATGTGTGTCAACTCTCTTGACATTGACATCTCCTGTTTCAACAATCTCCCTAATTAGATGAAAGCGCCGCAGGACATGCTTGGAATTCTTATGAGATCTTGGTTCCTTAGCTTGTGTTATTGCCGCATTGTTGTCATAATACAACACTATTGGCTCTTCTATGCTAGGAACAACTCCCAACTCAGAAACAAATTTCTTCATCCAAACAGCTTCTTTTGCAGCTTCACTTGCATCTACATACTCTGCTTCTGCTGTGGAGTCAGCCGTCGTTGACTGTTTGGAACTCTTCCTACTAACTTCCCTACCATTTAGGGTAAACACATACCCTGACATGAATTTACTATCATCTATTTTTGACTGAAAACTAGAGTTCGTATACCCCTCTATTTTCAACTCAGAACCACCATAAATAAAAAAAAATTCCTTAGTCCTTCTCAAGTACTTCAGGATGTTTTTCACCGCTTTCCAGTGTTCTTCACCCGGATCGGACTGAAATCTGCTTGTCAAACTAAGTCAGTGAGCAACATCAGGCCAAGTACATAACATCGCGTGCATGATAGATCCTACTGCAGAAGCATAAGGAATCCTACTCATACGCTCTCTCTCCTCAGATGTCTTTGGAGACATTTTCTTGGAAAGAGAAACTCCATGGCTCATGGGAATGAGTCCTCTCTTGGAGTTTTCCATGCTATATCTCTTTAGCACTTTTTCGATGTATGTACTTTGGGTCAAGCCTAACATTCTCTTTGATCTATCTCTATAGATCTTTATTCCAAGAATGTAAGATGCCTCTCCCAAGTCCTTCATCGTGAAGTTCTTAGATAGCCACACTTTGACTGATTGAAGCATCGGTATATCATTCCCAATGAGAAGTATGTCATCCACATACAGTATTATGAATGTTACCGTGCTCCCACTAACCTTCTTGTAGATGCATGGTTCATCCATATTTTTGATGAAATCTAAATCTTGATTGTCTCATCAAAATGGGAGTTCCATGTGCGAGAAGCTTGCCTCAATCCGTATATGGATCGATTCAGCTTACAAACTAGATGTTCATTTCCTTCAGAAACAAATCCTTCTAGTTGTGTCATATACACAGCCTCTTCAAGTTTCCCATTGAGGTAGGCCGTTTTCACGTCCATTTTCCAGATCTCATAGTCATAGTAAGCCGCAATCGCAAGCAAAATATGAATGGATTTAAGCAAGGCTACCGGTGAATAGGTTTCATCAAAGTCAATCCATTGTCTTTGTTTAAAACCTTTTGCCACAAGCCTGGCCTTATAGGTCTCCACCTGGCCATCTGCTTCAATCTTTCTTTTATATACCCACTTGCACCCAATAGGCTTAACATATTTAGGCGCCTCAACTAGAGTCCACACTTGGTTGGCATACATGAAGTCCATTTCAGATTTTATAGCACTCTTCCATTTCTCTGAGTCATCACAACTCATAGCCTCATCATAGGTCATAGGGTCTACTCCATCAATAAGTGACAAGTCATTGTCATTCTCAATGACAAGGCCATAATACCTCTCAAGTTGACGAGACACCCTATTTGACCTACGTACAGGCTGTTCTACAGAAGGTTGTACTTTCTGAATAGGTACTTCCTCTTGAACCATTGTAGGTTATGCTTCTTGAACTTCATTAAGTTCAACCTTGCTCTCACTATTCCCTTTAAGGATAAACTGTTTCTCCATGAAGGTCGCGTGTCTAGAAACAAACACCCTTTGTTCGGTGTAAAAATAATATCCTAAAGTCTCTTTTGGATATCCCACAAACCTACATTTTACGGATCTCGATTCCAGCTTTTCAGGTTCAACTTTCTTGACAAAAGCTGGACATCCCCAAATCTTAATGTGTTTAAGACTTGGCTTCCTTCTTTTCCATATCTCATACGGAGTTTTCGGAACAGATTTAGAAGGTACCTTGTTCAGTAAATATGCTGAAGTTTCTAAGGCATAACCCCAAAGGGATACTAGAAGATCTGTATAGCTCATCATGGACCGAACCATGTCCAACAAAGTTGGGTTCCTCCTTTCAGAAACTCCGTTCAACTGTGGAGTTGCAAGAGGTGTCCATTGTGATAGTATACCATTTTCTTTAAGATGATTTATGAACTCCCCACTTAAGTATTCACCTCCTCGATCTGATCAAAGAACTTTAATACTCATATTGGTTTGTTTCTCTGCTTCATATCTATACTCTTTAAAATTTTCAAAAGCTTCAGACTTGTATTTCATTAAATACACATATCCAAATCTAGATTTATCATCCATAAAAGTAATAAAGTATGAAAATCCTCCCATTACTTGTGTCGACATTGGTCCACATACATCTGTGTGTACCAAGCCTAACACGTCCACAGCTCTCTCTCTCCATGTCCAGTAAATGGAGATTTAGTCATCTTACCCATGAGACAAGATTCGCATACCGGATATGATTCAAAATCAAATGGTTCAAGCAACCCATCCTGATGTAATGAGCGTAATCTTTTCTCACTAATATGACCCAACCTACAGTGCCATAAATAGGTTATATTTTCATCATCTCGTTTTCTTTTATTAGTTTGTTCAATCTGAAATAAATCATTTCCTAAGTCGCATACATACAAACCATTATTTAAAGTACCACATCCATAAAGAACATTATCTCTAAGAATAGAACATTAATTATTCTTAATAATAAATGAAAAACCATCCAAATTCAACATAGGAATAAAAACAATATTCTTCACAATAGAGTGAACTTTATAACAATTATTCAAAATAATAGTCTTTCCCGTAGGCATATGTAAACTAAATTATCCTACATATATGGCGGCAACCCTTGCTCCATTGCCCATACGTAGAATCACCTCATCTTGTTCAAAAGTCCTACTTCCCTTTAGTCACTGCAACGAATTACAAATATGAGAACCACAGGTGGTATCTAATACTCAAGTAGAAATTTGACTTAGTGACATGTTAGATATATTTGATAATGTCATGGCTAATATAATTTATATTTAGATTTCAGATCTTACTTAACAGGACAAATCAGTACTTAACTGTTGATCAGTACTTATATTGGAAGTCAGGACTTAAGGATATCAGTACTTATATTATCAGGAGATAATTATCAGAAGTTAGATATCAGAACTTAAGTGCTGAAGGATGATTAGAGAAGGACAGTAGCTGATTAAAGGAAAGAAGATCGAGATAAACATAAGAAGAGATATGCATGAAGAAGGAATTCCGTAAAGAATGGAATACTTGGAAGAAAAGATATCTGATTGATATATTTTAGGAAGCAGAATTATATTCCATATCAATTAGCGATTATCTTGTAACTGTGTAGTATATAAACACAGACATAGGGTTTACACTATAAGTGTTATCATACATTCGAGAAGTTTATTCATTATAACCCTAGCAGCTCTCGTGATATTTGTTCATCACTGAGAGGTAACAGTTCCATACTGTAACAGAGTTTATTGTTTCAATAAAGTTTGTTTTCTGTTACTTAATATATTAAAGTTTGATTTGATTGTATTATACACTGTATTCACCCCCTCTACAGTGTGGGTGTGACCTAACAAGTGGTATCAGAGCCAATATGTTAACACACATACACCTAAAGATCCAAACACAATCATGTCTGACACAGAAACTCCAACTAAGCCTACCAAAACTGAAGAACCTCCAAAGCCACAAATTCAAAGTCGGTATGAGACTATCAGGATTCCCATACTGAGACCATCTGAATATCCCATATGGAAGGTAAGGATGACCATGTTCCTGGAAGCAACAGATCCAGAATACCTTGATAGAATCAAGGAAGGGCCTCACAAACCAACCAAGCTCGTTGTTGCAGTTGCAGGTGAAGCAGCAAAGACCGTACCAAAGGAGAAGAGTGATTATACTGCTGAAGATATAGCATAAATTGCTAAGGATGCCAAGGTACGACACTTACTGCATAGTGCCATTGATAATGTAATATCAAACATGGTAATCAACTGCAAGACTGCTAGGGAGATATGGTATGCTCTGGAAACAAGGTGTCAGGGAAGTGACATAATTAAGAAGAACAGGAAGACAATACTCACTCAAGAGTATGAACACTTTGACTCAAAGACTAATGAGTCATTGAATGATTTATATGATAGATTTGTCAAACTTTTGAATGATTTGTCATTGGTTGATAAAGAGGATGTTCTTGAAGATTCAAACCTTAAGTTCTTGTTAGCTCTTCCTGAATGCTGGGATTTGAAGGCAATGACAATAAGAGACAACTACAATCTTGATGAAACAACTCTTGACGAAATCTATGGAATGCTCAAGACTCATGAGCTTGAGATGGAACAAAGAAGCAAGAGGAAAGGAGGAAAGTCAGGGACAGTTGCTCTTAAGGCTGAAGAAGAATTCCCCAAAGCAGCTTCCTCAAGGAAAGACAAGGGTAAAGCTCTTGTCATAAAGTCTGAAACTGAGTCATCAAGTTCTGAAAGTGATGACGACTCAGATTCTGAAAGCTTGCCTGAGACTGATGCTGATGAGGAGATGATGAAGCTGTGTGCTCTTATGGTGAAAGGAATCACAAAGATTGCATACAGGAAGTTCAGGAAGGGAAAGAAGTTTTCCAGGAAAGGCATAAGTTCTGATAAGAAGAATTTCAGAAGATCTGAAGGCAGAGGAGGAAAGTCTGACAGAGGAGATTACACCAATGTTAAATACTATAACTGTGGTGAGAAAGGCCACATATCTCCTGATTGCAAGAAGGTAAAGGGTGATAAAGGCAAGGCTCTTGTCACAAAGCAGAAAAGCTGGACAGACACCTCAGACTCTGAAAGTGAGGAAAACTATGCATTGATGGTAAATGCTGATAAAGAAAGTGTGATAGCAGTTCTGAAGCTGCTGAAACAAAGGTACCTCAGACTACTTATGCTTTTCATACTGATGATATTAATGAGTTGAGAAGATATCTTAAAACCATGTTTGTTAGTTATAGAGATCAAACTTTAACATGTGAAAGATTAACTTCTGAAAATCTTGCATTTAAGAAAAGAAATGATTTCTTAGAAAAAGAGTTAGTCATGTTCCATCAAACTCAGAAGGATAGAGATGATGCTTTTTATGTTAGGGATGAAGTGCTAAAAATGAATGAATCTCTAAAAACTGAGTTAGAAAAGGAAAGAGAGATTATCAGAACTTGGACTAACTCTGGCAAAACAACTCAAAATTTGCTAAGTAGTGGAAACTGGAAAGAGGGCTTAGGTTATGGAGAATATAAGAATGATAAAGGAACTGAAGAAATTAAGCCTGTTGATAAGCAAAAGCCAAAGTTAAAACCTGTTAAGTTTGTAACTGTAAAGTCTGAAAATGAGAAATCAGAAGTTACAAAGGAATTAACTTCTGACAAACTAAAACAGGAAAAGACAGCTGAAGTGAATATAGGCTTAATGACAAAGAAGCAGCTTAAGCATAAGCTGAAAGATGTTAAGAATGCAAACAAGGTAAAATCACCTAGGAAAAATAGGAATGGAAAGGAAGGTGTGAATAAAAGCAATAATTATAAACCTGTTCCTGATGCTCCTAGGAAAACATGTCATAACTGTGGAAGTTCTAACCATCTGGCTTCTTTTTGCAGGAAGAATAAGAATGTTAACTATTTACCTTCAAAATCAGGAGTTAAGAGTCAGTCTGTTAGATACAAACCATAAAATCCTTGTTTTCATTGTGGTAGTTTATGGCATTCAATTTATACTTGTAAGGAATATCATAGTTTGTACTATGATTATTATCAAATAAAACCTTCTTTGAAGAAAGTTTCCATTGTTCCTTCTAGTGTAAATTCTGATTCAAAGTTTGATAGTGTAAGTTCTGATAAGAAAAATGTTAACATAAACTCTGATGCTAAATCCGCTGCAAATATTAACAAACTTAATAAGGCCAAAGGATCCAAGCAAGTCTGGGTCCTTAAAACTAATAATTAGTGGTTTTTGTGATTGCAGGGCAACAGGAAAAATATTCTAGTTCTGGACAGTGGATGTTCAGGACATATGACCGGAAATAAGGCCCTGCTATCAGACTTTGTGGAGAAAGCTGGCCCAAATGTTTCTTATGGAGATGGCAACATTGGAAAAACATTGGGATATGGCAATATCAATCTTGAAAATGTCATATTTAAAGAAGTAGCTCTGGTCTCAGGACTTAAACACAACCTACTGAGTATAAGTCAAATCTGTGACAGAGGTTATCATGTTGATTTCTTTGAAGAACACTGTGAAATTGTGAGTAAATTTAAAGGCAAAGTTGTTCTGAAAGGATACAGGCGTGGTAACATTTATGAAGCTAAGCTTTCAACAAGTACTGATGGTTCTGCAATCTGTCTGATGAGTAGAGCATCAATTGAAGAAAGCTGGAATTGGCATAAGAAACTCTCTCATTTAAATTTCAACAATATAAATGAACTGGTCAAGAAAAATCTTGTGAGAGGACTGCCAAAGTCAGTATTTGCTCCTGATGGTCTTTGTGATTCCTGTCAGAAGGCCAAACAAAGAAAATCTTCATTCAAGAGCAAGACTGAATCATCAATTCTTGAGCCTTATCATCTACTACATGTTGATCTATTTGGTCCAGTAAATGTCATGTCTATTACAAAGAAGAAGTATGCGTTCGTCATAGTGGATGAGTTCACCAGATACACATGGGTGTATTTCTTGCACACAAAAAGTGAAACTGCATCTATCTTGATTGATCATGTCAAACATCTGGATAAAATGGTCAAAGATTCTGTGAAAATTTTAAGGAGTGATAATGGCACTGAGTTCAAGAATTTGATAATGGAAGAGTTCTGCAAAAAACATGGAATAAAGCAGGAATTTTCTGCTCCTGGAACTCCACAGCAAAATGGAGTTGTTGAAAGGAAGAATAGAACTCTCATTGAAGCTGCACGTACAATGCTTGAAGAAGCAAAGCTTCCAACCTATTTCTGGGCTGAAGCTGTGCAGTCTGCTTGTTTTACTTAAAATGCAACACTCATTAACAAGCATGGAAAAACACCATATGAGATGGTGAAGAAAAAGAAGCCAAATCTGAAATACTTTCATGTATTTGGATGCAAGTGTTTTGTTCTCAAGACTCATCCTGAACAGCTATTAAAGTTTGATCTAAAAGCTGATGAAGGAATCTTTCTTGGATATCCACTTTCCACAAAAGCCTTCAGAGTCTATAATTTGAGGACAAAAGTGGTCATGGAATCTATCAATGTCTCTTTTGATGACAAGAAGATTACTGGTCTTGAAGATTTCATTGACCATGATCAGCTGAGATTTGAAAATGAAGACTCAAATTCTGATACTGAATATCCTGACAGTCTAAGTTTTGATACTGTGAACTCTGATGGAATAAACTCTGATGTTATTGAAACTGTGTTGGCTACGCCAAGGGAAGATGCACCTATGCAGGGGGAGCATACTCAAGATCCTACCACAGCTCAAGAAACATCAGAACATACATCTGGCTCTTCAAGTTCTGATTCGTCAAGTTCTGATAAGCCAAGTTCTGATAGTGCTGAAAATCTAAATACTGAAGACTCCAACTCAGAGAGCATAGTTTCAGGGGGAGCATCAGAAAATGAAAATGAAGATAGCATGGATCATGGGGGAGCATCCAGTTCTAGAGAAAACCTTCCATCTGTAAGGAAGTGGACAAAATCACATACACCTGATTTGATAATTGGAAATCCTGATGCAGGTGTCAGAACTAGAACAGGTACTTCAAATGAATGTCTCTACAATTCTTTTCTCTCTCAGACTGAGCCAAAGAAATTCGAAGAAGCTCTTCAAGATGCTGATTGGGTACAAGCAATGCAGGAAGAGTTAAATGAATTTGAAAGAAACAAAGTCTGGACCCTAGTGCCAAGACCAAAGAATAGATCTGTTGTTGGTACAAAGTAGGTATTCAGAAACAAAACTGACAGTGATGGCATAATTACAAGGAATAAGGCAAGGCTGGTTGCAAAAGGATATTCTCAACAGGAGGGAATTGATTATGATGAAACATTTGCACCAGTTGCTAGGTTAGAAGCCATAAGGATATTTTTGGCTTATGCTGCTCACAAAAAGTTTACAGTCTTTCAAATGGATGTGAAAAGTGCTTTTCTCAATGGAGAATTGGAGGAGGAGGTATATGTTGAACAACCTCCAGGCTTTGTAGATACCAAACATACAGATTATGTCTACAGGCTTGATAAAGCACTTTATGGACTTAAGCAAGCTCCTAGAGCATGGTATGAGACTTTAGCTCAGTTTCTTCTGGAAAGTGGATTCAACAGAGGAACAATAGACAAAACACTGTTCTACCTCAACCATGGAAAGGACTTACTTCTGGTCCAGATTTATGTTGATGATATCATTTTTGGGTCTACAAATGACAGACTTTGCAAGAAGTTTGCCAAACTAATGCAGTCAAGATATCAGATGAGTATGATGGGGGAACTTAGCTATTTTCTGGGCCTTCAAGTCAAGCAGAATAAAGAAGGCACTTTTATTTGTCAAACCAAGTACACCAGAAACTTGCTGAAGAAATTTGGAATGCAAGATTGTTCAAGTGTATCCACTCCCATGGCCACTGCAACAAAACTGGATAAGGATACCGGTAAATCAGTAGATATTACTGACTACAGAGATTTTGCAGGTTGCAAAATTGACAGGAAAAGCATAAGTGGAAGCTGCCAATTTCTTGGAGGCAGATTGGTTTCTTGGTTCAGCAAGAAACAAAAGTCAATTTCCACATCAACTGCAGAAGTAGAGTATATTGCTGCAGGAAGCTGTTGTGCACAGATTCTTTGGATGAAGAATCAGTTACTGGATTATGGGTTAACATATTTCAAAATCTGTAACACCCCCAAATCCGGGGTCGGGGATTCGGGTTGTCACGAGTTCCATTTCCCTTAATAACACCCAATCTTAATAATTACTCAACTACTCTGTACTGTGACCCCACAATAAACACACACACCACACGTTATAGTCTCAGAGATGAACATCCAAAAATAACCACAAGTCATTTTATTCCACAATTATATGTCAATACACCCTAAAAAGGTTTCTGAATAAATTTACATTTTCTTAGCCATTATTACAATTCGTAAATATACATAATCTGGTACATCAAAAGTTGAAGCCTAGTCTATTGGTATTTCCCTACCTCGGCTACAGTGACTTCAACACCTATAGGAAACTGCGGAATGCTTCCTATCCGCTCGCGAATTGGGAGCTTGGTCATATTCATCTTGTCTATCTGATGTTGTGTGATGAAAGAAGAAAGCAAGGGTGAGCAGCAAGCCCACCAAAATAATATGTATAATGATTAACAATATATGAGCCTTCTCATAGTACTCATGAAAGTCTTGGTCAAAAGAAATGAACCAAGTTTGATATTTTAATGCGATGAAGTCGCAAAATAGTCAGTATATATATATATATATACTTTTCAAAATCTTGGAAGTCCTCTTCCATGCATAATATACACAAAGTTCTAGTTTATAACTGTATAAAAAGTATCGTTGCAAGGTGATCTAATATATCTAACCTTGTCTCAACATTTTTCTGAAAATCTTTGTCATTCATAAGACAATTATTAACTAGATATAAGTTTAAAAGATGAAGTTACAAGATACTCCAATATACTTATATCTTTTCCAAATACTACTTGAACTACCACCGTTCAAGTTATAATTAATTTCAAAAGTTCATCCCACTGATGAGACCACAAGATAAGACTTGAATAGATTCAATCTTTGAAATATTATTAATGGAAATGAAGTTAGGATATACTTCATTAAGTTCTTATATATATATACACATATACATCTTCTTTATACATTTCCTGAAAACCTCTGTCATGTAAAGTATGAACAGAGTTGCAATATCCAATAAATTTGGAAAGGAAAAGAATTTTGGCATAAACGAGATATCTTGCTGATCAGGCAAAGATACCCATAAGTAACCTTTTCTACTAGTAGATGGACGAATTCCCCACTGGTCATCACCCTGGTCGTAATAGGACCTTATGTTGGACTGCCACTCAGCCACTTATGCATTTGATGGACTCCCACTGAGCCACTTACACTATCATGGACGCCCACTGAGCCCATATTGCTTATGCCGACTCAATAGATGGACTTACTTCCCGAACGTTGGGTAAGTAATCAATTCATTTACCAAAACTGCAACCGTGTTGCGAATATAAAATACACCACAGAGCCGGATCCCTCAGGTTTTGAGCGAGTATTTAAATCCCCTTAAAAAGGAAGATCTTAAATATAAAAAAATGAGTTTTGGGATCCGCTCTAACTTTTAAAAATCATTTTGAAGACTCGAAAACACTTTAAAGAGTGTTTGGAGTAAAGCTGATTTAATGAAGTAAATCAGTCCCCAGAATATTTAGAAAATGTCTGAATATTATTATTTAAATAATATTCCCATAAAGATAATCCTTATAAAAATAATCGAAGTAGAAGTATTAAAACTTATACTTGAAATGGATAGCAAATAACCAAAGATATACTTATACGAAAGTACTATCTTTATTTGAATAATCGAAAATAAGTTTGATTATTTACACCTTATTCTTTAATAAAATAAAGAACAAATCTCAGCAAATAATCGGAGTCATAGATCCTTAAATGAATATTCAAAACTATTCATTAAATAATATAAACTGAGTCATAAGCCCTCGAATGAATATTCAAAATAATATTCATTTAATATAAAAGAGTCATCAGCCCTCGAATGAATATTCAAATAATATTCAATAAATAATATAAAAGAGTCATAATCCCTCGAATGAATATTCAAAATAATATTCATTTAATATAAAAGAGTCATAAGCCCTCGAATGAATATTCGAAATAATATTCAATAATAAAACAAAGTTAAAGTTATCGAATAAACCTTATTCGATTAATAGTTTTGAAAACTATAACCATATATATATATATATATATACATATATAAAAAATCTACTCGGGATCCTCGACTCCCGGTTTTAGAAAATATTTTCACCTTTGGGTCCCTATACTAAGGGTATATGCAAATTACCGCTATCCTCTAGCATAGGTATTATCAACTGAATCAACATATATATATGGAAAGAATACGAAACAGGCATGCATATATATATACCATAGCAGCATGCTTCAATATATTTCAACATTTGCTAATTAACCAACATGCATCTATCGCAAGATAATGCAAATACATATATACATCACAACAACAGTTACAACTGGTAGAAAACTTGCCTGAGCGACTGGGGGTTACGAATGGCTCGGGACGAGTCTGGTAACCTATAAACAACAAGTAAGTTGGAATTAAACCAAAGTCACTTGTAAATCTATACTTTAACTAACTTAGACTCTAACGCTTGTTTTGCGCTTATTGATTCTCTTAAGTCACTCGGGTACCATCGGCTCCACCATTTTTAATAATTTAACCTTTACGATTTTTAAGGCGATTCCTTCGCGAGTGTCTTACCAACTGCCTAACACTCTTACCATAATTGTTTCATACATTAATTAACCCTTTTTGGTCTTTAACCTATGTTTCAAAGTAAGGCGAGGGGAAAAGTTTCGTTCGCGAAACGCCGTTACTTGAAACGGTCGTTTCTTCTAAACCGTGCATCGGAATCGAACGAACTACATATCAAAACGAAGCTCGTAACATGAGCTATCTAGACATGGCAATGGTCAACATCTAGCAGGGGGTTCTCGGGTCCTAATGTTATGCACAAAAACAGTCTAAAGAAAATCGGACGTTACGACGGCTATGTTTACGCGATTTCCCAAATTAAACCATTCCAAATCAACCATAATTCAACCCACAATCACAACCCAATAAAAACTCCATCCAAACTAAATCATAACAGCCCCAACAACTCCACATTAACAATTTATACTTATTCCCCACATGAACTAAAAGCTTTACTTAGGTTCATTAACTAATAACCAAGATTTCCAACTCCAAAAATATCACAAAATCAACCCATCTCTAAACACACAATAATCATGCCTTTCACCAACTAAACTACTCATAACAAGCTTTAAACATGATTACAAACCCATTACACTAACCCATCATCTCAACATTAGGAAATCTAAACAACAAAACTTAAAACTAAGATCATGAAGAGTTATACCTTCCTTGAAGCTTTTAATCCATGAAAGATCCTTGGAATGCCCATGGAAGCCTTAATCTAACCTCATACAAGCTTGTTCTTTCAAAGAAATCAAGAACACAAAAATTAATTTCAAGAAAGTACTATTCACCATCTTCTTCCTTGATTTCTAGAAAAAGATTGGCTTGGAATTAGAAGCTTAAACTTATAGGAAGTATGTAACTTAACTAGGAGAAGCTAGGATAATTACCTTGTAAAATAGCAAGTGGAGGAGCTTGGACTTTCATTTTTTAAGAAAAGAGGCCGAGAGCTTGAAGAAGAAAATGGGGGTTTTGTGTTTTATGATGAAAATGAAATGTTTTGGCTTGGTTGGTTGCTTTTTGTCTTGTTTTAGTAAATTACCTAGTTGCCCTTGATTTTGTGTGGTTAAAAATCAACCACATCTCCTTCCCCTTATGTCATGCTTATGTCACATTGCTATATCATCATCCCTTCTAATCTCTTTGATTAGCTTCTAATTGTTTGCCTAATGACCGCTGATCTGTTATACGGTTCGCTTAACTTTCGTTTTCGTTTATCGTTTGAGGGATCATACCCGGGATCTTATTACTTAGGTTCCCTTAACCTTTCTCAATATATTATATTCCTTTTATGATCCTCTCTTATAATCCTTTAATTTAAATCCTTTTTATCCTGTTACCTTATACTCAATTATTTCCGTACCTAGTGGATTTCCGGGAAAAATCAAAGTGTTCGGATTTGGATTCTGACGATCTTTACATACACTTATATCCCATATAAAGTACTAATAAAATCTCAGAATATCCATATTAGAACCCCTACATAGTGTGGCATGAAAAGTTTTCTCATTCAGCAAAAGCACTATTCATAAGGGTTTCAAAAATTTCCAAAAATTGGGGTTATTACAGTCTCCCCTCCTTAAAAGGATTCCGTCCCGGAATCAGATAGAAATGAATAGGGATACTTTCTTAACATTGCACTTTCTAACTCTCGAGTAAATTTTCCCACATTGTGGTCCTACCACCAAACTCCGCCTAGTTTGATAATCCTTCTCCTAAGCACTTGTTCCTTTTCACTCTATAACCCTTCTTGGTTGCTCTATATAGGTTACGTCTGGTTGCATGTCTATGCGCTCATATGCCCCTATTTGTCTGGCATCCGAATTACACTTCCTTAACATTGATACGTGGAACACGTTATGAACTTGCTACAGGTTCGGGGGTAGGGCTAGCTCATATGCTAACTTCCCAAACGTCTTAATATATCCAAGGGTCCAACAATTTGTAGACTTAGCTTTCCTTTCTTCCCGAACCTCATTAATTCTTTTCAAGGGAATACTTTTAACAATACAAGGTTCCCTCCTTCCTATTCTTTGTCCTTTCGTGTCAAATCGACATACTTCTTATGTCCTTCCTGGCTACTACCAGTTGTCCTCTGATTAGATCTATTATATCCCTGGTCCTTTGGACTACTGCGGGTCCGAGCATCTTGCGCTCTACAACTTCATCCTAACATAAGGGAGATCGACATTGTCTTCCCTCAAGGATCTCCTAAGGCGATATCTCAATACTGACATATTGTAATAACCCCCAAAATTTTCAACTTTTTGTAACCCTTGTGAATAGTGTTTTAGCTGAATGAGAAAACTTTTCACGCCAAACTATGTAGGGGTTCTGTTATGGATATTCTGGGATATTATTAGTACTCTATGTAGTATATAAGTGTATGTAAAGATCGTCAGAATCCAATTCCGAACACTTTGGTTTTTCCCGGAAATCCACTAGATACGGAGAGAATTGAGTATAAGGTAACAGGATAAAAAGGATTTAAATTAAAGGATTATGATAGAGGATCATAAAAAGAAATATAATGTATTGAGAAAGGTTAAGGGAACCTAAGTAATAAGATCCCGGGTATGATCCTTCAAACGATAAACGAAAATGAAAGTTAAGCGAACCGTATAACAGATCAGCGGTCATTAGGCAAATAATTAGGAAGTTAATCAAAGGGATTAGAGAGGATGATGTCACCCAACCAATGAGAAGGGGACAAGGAGGGGAGGATGACATCATGAGGATGACACAAGCATGACATGGGAAGGAAGGAGGTGTGGTTGAATGAGAACCACACAAATTCAAGGGCAACAAGGTAATTGACTAAATCAAACACAAAAACAAATCAACCAAGCCAAGCAAAATCATTTTTCATCAAAATCAAAAAGAAACCAAGGCTTGTTCTTGAGAGCTCTCGGCTTTTTACTATTCAAAAGGCAAGAAATTTCAAAAATTCAAGATCCAAGCTTCCTAAATTGGTGAGTTAATTCCCTAATCATCTTCATGCTTAGTTAGGGCTATATCATGAGTTTAAGCCATCAATTCCTTCTCCATATTCTTCATTTAATCAAAGAAGAAGACTATGAATAGTGTTTTCAAGTTTTTAACTTGAAATTTTTCTTGTTTTCCTTGAAGATCCAAGCATTCCTAAGACTTCTCAAAGCTTCTTAAGGCTTCCTAGCTCCACCACTTCAAGGAAGGTATATCATCTCCAAACCCTAGATTCCTATGTATTATAAGACGATTTTGATTAGTAGGGTGATATTGTAGCTTAATGTTGGTGATTTAGAGTTTAGGATTGAATTGGTATTGAAATGGAATGGTAAATGTTGTTGTTTTGATTAAAAGAACTTAAGTATGGTTAAAGTTAAGCTTAGGCATAAGTATGAATGTTAAACTTGAATTAGTTGGGGTTGTTATGATGTGATAAGGATGGATGTTGGTTGTATGTTGGATTTGAGGTTGAATTGGGTTGGTTTTGAATGGTTTTAAATTGGGAAATCGCGTAAACATAGCCGTCGTAACGTTCGATTTTCTTTAGACTGTTTTTGTGCATAACATTAGGACCCGAGAACCCCCTGCTAGATTATGACCATTGCCATGTTTAGATAGCTCATGTTACGAGCTTCGTTTTGATATGTGGTTCGTTCGATTCCGATGCACGGTTTAGGAGAAACGACCGTTTCAAGTAACGGCGTTTCGCGAATGAAACTTTTCCCCTCGCCTTACTTTGAAACAAAGGTTAAAGACCAAAAAGGGTTAATTAATGCATGAAACATTTATGGTAAGTGTGTTAGGAAGTTGGTAAGACACTCGTGAAGGAATCGCCTTAAAACTCGTAAAGGTTAAATTATTAAAAATGGTGGAGCCGAGGGTACCCGATTGACTTAAGCGAGTCAGTAAGCGCAAAACCAGCGTTAGAGTCTAAGTTAGTTAAAGTATAGATTTACAAGTGACTTTGGTTTAATTCCAACTTACTTGTTGTTTATAGGTTACCAGACTCGTCCCGAGCCTTTTATCACCCCAAGTCGCTCAGGCAAGTTTTCTACCCGTTATAACTGTTGTTGTGATGTATATATGTATATGCATTATCTTGCGATAGATGCATGTTGGTTAATTAGCAAATGTTGCAATATATTGAAGCATGCTGCTATGGTATATATATATATGCATGCCTGTTTCGTATTCTTTCCATATATATCTGTTGATTCAGTTGATAATACCTATGCTAGAGGATAGCGGTAACTTGCATATACCCTTAGTATAGGGACCCAAAAGGTGGAAATATTTTCTAAAACCGGGAGTCGAGGATCCCGAGTAGATTTTGTATATATGGATATAAATATATATATATATATACTTATATATATATATGGTCATAGTTATCAAAACTATTAATCGAATAAGGTTAATTCGATAACTTTAACTTTATTTTATTATTGAATATTATTTCGAATATTATTCGAAGGCGTATGACTCCTTTATATTAAATGAATATTATTTTGAATATT
The DNA here is from genome assembly GCF_009905375.1 of Apium graveolens. Lineage (NCBI taxonomy): Eukaryota > Viridiplantae > Streptophyta > Magnoliopsida > Apiales > Apiaceae > Apium > Apium graveolens. Next base: position 442,672 of record NC_133656.1, on the reverse strand, counting down.
CATTCGAGGACTTATGACTCCTTTTATTTTATTATCTGAATATTATTTGAATATTCATTCGAGGGCTTATGACTCAGTTTATATTATTTAATGAATATTTTTGAATATTCATTTGAGGATCTATGACTCCGATTATTTGCTGAGATTTGTTCTTTATTTTATTAAAGAATAAGGTGTAAATAATCAAACTTATTTTCGATTATTCAAATAAAGATAGTACTTTCATATAAGTATATCTTTGGTTATTTAATACTCGTTTCAAGTATAAGTTTTAAAACTTCTACTTCAATTATTTTTATAAAGATTATTCTTTATGGGAATATTATTTAAATAATAATATTCAGTCATTTTCTAAATATTCTGGGGACTGATTTACTTCATTAAATCAGCTTTACTCCAAACACTCTATAAAGTATTTTCGAGTCTTCAAAATGATTTTTAAAAGTTAGAGCGGATCCCAAAACTCATTTTTATATTTAAGATCTCCCTTTTTAAGGGGATTTAAATACTCGCTCAAAACCTGAGGGATCCGGCTCTGTGGTGTATTTTATATTCGCAACACGGTTGCAGTTTTGGTAAATGACTTGATTACTTACCCAACGTTCGGGAAGTAAGTCCATCTATTGAGTCGGCATAAGCAACATGGGCTCAGTGGGCGTCCATGATAGTGTAAGTGGCTCAGTGGGAGTCCATCAAATACATAAGTGGCTGAGTGGCAGTCCAGCATAAGGTCCTATTACGACCAGGGTGATGACCAGTGGGGAATTCGTCCATCTACTAGTAGAAAAGGTTACTTATGGGTATCTTTGCCTGATCAGCAAGATATCTGGTTTATGCCAAATTCTTTTCCTTTCCAAATTTATTGGATATTGCAATTCTGTTCATACTTTACATGACAGAGGTTTTCAGGAAATTGTATGAAGAAGATGTATATGTGGATATATATATATATATATATCAGAACTTAATGAAGTATATCATGACTTCATTTCCTTTAATAATATTTCAAAGATTTAATCTATTCAAATCTTGTCTTGTAGTCTCATCTATGTGATGAACTGTTGAAAACTCTTAATACTTCGAACAGTGGTAGTTCAAGTAGCTTTATAAATGTTATAAGTGTAGGGAAGTATTTGGTAACTTCATCCCTTGTTTTTACTTATATCTAGTAAGTAATTATCTTACACTTGATAAAAGATTCTAGTAAGTATCCATTTAGATACTTATATTATTGTTATCACTACATATTATCTTGCGAGCTGTCAGGCTCACTCTTGCTTTATTTTTTCATCACACAACAACAGTTAGGAAAGATGGCCAGACTCCAGCAGACCCAGCGCAAGCGCGTGGGAAGCGTCCCGCATCTTCCCGATGATGTTGTAGCTGCTATAGCTGCAGAGGTAGATCTATTGTAGATCAGACCATCTACTTTTGAGAATCAATTATGTATAATTATAACTTGTGGCAGATAATGGCAATTAACTGTAAATTTATCAAGTAATCGTTTTGGGTTGTAATAACTTTTAAATTGTGGATTCAAAGACTTGTACTTATTTCAATCTCATCTCTGAGACTATAACGGGTTGTGGTGTGTGTTAGTGTGGGGTCACAACATAAGGTTATTTTTATTAATTAAGTGAAGTGATATTGTGGAAAGAAAGACCGTGGCGACCCGGATCCCCGACCCCGGATCTGGGGGTGTTACAGAAATGGTATCAGAGCTAAGCGTTATAAACCTCAGAGATGATGCGTCGATATAATAACAAACTCACAAAGATAATAAGAACTCTTGCCAAGTTCATGGTCGGACTACTTAAAGTAGTGCTGACAGTTAAAACCCTTACGGGAACCCTTATAAGTATCATGATAGTAACTTAGCTCGTTTAATGTGTAGGCGCCTGAGATAGAGGACCCTGAGATGTTCGAGCGTGAACATGATGAGGCACTGCTAGATGTTGAGGATCAGGAGGAGCCTGAGATGGAGGAGGATGAGGAGGACCCCTCAGAGGAGTCAGAGACGGAGGTCATTGCTATTTCAGACGAGGAGGATCCCTCAGAGGAGTCAGAGATAGAGGTTATTGTTATTCCAGATGAGGAGGACCCGGATGAGGTCCCAGTAGCTGAGGAGCATGTTGGACCTATGGTAGTGTATGCTGGTACCCCATTACCCACACTTCCGGTGGTCAGAGCCCCTACCCCTCCACCACTATCTTGGACTCCTGATGATGACAGCTCAGAGACCCATACTTCCGAGCCTAGGCAGACCGAGGAGGCACCCTCAGCGGCTCCGGATTCACCACCTCTTGACCCTGCCCACAGGCAGTCTTCGTTAGCTCATGGATATGTTCAGGATGTTCTGAGGACCCGAGTGGCTGTTGCCGAGGCCCGACTGGATGAGGCCAGGAGGGAGTTGGATGCAGAGAGGGCGGGTAGGCGTACCCGAGCTTATGAGACTAGGGCTTATATACCCCGATCCTTGAGGAGGGAGCTTACGGGGATAGAGCTCACATCCCGAGCGAGGCTCAGATCGCTCCAGGGGGACAGGCATGGTAGGATCTCCAGGCGGCAGACCGACTATATCTTCCGTCGTGCGATGGAAAGGGTATGGGAGCTGACCCGCTCCGGTGTGTGATTCAGGATTGATGATGGAATAGTCTAGTTGTCTAGTTAGCCGAGGCCTTAGTAAGAGCCAATTTTCCGGGATAGTTGACTTGTATATAGCATCCTTTTTTCTGACTAGACAGATAGAATCTTGTGTATCACTTTTGGGACAGATGACTGTAGCACTGTTGTACTTTTGACCAGATCAAACTATGTATTTCTCGCATTATGTATATATTTGTTTCCTTTGGTTCAGTTCATTAGTGACGGGATCACTGTTTTTATCATTATTATTACTGCACTTCGTATTAGAACTGTCATAAAATAATAGAATTGCGATATACGTTCTCCCCATTATAAGAGCTGTGCAGGGCACAATGTTGTATATGATTGTGACCTAACGTTGAATTTTCTAAATAATTTTTTTTTATTATCAGAATCATGCCGCCAAGAAAGATTGGAACTAGGGCGAACCCTGGATCTGAGGACCAGGGAAGCCATAACCAGGATGATAGGAACCAGGAACACAGTGAAGAGGAAGATGAGGATTATGTGGAACAGGATGACTCCCTGTATGAAGAGGAAGAGGAAACATATGATGTTGAGGGATTTGAGATAGAGGCTGAAGAAGGAGAAACCGAGGTTGAGCAACCAGTACCAAACCCAGGCATGGATCCCATGGGCCAGTTCATGCAACTCCTAAGGCAGAATTTGGAACGTCAACCCAACCCACCCCCTCAAGGAAATAACAATACTGTGGCAAACTCTTTCAGGGCTTTTAAGTCCCTTAATCCCCCTGAGTTCCACGGATCAGCCGACCCAGTTGAGGCAAGGGCATGGTTAAAGGAAATGGAGAAATCTTTTGAGATTTTGAGTACCGATGAGGCACAGAAGACTGTATTTGCTACCTACCTTCTGAAAGGAGAAGCTAACTACTGGTGGGAGGCCAAGAAAAACATGGAGACAGATGCTATTATAACCTGGGAGAGATTTAGTCAGTTGTTTCTGGGAAAGTATTTCCCGAGGTTTATGGAAAACCAGATGGAGCTCAAGTTCTTGGAGCTAAAGCAGAATAACTTGTCTGTAGCAGAGTACGAAGCGAAATTTACTGAGTTATCAAGGTTTGTGCCGGAGTTTGTGAGCACCGAGGAAAAGAAAGCTAGGAGGTTTCAGCAGGGACTGAAACCGTGGATTCAGAATAGGGTGGCAATCCTTGAGCTTACGGACTATGCCACTCTGGTGCAAAAGGCAACGATTGTAGATGTTGGAAGTGAACAAATGCAGAAGGAAAGAGAGAAGAAAGGAATAAAGAGGAAAAGTATGAGCATGGGTGGAGGTTCCGCAGGAAGGAGCTTCCCAACTAGATTTAATCGAGGAGCAGTGTCCCTACCAGGAAGGAACACTGGGTTTAAGCGGCCAATGAGTGTGAGTGTGAGCCAGGGCGGCCAGAAATCAAGAATGTCCTATTCCAACCAGCCTCGACCCCCATTGCCAGCCTGTAACATATGTGGAAGGAATCACAATGGGGAGTGTAAAGGAAAGCCAGTAACCTGCTTTAAGTGCGGTCGGGAAGGCCACTATTCAACTAAGTGCTCATCATCAACCCCTGCCGTCATTCCAACCACCACTTGTCATCAGTGTGGACGCCCGGGTCATTGGAAGAGGGAATGCCCAATGAACAAACCAGCAGCTTCGGGAGCAAGCAGGGCTGCTTCTAATAAGCCACCTACTGCGAGGACTTTCAACATGACAGTCCAGGATGCTATGAAAGATTCAGATGTGATAGCAGGTACCCTTTCTCTAAATTCAGTCAGTGCAAATGTTTTATTTGATTCGGGAGCAACTAAATCTTTTATATCAAAGGACCTTGCGCGTAAGTTAAGACTTAAGGCTGAACCCTTGATAGAACCCCTAAAAGTAGAAATAGCCAATCATAAAATTATTCCTGTTAACCAGATTCACCCCGCCTATGAGATAGGCATAGGGGAGCAATCTTTTAGTGTTGATCTGATTCCTTTTAAATTAGGGGAGTTTGATGTAATTTTGGGAATGGACTGGCTATCTAGCAATGACGCTCAGATAGACTGTAAAGGGAAGAAAGTTAAGCTAAATATCCCAGGGAAGAAGGAAGTTATATTTAGAGGAAAGAGGCAGACGCAGAAATTTTTGACTATGGCCCAGGCCAGAAGGATGCTACGAAAAGGAAATGAGGCCTACCTAGCCTATGTGGTGGACACGCAGAAGGAGGTGCCCAACTTACAAGATATTCCAGTAGTCAACGAATTTGAAGATGTATTCCCACAAGACCTTCCGGGATTACCACCCGATAGAGTGATTGAATTTGCTATTGAGTTGGCCCCAGGGACGACGCCAGTTTCAAAGGCACCTTACCGGTTAGCCCCGTTAGAAATGAAGGAATTAGCTATCCAATTGCAGGAACTCTTGGATAAGGGCATGATAAGACCCAGTGTGTCTCCATGGGGAGCACCGGTTTTATTTGTTAAGAAGAAAGATGGGAGCATGAGGCTGTGCATAGACTATCGAGAGTTGAACAAGCTAACCATAAAGAACATGTACCCATTACCTAGAATAGACGATCTGTTCGACCAGCTAAAGGATGCCGTTTATTTTTCCAAGATCGACCTGAGAACTGGATATCACCAACTAAAGATTAAACCCGAAGATATTTCCAAGACAGCGTTCCGTACCAGATATGGGCATTATGAGTTCTTGGTAATGTCCTTTGGATTAACCAACGCCCCAGCAGCTTTCATGGATTTAATGAATAGAGTATTTAAGAAGTACTTGGACAAATGTGTGATAGTTTTTATCGATGATATTTTGATCTACTCAAGGACTGAGACAGAACATGCAGAGCATTTGAGGATAGCTCTAGGAATACTCAGAGAGGAACAGTTATATGCCAAATTCTCGAAGTATGAATTCTGGAGGAATGAAGTACAGTTTTTAGGACATGTGATCAATAAAGAAGGAGTATTGGTCGACCCCTCCAAGATAGAGGCGGTCTCAAATTGGGAAAGGCCAACCACACCCACAGAGGTAAGGGGTTTCATAGGATTGGCCGGCTACTATCGTAGATTTGTACAGGACTTTGCGAAGATCGCAGCCCCTTTGACACGAATTACTCGTAAGAGAGAGAAGTTTGAATGGACGGAGAAATGCGAGAACAGTTTTCAGGAATTAAAGAAAAGGTTGATAACGGCTCCGGTGTTGGCATTGCCGGACGGAAAAGGAGATTTTGTGATATATAGTGACGCGTCACACAAAGGATTAGGATGTGTGCTTATGCAGCACGGTAAGGTGATTGCGTATGCGTCGAGACAATTGAAGGAATACGAGGTTAGATATCCTACTCATGACCTTGAGCTCGCGGTAATAGTATTTGCTTTAAAAATTTGGAGGCACTACTTGTATGGAGAGAAGTGCGAGATTTTCACAGACCATAAGAGCCTCAAGTACATATTTACGCAGAAAGAGCTCAACATGCGCCAGAGGAGATGGTTAGAACTAATCAAGGACTATGATTGTGAGATTCTCTATCATCCAGGGAAAGCCAATGTGGTGGCTAATGCCCTTAGTAGAAAGGAAAGACTCAGAATGATAACGACTTCGGAAGAATTGATAAGGGATTTTGAGAGAATGGAAATAGAAGTAAAGGTAACCGGAACCGGAACTGAAAAGCTTTTTGAGATCTCAATGCAGCCAGAGTTATTGGAAAAGATCAGATTGTGCCAGGAGAAAATAATGAATGAAGGCAGAGAGTCAATGACTGGAGAGGAGATCCATACTGAGAAAGATGATAAAGGGATAATGAGGTACTCCTACCGGATTTGGGTTCTGAATGTTCAAGAGCTTAAAGATGAGATATTGGATGAAAGCCATAGTTCAAGGTATTCCATTCACCCCGGAAGTACCAAGATGTATAGGGATTTGAAGAAATATTACTGGTGGCCCAACATGAAGAGGGACGTAGCAGAATGGGTAAGCAAATGTTTGACTTGCCAAAGGGTAAAGGCAGAGCACCAGAGACCCAGTGGACTCTTACGACCCCTGGAGATTCCCGAATGGAAATGGGAACAGATAGCGATGGATTTTGTTGTAGGATTGCCAAGGACGAAAGCCAATCACGACGCCATTTGGGTAATTATAGACCGACTGACAAAGTCAGCTCATTTCATTCCTATCAACGAGAGATACACAGTCGATAGACTGGTGGACATTTACCTTAAGGAAATAGTGACGCGACATGGAGTCCCAGCGTCCATTGTCTTAGACCGAGACCCCAGGTTCAACTCCAGATTTTGGAGGAGCTTTCAGGAATGTGCGGGGACCAAGTTAAATATGAGTACCGCGTACCATCCCCAGATGGATGGGCAGAGTGAAAGGACCATCCAGACACTAGAGGATATGTTGAGAGTCTGTGCAATAGACTTTAAAGGGAGTTGGGATGATCACTTGCCGTTGATCGAGTTTTCTTATAACAATAGCTTTCATGCTAGCATCGGAATGCCGCCTTATGAGGCCCTGTACGGAAGAAGGTGTCGATCTCCCTTATACCGAGATGAAGTAGGAGAGTGGAAGATGCTCGGACCCGAAGTGGTCCAATGGACCAAAGATATAGTGGATCTCATCATAGGACGGCTTGTAGCAGCCCAAGACAGATAGAAGAAATATGCAGACCTAGCCCGAAAGGACAAGGAATATGAAGTCGGGGACTTAGTACTGCTAAAGGTATCCCCTTGGAAGGGATTAATGAGGTTCGGAAGGAAAGGAAAACTAAGCCCAAGATACATTGGCCCTTTTGAGATATTAAGACGGATTGGAAAGTTAGCTTACGAGCTAGCCCTACCCCTTAATTTGCAACAAGTTCATAATGTGTTCCATGTGTCAATGCTAAGGAAGTATCATCGGGATGCCAGACACATAGTGGAGTACGAGCAGGTGGATATGCAGCCAGATCTAACTTACGTGGAGAAACCAGTAAGGATTATAGATAAGAAGGAGCAGGTGCTTCGGAACAAAGTGATCAAGCTAGTCAGAGTACTATGGCAGAATCATAATGTGGAAGAATCAACTTGGGAACTAGAGAGCACAATGCTAGAAAAGTACCCCCATTTATTTTCTGTTTGATTCCGGGACGGAATCCTTTTAAGGAGGGGAGACTATAATAACCCCCAAAATTTTCAACTTTTTGTAACCCTTGTGAATAGTGTTTTAGCTGAATGAGAAAACTTTTCACGCCACACTATGTAGGGGTTCTGTTATGGATATTCTGGGATATTATTAGTACTCTATGTAGTATATAAGTGTATGTAAAGATCGTCAGAATCCAATTCCGAACACTTTGGTTTTTCCCGGAAATCCACTAGATACGGAGAGAATTGAGTATAAGGTAACAGGATAAAAAGGATTTAAATTAAAGGATTATGATAGAGGATCATAAAAAGAAATATAATGTATTGAGAAAGGTTAAGGGAACCTAAGTAATAAGATCCCGGGTATGATCCTTCAAACGATAAACGAAAACGAAAGTTAAGCGAACCGTATAACAGATCAGCGGTCATTAGGCAAATAATTAGGAAGTTAATCAAAGGGATTAGAGAGGATGATGTCACCCAACCAATGAGAAGGGGACAAGGAGGGGAGGATGACATCATGAGGATGACACAAGCATGACATGGGAAGGAAGGAGGTGTGGTTGAATGAGAACCACACAAATTCAAGGGCAACAAGGTAATTGACTAAATCAAACACAAAAACAAATCAACCAAGCCAAGAAAAATCATTTTTCATCAAAATAAAAAAGAAACCAAGGCTTGTTCTTGAGAGCTCTCGGCTTTTTACTATTCAAAAGGCAAGAAATTTCAAAAATTCAAGATCCAAGCTTCCTAAATTGGTGAGTTAATTCCCTAATCATCTTCATGCTTAGTTAGGGCTATATCATGAGTTTAAGCCATCAATTCCTTCTCCATCTTCTTCATTTAATCAAAGAAGAAGACTATGAATAGTGTTTTCAAGTTTTTAACTTGAAATTTTTCTTGTTTTCCTTGAAGATCCAAGCATTCCTAAGACTTCTCAAAGCTTCTTAAGGCTTCCTAGCTCCTCCCACCACTTCAAGGAAGGTATATCATCTCCAAACCCTAGATTCCTATGTATTATAAGATGATTTTGATTAGTAGGGTGATATTATAGCTTAATGTTGGTGATTTAGAGTTTGGGATTGAATTGGTATTGAAATAGAATGGTAAATGTTGTTGTTTTGATTAAAAGAACTTAAGTATGGTTAAAGTTAAGCTTAGGCATAAGTATGAATGTTAAACTTGAATTGGTTGGGGTTGTTATGATGTGATAAGGATGGATGTTGGTTGTATGTTGGATTTGAGGTTGAATTGGGTTGGTTTTGAATGGTTTTAAATTGGGAAATCGCTTAAACATAGCCGTCGTAACGTTCGATTTTCTTTAGACTGTTTTTGTGCATAACATTAGGACCCGAGAACCCCCTGCTAGATTATGACCATTGCCATGTTTAGATAGCTCATGTTATGAGCTTCGTTTTGATATGTGGTTCGTTCGATTCCGATGCACGGTTTAGGAGAAACGACCGTTTCAAGTAACGGCATTTCGCGAATGAAACTTTTCCCCTCGCCTTACTTTGAAACAAAGGTTAAAGACCAAAAAGGATTAATTAATGCATGAAACATTTATGGTAAGTGTGTTAGGCAGTTGGTAAGACACTCGTGAAGGAATCGCCTTAAAACTCGTAAAGGTTAAATTATTAAAAATGGCGGAGCCGAGGGTACCCGAGTGACTTAAGCGAGTCAGTAAGCGCAAAACCAGCGTTAGAGTCTAAGTTAGTTAAAGTATAGATTTACAAGTGACTTTGGTTTAATTCCAACTTACTTGTTGTTTATAGGTTACCAGACTCGTCCCGAGCCTTTTATCACCCCAAGTCGCTCAGGCAAGTTTTCTACCCGTTATAACTGTTGTTGTGATGTATATATGTATATGCATTATCTTGCGATAGATGCATGTTGGTTAATTAGCAAATGTTGCAATATATTGAAGCATGCTGCTATGGTATATATATATGCATGCCTATTTCGTATTCTTTCCATATATATCTGTTGATTCAGTTGATAATACCTATGTTAGAGGATAGCGGTAACTTGCATATACCCTTAGTATAGGGACCCAAAAGGTGGAAATATTTTCTAAAACCGGGAGTCGAGGATCCCGAGTAGATTTTGTATATATGGATATAAATATATATATATATATACTTATATATATATATGGTCATAGTTTTCAAAACTATTAATCGAATAAGGTTAATTCGATAACTTTAACTTTATTTTATTATTGAATATTATTTCGAATATTATTCGAAGGCGTATGACTCCTTTATATTAAATGAATATTATTTTGAATATTCATTCGAGGACTTATGACTCCTTTTATTTTATTATCTGAATATTATTTGAATATTCATTCGAGGGCTTATGACTCAGTTTATATTATTTAATGAATATTTTTGAATATTCATTTGAGGATCTATGACTCCGATTATTTGCTGAGATTTGTTCTTTATTTTATTAAAGAATAAGGTGTAAATAATCAAACTTATTTTCGATTATTCAAATAAAGATAGTACTTTCATATAAGTATATCTTTGGTTATTTAATACTCGTTTCAAGTATAAGTTTTAAAACTTCTACTTCAATTATTTTTATAAAGATTATTCTTTATGGGAATATTATTTAAATAATAATATTCAGTCATTTTCTAAATATTCTGGGGACTGATTTACTTCATTAAATCAGCTTTACTCCAAACACTCTATAAAGTGTTTTCGAGTCTTCAAAATGATTTTTAAAAGTTAGAGCGGATCCCAAAACTCATTTTTATATTTAAGATCTCCCTTTTTAAGGGGATTTAAATACTCGCTCAAAACCTGAGGGATCCGGCTCTGTGGTGTATTTTATATTCGCAACACGGTTGCAGTTTTGGTAAATGACTTGATTACTTACCCAACGTTCGGGAAGTAAGTCCATCTATTGAGTCGGCATAAGCAACATGGGCTCAGTGGGCGTCCATGATAGTGTAAGTGGCTCAGTGGGAGTCCATCAAATGTATAAGTGGCTGAGTGGCAGTCCAGCATAAGGTCCTATTACGACCAGGGTGATGACCAGTGGGGAATTCGTCCATCTACTAGTAGAAAAGGTTACTTATGGGTATCTTTGCCTGATCAGCAAGATATCTGGTTTATGCCAAATTCTTTTCCTTTCCAAATTTATTGGATATTGCAATTCTGTTCATACTTTACATGACAGAGGTTTTCAGGAAATTGTATGAAGAAGATGTATATGTGGATATATATATATATATCAGAACTTAATGAAGTATATCATGACTTCATTTCCTTTAATAATATTTCAAAGATTTAATCTATTCAAATCTTGTCTTGTAGTCTCATCTATGTGATGAACTGTTGAAAACTCTTAATACTTCGAACAGTGGTAGTTCAAGTAGCTTTATAAATGATATAAGTGTAGGGAAGTATTTGGTAACTTCATCCCTTGTTTTTACTTATATCTAGTAAGTAATTATCTTACACTTGATAAAAGATTCTAGTAAGTATCCATTTAGATACTTATATTATTGTTATCACTACATATTATCTTGCGAGCTGTCAGGCTCACTCTTGCTTTATTTCTTCATCACACAACAACAGTTAGAAAAGATGGCCAGACTCCAGCAGACCCAGCGCAAGCGCGTGGGAAGCGTCCCGCGTCTTCCCGATGATGTTGTAGCTGCTATAGCTGTAGAGGTAGATCTATTGTAGATCAGACCATCTACTTTTGAGAATCAATTATGTATAATTATAACTTGTGGCAGATAATGGCAATTAACTGTAAATTTATCAAGTAATCGTTTTGGGTTGTAATAACTTTTAAATTATGGATTCAAAGACTTGTACTTATTTCAATTTCATCTCTGAGACTATAACGGGTTGTGGTGTGTGTTAGTGTGGGGTCACAGCATAAGGTTATTTTTATTAATTAAGTGAAGTGATATTGTGGAAAGAAAGACCGTGGCGACCCGGATCCCCAACCCCGGATCTGGGGGTGTTACACATATGATCTATTATCGTAAGATAACTCAATCCGCATTAAGTGATCATTCCAAATTCTTTCAAGTCTATTGCACAGACTCTCATCATAGCTTCTAACATTATAGCTTTTGCTTCTCAATACCCATTCTTTTCCAGTTCGTAATCGCTATCACCTTCCGTTCCTAATATTATACTGGTTATACTTTTGCTCGTTAGCATTCTATAACCTTTTAATAACCACGTCAACCTTAGTATCACGAATGTGTTTCCATTCCACATACTACCACCACTTTATTACTCCTTTTTCAGTTGTTTCTATTTTCCAAAATTTGATCAATCAAATAGAAGTAAAGGAATTTGTTGAGAGATCACTATGATCATGAACACTTGTTATATCACATAGTTAGTACAGAAGGTGGCCAGCCTTTAGTACTTGACAAGCAATTAAACAATAGCTGGTATCCTACTCGGCTTCTATCACACAGATAGATAGTCATTCGGCAATACCTCCCCTTCTGGAAGGGTTGTTCTTCTCAGCTTATATGAAATAAAAAGAAGAGAAAAGAACGAATTGAAGAGAATTGTATATATGAAAAAAAATATACTGTAACAAAATATCTGGCTTGGAACCTACCTCTGAACTATAGAGGTTTATCATAGGAGAACAAAATATAAACGTATTTATATCAGCATCAAGTATTATAGCATCGTATTTCCCATGCCTAAATATTTTCTATTCCGTCCATCATTCTATGGACCCATGCTCTTCATCGAGCTTGTACACAATCACCTTTGAAACTCCTTCGATTTCGAAAATCGAACCTGGGATCTCATTCTAGACATCATCGTTACTTGAATTCTATGCTTGCACCGTAACCTTCCTCGTATAATAATACGACTCTCTATTGATAAGAAAGAATAAATATTCACTCGGTAGATACTCTACTTACTTAGTCTATCAATGATAACTTATACCCCACCACGACCCGATTAGTGGTACTCAATCTCAATATTCATTCCAATACAACTCTCATGGTTGTAATCGACTCATTACTCGCAGAATCATTGCTGCATTACTATGGTCCACCACTGACCTACTGTCGTAATTCACTTTCCATGAAATCTTAATATCTAACCATACGGAGTCCATACATGACGTATAGAATTCTCCTAAGGAGGTAACATAATTTCCATTCATGATTCATGAAGAACAGTCTAGATTCCTGATGTATATACATGACATGAAGCAGATAAAATTACAGAAGAGTTTCAGTCAAAGTAACGATAGCAGGTTAATACCATTCTTAATCATATACCTTCAATAGAAGACTTAACTCGAAGGTTCGTCTAGTCCTTTTTGAAACATGGTCCTGGCTTATCTCAAGATAGTATCTTCTGAGATAGATAGCCCGCTCATGGCGATTACACGAATTAAACCTTTACCAACTACTATTACGGTTGGGTATTGCACAGTCATCAGAAGGAATGTCAATCTTCCAAACCATAATACAACCTGTATAGCTTTAACCATCATCACGGCATTCCTTTGGCACAAGCGCCTATAATTATCCTCTTACCTTTAAAGTGTCGGCCACCTCTTTGGCCTTTCTTGATAGTAAAATTTCCTTACAGTCAATGTCATTTTAACCACCTCCAAATAAATTTTCTACCTTATTTCAATCACAGCTTATGTGAAAATGCTTTCCTTAAAATCTGATGAGTAAAAAAAAAATTACCATTTTTCCATAAGTTATCCCCTCAGTCTTTAGAGGTTAATCACTGTCATGACTGACTCTCAATCATAATTAGAACATCTTTTATCTTAAGTCCTAATTGCCCTGAACAATTTCGACCTTTACTGGTTCGATCCATACCCTCTCGTGGTTTAACACGTGCCTTACTTGGCATCATTATAATTACATCATATTTCCTTTATCAATATTTCTATTCTTGAGAATTTTGAATATTACCTTTCTCCTTGTAAAACCTCTAAGGTTATCCTTCAATCGTTCCTCCTGTATTCCCTAGATACAGGGCATATCAAAATACCATATACTAATACTAGAATCATTGTCTATATACTTTTGAAAAAAATTTCTCCACTGTTTCTTTAAAGGTTGTTGTTACCTTAACCCCTTCCAAATCATACTGTCAAAACTCATACTGTCCCTATTAAGGGTGACATGCCAACCCTTATGCGTTCCCCTAGGATTCATTTTAAGTTACTGATGTTCTATCCTTAATTCCACCTTTAAAAAGGTACATGCATCCTTCCATGGATAAATCAAGTCATATATCCCTGATAAGGGTGTCTTATTCAATCATTCCCACCTCGATAGTATATGCCTAATTTCACAATAACATCTGTATTTAAAATGAGGTCAATCAATATGGCCTCCAAAAGATAACAATGGTCATCCGCTTTTCTTGCCTAATTTGGTAACGATAACAAGGATGACCTGGAAGATATTGGTCATGTTCAACGTGAACTTCTTCTTAATAATTCCTTATTTACTTTTGTTGTTTATCTCAATAGTCACCTCAATGTTGGGATATCTTTCATATCTGGCATCTCCCTTTCTGGGTATCATGCCACCGGTCTTACACTTCACCTTCTTGAAGGTCACTTCCTTCATCCAATTTTCTTAATTTCTTACTTTCTTGTCTCCTCAATCTATCCGCGTCTCATTATTTATCCTTCGAATTATCTCAAGGTTTCCTCGAATCTTCCCAACTTACAGGGGATAAAATATATGTATCTCTTATGCCCTCAACCATCAATTTTAACTCATGGTGAATCACCCTCATCTTGACGAATGCATACTTTTCTATTTCTATTGCTACGAGTCGATAGGGTTTCCTCATACCCACTCCCTTATCATACCTCAAATTCTATTACCTTTATATTCCTTTCCACTTCAGTTTCTTTTTATTTTCCTTTCTCTTATTATTATTTCATGAACCAACACAATATAAGCATTGATTTCAAACATCCCGTCATTCTGGATTCGTGTCCTCGGAACGAATCTTGACAACTTTTACAACTTAGATTCATAATTCATCATACTCGTCTGCCTTTGTTCTGGCTCTAAAGCTTTTACTTTATCTCTATAACCTTGGGAAGTACTTTCCTGAAAACAATTAACTGAACTTAAATCAGTTTATTATAATCTCTTGCTCCGTGCCTTCCTTGGTCTTTCACCATCGGGTGGTCTCTCTCTTAGGAGGGTAAGTGATAAAAACAGTCTTTTGTGATTCGTCAATCATTTAGAATCTCAAATGATTCCTATATTTCCTTTAGCCAGGCTCTTGCCTCGACTGGGTCAGCTTGTTCCTTGGAACTCTGAGAGCTTAGAGACTTAAAGGTCCTAAAAGAATTTCCTACTGTATTGTTTCCTCAAGGTGGTGGTTGGGGATAATAGTCTAAGTTCTTTTCAGACAGGTCCATGAATTGCCGTATAGGAGTACCGTCTCGATTTCCTTTCTCAACTTTCTGTTTCCTTAGTATGAAATGTTTCATCCTTTTCCCATACTTGGGGTTTCTTATACGTTAAAATCCTCATTTTCTACTTCATTATGTTATGGGTTCCTTTGATCTTGATGGCGTCCTCCCTGAATATCACATTCAGGGTTTGCCCTTAATCTTATTCCTTGAACTATGACTTTCATCTAAGATCTCATCTTTAAGCTCTTGAACATTTGGAATCCAAATTCTATAGGAATACCTCATTATTCCCTTATCATCTTTCTCGGTATTAACCTCTTATCTATTTGTTGGCTCTCTGCCTTCATTCATCACTCTTTCTGGCACAATATGTTCTTTTCCGATAATTCGGACTGTATTGCAATCTCAAACAGTTTTTCGGTACCGGCTCCGGTTACCTTCACTTCTATTTCCAAAATCTCTTATAAACTCTCCCAAAGACCTTATCATCTTGAGCCTCTCCTTTTTACTAAGGGCATCAGCCACCACATTGGCTTTCCCCGAATGATAAAGAATCTCCCAATCATAATTCTTGATTAGCTCTAACCGCCTCCTCTGGCGTATGTTGATCTCTTTCTACGTAAAAATGTACTAGAGCTCCTATGGTTTGTGAATCTTGCACTTCTCTTCATACAAGTAGTGCCTCCAATCTTTAGGGCAAAACTATTGCCATGAGCCCAAGCTCATAGGTGGGGATATCGAATTTTATATTCCCTTAATTGTCTTGACATGTACGCGATTACCTTGTTGTGCTGTATAAGAAGCACCCTAATTCCTTATGCGAAGCATCACTACACTTCACAAAATCTCATTTTCCATCCGGCAACGCCAACATAGGGAACGTCACCAATCTTTGTTTCGGTTCTTAAAAGTTGTTCTCGCATTTCTCTGTCCATTCGAACTTCTCAGTCTTACGAGTAAGCCGCGTTAAAGGGGCTACTATCTTTACAAACTTGAACGAACCTCTGGTAGTGACCGGCCAATCCTACCTCTGGGAGTTGCCCTAACCATGGTCATCAATTCCTCAGTGGTCCTTTATTCATTCTTGTCAGGATCCTTCACGGGATCCTCCTCAGCAACAATCCCTTCTAGGACAACATCCTCAACCGTTACATCCTCAATATCAACATCATCCGGTCATGCGTTAGGACGCTCTATCGGATCCACAATCCGATCTCCAATTAGTAATAAAACATCATCGCACTGTTACTCCTCAACCTCAGGGTTCGGTGTCCTGCTACCATATATGATAACGAACTACGCTTCTATCACGATATTTATAAGGGTTCCCATAAGGGTTTTAACTGTCAGTACTACGTTAGTTAGCCCGACTATGAACTTGGCAAGAGTTCTTATTATCTTAGTGAACTTATTATCTTAACGTCACATCATCTCTGAGGTTTATAACGCTTAGCTCTGATACCACTTCTGTAACACCCCCAAATCCGGGGTCGGGGATCCGGGTTGTCACGAGTTCCATTTCCCTTAATAACACCCAATCTTAATAATTACTCAACTACTCTGTACTGTGACCCCACAATAAACACACACACCACACGTTATAGTCTCAGAGATGAACATCCAAAAATAACCACAAGTCATTTTATTCCACAATTATATGTCAATACACCCTAAAAAGGTTTCTGAATAAATTTACATTTTCTTTGCCATTATTACAATTCGTAAATATACATAATCTGGTACATCAAAAGTTGAAGCCTAGTCTATTGGTATTTCCCTACCTCAGCTACAGTGACTTCAACACCTATAGGAAACTGCGGAATGCTTCCTATCCGCTCGCGAATTGGGAGCTTGGTCCTGTTCATCTTGTCTATCTGATGTTGTGTGATGAAAGAAGAAAGCAAGGGTGAGCAGCAAGCCCACCAAAATAATATGTATAATGATTAACAATATATGAGCCTTCTCATAGTACTCATGAAAGTCTTGGTCAAAAGAAATGAACCAAGTTTGATATTTTAATGCGATGAAGTCGCAAAATAGTCAGTATATATATATACATATATACTTTTCAAAATCTTGGAAGTCCTCTTCCATGCATAATATACACAAAGTTCTAGTTTATAACTGTATAAAAAGTATCGTTGCAAGGTGATCTAATATATCTAACCTTGTCTCAACGTTTTTCTGAAAATCTTTGTCATTCATAAGACAATTATTAACTAGATATAAGTTTAAAAGATGAAGTTACAAGATACTCCAATATACTTATATCTTTTCCAAATACTACTTGAACTACCACCGTTCAAGTTATAATTAATTTCAAAAGTTCATCCCACTGATGAGACCACAAGATAAGACTTGAATAGATTCAATCTTTGAAATATTATTAAAGGAAATGAAGTTAGGATATACTTCATTAAGTTCTGATATATATATATATACACATATACAACTTCTTTATACATTTCCTGAAAACCTCTGTCATGTAAAGTATGAACAGAGTTGCAATATCCAATAAATTTGGAAAGGAAAAGAATTTTGGCATAAACCAGATATCTTGCTGATCAGGCAAAGATACCCATAAGTAACCTTTTCTACTAGTAGATGGACGAATTCCCCACTGGTCATCACCCTGGTCGTAATAGGACCTTATGCTGGACTGCCACTCAGCCACTTATGCATTTGATGGACTCCCACTGAGCCACTTACACTATCATGGACGCCCACTGAGCCCATGTTGCTTATGCTGACTCAATAGATGGACTTACTTCCCGAACGTTGGGTAAGTAATCAATTCATTTACCAAAACTGCAACCGTGTTGCTAATATAAAATACACCACAGAGCCGGATCCCTCAGGTTTTGAGCGAGTATTTAAATCCCCTTAAAAAGGAAGATCTTAAATATAAAAAAATGAGTTTTGGGATCCGCTCTAACTTTTAAAAATCATTTTGAAGACTCGAAAACACTTTAAAGAGTGTTTGGAGTAAAGCTGATTTAATGAAGTAAATCAGTCCCCAGAATATTTAGAAAATGTCTGAATATTATTATTTAAATAATATTCCCATAAAGATAATCCTTATAAAAATAATCGAAGTAGAAGTAATAAAACTTATACTTGAAATGGATAGCAAATAACCAAAGATATACTTATACGAAAGTACTATCTTTATTTGAATAATCGAAAATAAGTTTGATTATTTACACCTTATTCTTTAATAAAATAAAGAACAAATCTCAGAAAATAATCGGAGTCATAGATCCTCAAATGAATATTCAAAACTATTCATTAAATAATATAAACTGAGTCATAAGCCCTCGAATGAATATTCAAAATAATATTCATTTAATATAAAAGAGTCATAAGCCCTCGAATGAATATTCAAATAATATTCAATAAATAATATAAAAGAGTCATAAGCCCTCGAATGAATATTCAAAATAATATTCATTTAATATAAAAGAGTCATAAGCCCTCGAATGAATATTCGAAATAATATTCAATAATAAAACAAAGTTAAAGTTATCGAATAAACCTTATTCGATTAATAGTTTTGAAAATTATAACCATATATATATAAATATATATATACATATATACAAAATCTACTCAGGATCCTCGACTCCCGGTTTTAGAAAATATTTTCACCTTTGGGTCCCTATACTAAGGGTATATGCAAATTACCGCTATCCTCTAGCATAGGTATTATCAACTGAATCAACATATATATATGGAAAGAATACGAAACAGGCATGCATATATATATACCATAGCAGCATGCTTCAATATATTGCAACATTTGCTAATTAACCAACATGCATCTATCGCAAGATAATGCAAATACATGTATACATCACAACAACAGTTATAACTGGTAGAAAACTTCCCTGAGCGACTGGGGGTTACGAATGGCTCGGGACGAGTCTGGTAACCTATAAACAACAAGTAAGTTGGAATTAAACCAAAGTCACATGTAAATCTATACTTTAACTAACTTAGACTCTAACGCTTGTTTTGCGCTTATTGATTCTCTTAAGTCACTCGGGTACCCTCGGCTCCACCATTTTTAATAATTTAACCTTTACGAGTTTTAAGGCGATTCCTTCGCGAGTGCCTTACCAACTGCCTAACACTCTTACCATAATTGTTTCATACATTAATTAACCCTTTTTGGTCTTTAACCTATGTTTCAAAGTAAGGCAAGGGGAAAAGTTTCGTTCGCGAAACGCCGTTACTTGAAACGGTCGTTTCTCCTAAACCGTGCATCGGAATCGAACGAACTACATATCAAAACGAAGCTCGTAACATGAGCTATCTAGACATGGCAATGGTCAACATCTAGCAGGGGGTTCTCGGGTCCTAATGTTATGCACAAAAACACTCTAAAGAAAATCGGACGTTACGACGGCTATATTTACGCGATTTCCCAAATTAAACCATTCCAAATCAACCACAATTCAACCCATAATCACAACCCAATAAAAACTCCATCCAAACTAAATCATAACAGCCCCAACAACTCCACATTAACAATTTATACTTATTCCCCACATGAACTAAAAGCTTTACTTAGGTTCATTAACTAATAACCAAGATTTCCAACTCCAAAAATATCACAAAATCAACCCATCTCTAAACACACAATAATCATGCCTTTCACCAACTAAACTACTCATAACAAGCTTTAAACATGATTACAAACCCATTACACTAACCCATCATCTCAACATTAGGAAATCTAAACAACAAAACTTAAAACTAAGATCATGAAGAGTTATACCTTCCTTGAAGCTTTTAATCCATGAAAGATCCTTGGAATGCCCATGGAAGCCTTAATCTAACCTCCTACAAGCTTGTTCTTTCAAAGAAATCAAGAACACAAAAATTAATTTCAAGAAAGTACTATTCACCATCTTCTTCCTTGATTTCTAGAAAAAGATTGGCTTGGAATTAGAAGCTTAAACTTATAGGAAGTATGTAACTTAACTAGGAGAAGCTAGGATAATTACCTTGTAAAATAGCAAGTGGAGGAGCTTGGACTTTCATTTTTTAAGAAAAGAGGCTGAGAGCTTGAAGAAGAAAATGGGGGTTTTGTGTTTTTTGATGAAAATGAAATGTTTTGGCTTGGTTGGTTGCTTTTTGTCTTGCTTTAGTAAATTACCTAGTTGCCCTTGATTTTGTGTGGTTAAAAATCAACCACATCTCCTTCCCCTTATGTCATGCTTATGTCACATTGCTATGTCATCATCCCTTCTAATCTCTTTGATTAGCTTCTAATTGTTTGCCTAATGACCGCTGATCTGTTATACGGTTCGCTTAACTTTCGTTTTCGTTTATCGTTTGAGGGATCATACCCGGGATCTTATTACTTAGGTTCCCTTAACCTTTCTCAATATATTATATTCCTGTTATGATCCTCTCTTATAATCCTTTAATTTAAATCCTTTTTATCTTGTTACCTTATACTCAATTATTTCCGTACCTAGTGGATTTCCGGGAAAAATCAAAGTGTTCAGATTTGGATTCTGACGATCTTTACATACACTTATATCCCATATAAAGTACTAATCAAATCTCAGAATATCCATATCAGAACCCCTACATAGTGTGGCATGAAAAGTTTTCTCATTCAGCAAAAGCACTATTCATAAGGGTTTCAAAAATTTCCAAAAATTGGGGTTATTACAAAATCCCTATTTACTGCGATAATCAAAGTGCTATTGCTATGACAGGTAATCTAGTTCAACACTCTATGACAAAGCACATCAGCATCAGGTACCACTTCATAAGGGAACATGTGGATGCAGGTACAGTGGAATTGCACTTTGTTCCAACAGATCAACAACTAGCAGATATCTTCACAAAACCACTATGTGAAGCCACTTTTACAAGATTGGTAAATGAACTTGGAATGGTTTCAGGTTCTTTTTCTAAATCTGTCTAGTTTTGTTCTGATGCATCAGACTTTATGATCAGTATTTACAGAATGTAATCTCTTTGTTTATTCTGTGATTAATTGAAATACGTGTTTAAGTACTGATTGTTGTCTGATATATGTTTCTAAACTCTGATAAGTGATATGTCTGTTCAAGTAACTATTCAATCCTATGAGGATAAATGTGCTAGATACTGGCCTAGTAGTCTTCAATAAACAAATGATTCCATGTAAGAAGTAATTATTTCAGTGGAAATCTTATGACACTAGAAAAATCTGATAATTGAGCTTAGTTGAGTTTACTTTGTTTATCTTATTACTAAGTCACAAATTAGAATAATGCTACTCATCTGTTAAGTTCTGATACTAGTAAAACTGCTGAATGTACTAAGTGCTGATAAACCTCACTTATCAAAAGAAAAAGCAAAAAGATAAAAGAATAAAATCAGGTACTCCTTTGAGATCTAGAGTAAAAATGTGGAAGGGACGACCCAAGTGCATTGCTGGTATTAAGTAAATATGCATTAGAAAAGCAAAATATTTTCTTGGTGACTTTTCACACTCTATGATTACTGGAGAAATACTCTGATAATAGCATAAATTCTGATAAGCAGTCATGACTCACTTACACTGAGAAGCCACTGTAAAATAGAATTTCAAAAGATGCATAAAATTAGCATAAAACAGTTGAGGTGGACTCAAGCATGAACTCATTCATCAGTAGGTTTTAGGACAATGACAGCTCTTTAGAAAAATTTTAGTTATGCCTTATTTCTAAGATGTACTGAAGTGAATCAGACTTTACTCTTTGTCTGTTATTTAGCTTAATGCACACACTAATCACTCCTTCTGAATGATGAAAATTTCTGTGGAGGTCTATGTTATTTTAGATAAACAGTCATTGTGTCATTTTGCACAAACTCTGAGGACAAGCTCTGGTTACATATTCTGATGATTAAGTTCTGAAGAGTATAACTCAGAACTTGTATGAGGACTCACTAAGATAGGCATTCCTTTTTCGAGTTAAGAAATTATGTACTGATGACTGTTAAGTTCTGATATAAGTCTTAAGTTCTGATATTACAGTCTAATGTTTTACTTGACTTATCTGTGAATAAAATTTGATAACAGTCTCAGTTAATACTTGAATATATTAAAGTGGAAGATTAATAGTCACTATGATTAGGATGAATGGTATTCGTACTTGAACAGTCCACTGTTACTTGTTTCTTGTGCGCTTTACACCATGTTTCCTCTTTCCAATGAATGTTATTCTTTTTTAAAATCTAGGGAGACGAGGTAGAATTAATTCTACCTGTCAGCATTAAATACTTTTACGTCTCCTGGCATTCTCTTGCCTATATAAGTAGCCACTTCACATCAGCCTTCCCATCAAATTCTTTCTCACACACTTACCTTCATACTTTTTCTTTCAAAAATACAATGGTCAGATTCAACATGTTTTTGAACTACCAAAACTTCAATATGGAGCTAAGCTGTGCCGATTGACTGCAGGAATGGCATGTCACAGCCATTCCTGAGGAGATATGGGACTCTGTCCCACATGAGGTACTGACCCACCTCCTGTTCTTCTATATGGATTACCATCGCCATCTGGAGCGATTGGAGGAGGAAAGACTGGCAGCTCTCCGCCAGCAAGAGCGAATCATCAGACTCGCCATTCTGTTTGTCGAGAGCAGGAAGAAGAAGAAATGATTTAATCTTGTCTTCTTCCTGTTTTTCTCCATCATCAGCTTTGTCAGGCTTCTTAGCTAGGACTAAAGTTGTTGATGTTAGGTTTAGTAGCTTAGGGACATCTTGTATAAGTACTGATGTAATTTCCATTTCATAAATGTATTCTCTTGATATATTAATGAAATTTGTTTTTGCTTCAAGATTTTATCTCTAAGATATTTGGTAATGTATTGATAAATCCTGATTGATATTCTGATGACCATATAAATTTTGTTTTAATTTAAGTTCTGATTTTTTTATCAGCACTTACTCATCTAATTTATCTTGGTCATTTTTACGTAATTTACTTTCAAAATATTAATGATGCAGTGAAAAATAATTAACTCAGTGGGAACGGTTTCAATTTTGAATTAAAACTGTTTCACCTTGATTAATGGAATATCTGGGTAAGTGGAACGGTTTTTTCTTGAAAACAGGCAACTGGGTAAGTAATGATTCCTGTTTTCTCGAGCCCAGTAACTATCCGTTATTACTGCATGTCTGACAGGTGTCCAACGGTAACATTTTTGTTCAGAGTATAAGTACAACAGAGAGAAGATTTCTTTAATCTTTTATTTTCTTCGTATTTTTTTTCTCTTTACTTACTTTTACTCTCTTTCTTCTCACGTTGGTTTTTCATACAGACATCTTATCAAACACCTAACAGGCACTTTTGAATCTCAATTTTTCACATGGCACCTAAGGATTTAATCATTGATGGAGCTAAGTTTGTTCCAAACAACTATGCTGCAATTCTTGATCATGCTGAAGCTCCATCTGAATTGCATTTTGTGCAAGATCTTCTTGCACACGGTGAGATTGGGTATGCATTAACTCAGCCTGAAGTCTTTTTGAGTCAACAAGTTCTAACGTTTTGGCGGACTGGGCACTTTGATGATGGTGGTAAACATGGCACTCCCAGTATTATTTTTGAAGTGGGTGATTCATCTTATGCAGTCACTCCTGGTACAATACGCAAAGCTCTACATCTCCCAGAAAATTGTACTTTTTCAATTCCAGAGGAATCAGCACTTCAGGAGTTAATGGCTGATTTGGGATATAAAAAGAGTTTGGCAAAGCTTGGGCAGTTAAAAAGGGCTAATATCAGAAGAGAATGGAGTTTCTTCTTTGACTGCATCACCAAAGCTTTTGGGAACAAATGTTCGAATTTTGATGCTATCCCAATTCTGAGTCAGCACATAGGGTATGCTATTATCCATCAAACTCATTTTGATTTTGCAACTGGAATAATTGGTTTTATTGGGGATAGGATGACAGAGGATAGAAATGTTGTCTATTTTGCTAGATTCTGTCAACTTATATATACTTTTTGTACTGATGAACCTCAATTAGTCAGTTCCTCAACCCCACATTTTAGAGTTGCAAAACGATACTTTAATGATCTGGTAAATGGTGATACTAAGAAAATAGTGGTTAGACCATTACAGATTCCTCAGTCTGTAAAACAGATCCTAGTAAATGCTGATCCTGATATTTATAGATCTGTTTACTCTGATGTCCAACCAACCACAAACACCCAAAAACCATCATCCTCAGCACCTACCACTCATACTACTCAACCTACCCTCAGGACTTATCTCAAATCCTATCTCTCTACTTCACAAAATGTTCAACCCTCATCCTCCAAGCCAAAGAGGACAAAAACTATTCCTCAAACACCTCAAAAGAGGAGGAGGACTGTACTGAGAGATGAATCTGATACTGAGGAACAGGTTCCTTCTTCGGAACCTGTTGTAGGTGAAGCTGAGAAAGTGACTTCTCAGAAGAATTCTAGAATTGGGGGATCTAGGCTTCTCAAACGGATTAGAAGAATGACAGTTCCTGAAACTCCCAAGGAATCCAAATCAACAAAGAGATATAAGAAACAGAGGGCAAAAAGGTCAGTTTCAGATGATGAAGAGGAAGCAGCTAAGGAAGGGGATCAGGAATCTCTGATCTCACAAGACAAGGAATTTGCTCCAGTCACTTCTTCTCCATCAACTCCATCTCAGGAAGTTGTTTCTGAAAAGGCTAACACACCTTCTGTGTCTTCTGTTGATCCAGGCACAAGTGCTGATATTGATGTTCAAAACTTGGTTGTGCCTGCAGTACTTCTCTTAGAAGCTCCAACAGCAAATAATCCTTCCACAACACCTGTTACTGATGCTGTTCAAACTCCAGAGTTATCAACAACACCTTCTCTGCATCAAGATGCTGATGATCAGAATTTAGGTGAGCATCAGGATATGGTTGTTGATCAGAACTTAGAACAAGATCAGTAATTAGAGGATGTTGAAGCCTCCATTGCTACTCACACTGTTGTCTTATCAGAAGATACTGATTCGTTAAGTTCTGATGCTGCAAATGCTGGAGATACTGGTGATGCTCCTCCAACTATAGATGCTGATGAAGCAGGTCCTTCAGGACATACTCCTCAACAGACTCTTCCTAAGTATGAACTGGTTAAGAAGTTTGTTACCGGGGAAGCACTAGTACCTTGGAGTGAAACTCCAGCAGGTCAGGAGTGGACTAAGGAATGGAACTCAGTTTCATGTGTTCCAACTGAAAAGCATCTTGTTGAGCACTTGACTAAAGCTGATGAAATGTTAAATTCTGATGATTTTAAAACCCAGCTTAGAGTCACTGCATTGAGTACTAAACATCTACAAGGTCTTCATTCAACTACTCATGCAGAGTTACACAAGATTCAGGAGAACTTTATCAAACAGGAACAAGTTTGGAAAATTGATAAGAAAAAGTTCTTCCAACCTACCATTGACAGGATTGCTTATATTGAGAAGACTCAAGATCATCAACAAGCTCAGATTGATGAAATTCTGAAAAATCAAGCTTCTCAGCAATCACAACTAACTGAAATCCAATCCTCAGTGGAATTGCTTATCTCTCTTCTACTACCTGCTGATTCCAAAAAGGGGGAGAAAGTGATTAAGTCCAAATGCAAGACTGACAAGACACTGACAGGAAAGGATAATGAAAAAGATGATCAAGGAAGCTCTGGAATGGGTAGAGGTCATAGTCAAGGTAGAAGATTCACATCAAGACAAGCTAGTCAGAGGACAAGTTCTGATACTGGGAAGAGAATAAGTTCTGCTACTTGTACAAGGCTAAGTTCTGATGAACTTTTAGATCTTGATGAGGAAATGTCAAGACAGTTATTTCTTCAGGAAAATCCAGGAATGGACTTGGAAAGTTTAAAGGAAGAAGAAGCCAGACTTAAATCAGAGAAAGTCACATCTAAATCTGAAGCTTCTGGTAAAAAGTCACTTCCAAAACTCAAAGGCATTGTAATCAAAGAAAGGATATATACTGAAGCAACATTGGCTAGATCACAACCACAGATAGATCCAAGATCCAAGGGTAAAGAAAAGGTTGGTGAACCTATCAAGGTTTATGTACCTCGTGAGGATGAAGAAATTACTGATGAAAAGGATGATCTTGCTCTGACTTCAAGAAAAGTTCTTAAAACAACCTCTGACATGGCTCAAGTTGTTCAAAGTCAAGAAATTGTAAGTTCTGATATTCAGAAGAAGCAAGTAACCTCTGACATAGCTCAAGTTAACTTGATATCAGAAGATAGATCAAAGACACTCCTACCAGGATTCACTAAAGC
Organism: Apium graveolens; assembly: GCF_009905375.1. Classification (NCBI taxonomy): domain Eukaryota; kingdom Viridiplantae; phylum Streptophyta; class Magnoliopsida; order Apiales; family Apiaceae; genus Apium; species Apium graveolens. The sequence continues at coordinate 416,193 of NC_133656.1, read as the reverse complement.
AAAACAGACTCAACCTTTGAAGACTACTGCAAGTGGTTTTGAAGCAAGAGTAGTTACTGGAAAGGAAGCAAGAGATAAAACTGGATTGGGAAGTGCTGATGAAAGAAGAGTACACAACACTACCAATGATCCAACTTCCTTGAGTGAACTAGGTATTGGAGCAACTCCTGAGAGATTGAATCAACTGGAATCTGTACAGATGGTTTACAATACCTACTTGAAAGAATACATCATGTTGTATTTCATGATAGATGGTAGGGTTTATCATATAAGACAAAATGCCATTCTATTGAAGTATTTTGAAGAATTGGAGCATGTACTTTTCTTACTTCAAGTGAATGACAGAATAACAGAAACCGCTGCAAACTACTTAAAAGAACAGATTCAGAGACAGAAAAGGCTTTATTCTGTTAAGTCTGACAACACATATGTTCCAAAGTACAGAGATCACAATGGTGATATTGTTGATATGAAGCCTGATACTGCACAGATCAGAACATATCTTGGTATTAAGGGACTTGAATTCAATCTGGAGTCTGACAAAGCTTATGTTATAAGACTAGATCAGGAGTTGAGAAAAGCAAAGATCAATGATCTCAGAGCTGCAATCTTTCAAACTGGTGAAGATACTGCAGAGCTTAAAGATGCCAAAAGGAGAATGATTGATGAACTCAGATATGCTGAGAAATGTTTGTTGAAGAACTATCTTAGAACAACTCCTGACATCAGAGAGATCAGATGATGAAGCCAAGTCGAAGATCTACAACTGCTTAAGTTCTAATATTTGTACAGACTGAAGTTGTTATCAGAAGTTGAATATTGGTAAAGCTTTAAGGACTGTAAGTTGTAGTTATCTAGTCTAATTCTCATACATTTGTACTTAATGTTTTTGACATCATCAAATATCTGTTAAACTTGTATAGTATGCTAATTTACAAGTTGGGGGAGATTGTTAGATATATTTGATAATGTCATGGCTAATATAATTTATGTTTAGATTTCAGATCTTACTTAACAGGACAAATCAGTACTTAACTGTTGATCAGTACTTATATTGGAAGTCAGGACTTAAGGATATCAGTACTTATATTATCAGGAGATAATTATCAGAAGTTAGATATCAGAACTTAAGTGCTGAAGGATGATTAGAGAAGGACAGTAGCTGATTAAAGGAAAGAAGATCGAGATAAACATAAGAAAAGATATGCATGAAGAAGGAATTCCGTGAAGAATGGAATACTTGGAAGAAAAGATATCTAATTGATATATTTTAGGAAGCAGAATTATATTCCATATTAATTAGCGATTATCTTGTAACTGTGTAGTATATAAACACAGACATAGGGTTTACACTATAAGTGTTATCATACATTCGAGAAGTTTATTCATTGTAACCCTAGCAGCTCTCGTGATATTTGTTCATCACTGAGAGGTAACAGTTCCATACTGTAACAGAGTTTATTGTTTCAATAAAGTTTGTTTTCTGTTACTTAATATATTAAAGTTCGATTTGATTGTATTATACACTGTATTCACCCCCTCTACAGTGTGTGTGTGACCTAACATGACATATTAACTTCGATCATGAACATACCTGAATCAGAAGGGGTAGTCTCACTAGCCTTATTCTTTTTCAACTCTACAAGATAAGCCTTGCAGTTTCTCTTCCTGTGACCCACCTTATTACAGTGGAAGCAAATAGCATCGCTTTTGGGGTCTACTTTAGCCTTTGCCGGAGTAGGCTTACTATCACCAATCTTCTTCTTTTTCTTGGGAAAGGTCCTCTTCCTTTTCTTGGAAGTTGAGCCTTCTCCAATAAGAAGAACAGAACTCTTCTTAGAAGGAAAATTCGACTCAGCAGTTTTCAACATGTTATAAAGTTCAGGCAAGCTGACATCCATCTTATTCATGTAAAAGTTCACAACAAACTGCGAGAATGAATCTGGAAGTGATTGCAAGACCAAGTCTTGGCTCAGCTCCCCATCCATGGCAAAACCAAGTTGCCCCAAACTTTCAATCAAATTGATCATTTTGAGCACATGGTCATTCACAGATGTCCCCTCTGCCATTTTACTGCGGAATAGCTCATTTGATATCTCATATTGAGCTGTCCTCCCCTCTACATCATAAAACTCTTGTATATGCACTGGGATAGTGTATGCATCCATGTACTCATGTTGCTTCTGAAGCTCAGGGTTCATAGATGCCAACATAATACATTGGGCAACATTTGCCTCATCTATCCATTTATGATATTCTTGATGCTCTTGATAAGTTGCATCATCATCAGGGGCTTTAGGCAATGGTGAGTTTAGCACATATCCCATCTTTTCAGACTTAAGAACAATTCTCAAGTTTCGAAGCCAATCAGTAAAGTTGGGACCAATTAACTTATTAGCATCAAGTATGCTATAGAGTGATAGTGCAGAAGACATGATATCTATAAAATCTAAAAATAAAAGCACATAACAACATAAGCACATAAAAAATTCAATTATTACTCCACCATATAAATCGCGTCTTTATCCATTGGTGGATCCCACTATTTAATTTATGTTATACAACCCTCTAAATGTATAACTAAGCATTCATAACGCTAGTTAGAATAAGGATCCTATTTTCCATTACATCACCTCGGCTGTGGCACGAAACGCAATGTGATGTTCTATAGTTAGACAACTCTTGTCAATTACATTTCATGTTATTCCCTATAATATTTTAGCATCTTGAATCAATGAGTCTCGGCTGTAGCACGACTCACTCAATATTCTAAGTCAAGTCAAACCCAATATTTTGTATAATTAAATTAGACTTCCAATAGCCCACGGCTGTGGCACGTAATGACCATTGGATCATAATTTATCATACACATCGCATGTGATATAAAAGCCTCTCTTAATCTCAAAACAAAGCCCTCGGCTGTAGCACGAAACGATAATGTCTCAATATAAGAACTCTACTTTCTATTATATTGGAAGGCTATGACCGACACAATCTCGTTGTGTCATTGTCCAATTTACTACTTGATATTTTTGTGAGGGATTATATTATGTTACACCCATAGTCAAATTATAAAGAGATTCTCTTTTTCTTGAACGAAATAAAATAATGATATATCAATAGACAATTCCCAGGTGGTCGGAGGGGTCACATCGCAACTGCTTAAAACCCAACGGCCTAGCCAGAATTTCCATATCCAACATCAAAATAATATTTCATTCTATGTTTCATAAACGTAAAAATCTCATGATTGTATTTATAATATTTAAATTATAATAATGGAACACTTCCACCAAGCTTAGTTCATCTAATATACGCCCTATGTCAATTAAGGTCACCTAAATCTATCATCGCATGATAACTCAATCATATATCACATATATAAACTTAAGAGAGCATATCAATAGGCATGTTATAACATTTAACACAATTATATACAAATGTACGAATTATTCATACATTTAAATTATCAAATAAAGCATTAAATACATTTTAAGAATAATAATCAGTTACAAATAAATTTATTAAAAATAATAAATAATCCCAACGGGTGCATCTCAAAAAAATGAATCCAAAGAGATATTACACGTCTCAATCGGAGTTCGGACGCGTCCGTACGAGCCAAAACAAAGATTGAATATTCGCCACTGCGCGCAAAGAGACGCGCCCCACGCGCCACGCGCATCACACACCCGCACGCTGACAAGCAGTGCTGACAATTCATATTACAGCTGAGTTTTTCTACTTTATGCAGTGCACGGATTCTTGTGCAATCATTATCAATGATTACAGTAATCATCACTACTTTTATATATACAGATTATAATTCTTATTTTAAAAATGATTTTTAAATACTTTCGTAAATCAATAAAAAATAATCTGCATATCAATAAAATCAGAAAAAAAATATCTTATTGATCTACAACAATTGTAGAATCATATTCTGGGATAAAAAAATATTCCTATAATTTATTTTTATTTAATTCATAATTAAATAGATTATAGCCCCCAACACGAATAAATCGATAATTAATTCATACAACATAATAAAAATCTAAAATTTTTATCACGAATCTAGATGCATACAACCTATGCTCTGATACCATTATTGGGATTTAGGCATACACGGAAGTGTGGATTATAATTAAAATGCATAAAACCCATATAATCGCATACAAATCGTGAATAAATCAAGGGATCGATTACTAACCTTTAAAAGCGATCCAAGAATGATGAACGGAGATCCCTAGCAGCTGCTCCTCAAGTGTGAAGCACTCCACCGGTATCCACCAAGAGATCGAAGTAATGGAGGGAGGAAGAGGTTGAGAGAATTAGGGTTGCCTCCTTTTATTTTCTTTGTAAAAATTAGGGTTGGGCAAATAGGGTTTATGATGGTGTAGTTATAGACAAAATTTCAGCTGAAATTTTTCCATAAAATTATTTACCCTATATCTTGATTAATCTCATTAATCCATTAATTAATAATTAAAATCCTTTTTAATCATTAATTATTTTTTTATACTCTTTAGAAATTAATTTTCTCCATAATTTAATTTCACAAATTAAATTCTTAATTAATAATATTAAGAAAGCATCTTAATTATTTTATAATAAAATAAATCACATTTAATTAATTATAAAAACTGTTAATCACCTATTTATTTCATAAATAAATAATGACCGCCTATTATTAATTTAACTCATCCACCAATAAATTATTGTCTTTATGGAGTGACCCTGTAGGTTCAATATTAAAGCCGGTAGTAGAAATAAATAATAATAAAATCAATTTATTATTATTTATATGAGTTCTTTAATTCATTAAATATAATTAATAAATTAATCATATTTATTCTACATCGTGAGTGATACTTCTCAATATATCGCGACTATCCGGATAATATGAATTCACTGCTTAGAATACCAAGAATCTATTCAGTGAATAGTTACCGTACAATAAATTTCTTCTTCCCTACAATGTCCCGATTAAAAACAAGGAATGGATCGCGTGTCAAGCCTATCTAATTTAATCATATGTTTTCCTCTTCAATATGCCTAGTTCAATTTAATGCAAATTAGAAACTTCTTTCTAATTTCATTCACTCTCTCCAGAGATTCCTGAACTAGCAGAAATGGAATGGCATAGGATATTCTATTCTTTCACTAGAAAGAGCAGATCCTTTATTGATCATTCACTATCTTCGTGTACAAATTCCTACACCCAGAAGAGCTCTTATTATTGTCCTTGGAGACTAAGAACTAAACCAAAGTATAGTTTGGTGTACACAAGATGACTATGATGACCTCAAGTCTAAGGACACTTGTACAACTATCACTATGTGAACAACTGCTGACACGTGAGTGAACTCCATCAGTTGTTCAGCTGTGCCAGTCATGTTCAGTGAACTTATTCTATAATAAGCACCTACATACTAGCTATAGTGTCACCACACAAATGTCTATGTAGAACAGACATCCTTTATAATGAAGCAAGCATAGTATGTACTAATCTTTGCGGATTACTAATTACCAGTTAGCAATCCTACGACCATGAACTATTTAAGTTCAGAGTTATCATCTTTTAGGTCTCATTATTATGATCTCATCATAATCCATAAAAAGCTTTACTCTAAACTATGGTATATCTTATTTAAACACTTAAATAGATATAGCCCATAATAAAAAACAAAACAAGTATTTTATTAATATAATTGAAATCAAACAAATTACATAAAAGTTATTCCTAAATCATCATACATGATTGGACTTAGGACACATCTCTTTCACATTGATGATTTTATGGAAGCCAAATATATTGATGCTTTCGAAACAGCCAAGGAGACTGTTTAGCCATGTCCTTAAGCGATATCACCTTATTAATGAGATTAATGATCAAGGAGATACAAATGTATAGTGCATAGTAATGATAGTGTTACAGACCCACTGACTAAAGCTTTATCACAGCAAAAGCATGATGGTCATACTAGTTCCATGAGTATTAGATACATGGGTTATTGGCTCTAATGCAAGTGGGAGATTGTTAGTGTTTGTGCCCTAGAGACAACACCATGATATTTTAGTTTAAGACATTTGGATTATTAATGTTTATGTTCTATCGATTATTCCCTTTATAATTTATTAATTCTTAATTTACTGCAATATAAATGTAAGATTAATAAATGTCTTCGGAATATGAAATGCAATTCTATATCTCTAAGTACGTGACTTAGAAATGAGATTATGAGAATAGTTTTAATATTCCTAAAGGTCCCTAGTCGAGTATTATTAAGGGACAATAATAATGCATTTAGACTGGTGTGTTTCTTGACTGATAATCACATCTCATTGATCATAGGTATAGTGATACCAAAGTTAAAGAAACGGGCATATGTATATGTATATGTACATGGTGCTGGACAGACCCGATGTGAGATTCTTCATGTCTGTTGTGTCATAAGTAATTCTCACAATAATAATGTTGTAATGGTCCTTAGACCTGAAGTTATTATATTTCTATATGAGAATTAATATACATTGATTCTATTAAAAGTTATCCTTGACCGGGTAATGATAAAAGTGGACATTGGGTATATTATGAATCATATGAGAAATATGAATGATCTAGATGGGATTTAACCCTCCTATTTTAGGAGTGATATTATTGGCCTCTTGTGTGAGCTAGACTATGAAATGCGTAGCCACGCTTAAATGTTGATTTGATATAATAGTCTACTCATTGATCGAGGAAACTTGGATTAAACTATGATGAGGATGACACATTACATGCCTCTAGTTTAATATATAATATTTGGTTAAAGGGATTATATTACATTGTACATTATTCACGAAAGGTTTAATCGATCACTGATTCAAATATTATTAGTTGGGTAGAAATGATGTATTACTAGATGCCGCTCATTGTTTACGATTTTATATTAGATTTAAAATTTGTTGCCAAAGTAATAATAACCTATAGGGTCACACGCAAAAAATGCTTGAAGGATTATTTAATTTAAATTGGATTTAAATTAAATTAAAGTAGTTCAAATTATTTATAATATTAATTAAGTATGAATTAACTAATTAGATAAATAATAATATTCGAATTTACTAATATCAATTTTGAAATTCAGTTGTTAAATAATTAAGTGTGACTTAATTATTATACAAATAGGAATTTCGAATTAATAACTCCAATTTAGTTAAGAGTTATAATTCTTTTTCTCTATATATAAAATCTCTTGTGTGGCTGATTTTGTGAGCAAGACTTTTACAAAAACCCTAGCCACCAAGAGAGAAGATGGAGAAAGGAAGAAGAAACGAGTTTGTGCTAGTACACATCCAATCCTTTAGTTCAAGCATTCGTGTGGATACCGATAGATCGTAGATCGCGAGAGCGAGATGCATGGTGATTGAACAATCTTTGGATCTCCATTATTCAACCAATTTGTAAAGTTTCTTAAGGTAAACAATCTGATCTACAAATTAAATATCTATTTTTCGCATGGATCCTACGGTGGGTTTCGAAAATTCTGGTTTTTCACGTTTTTAATTACTGTTTCTGTTGCGTTTATGTGCTCGAAACCCTTCAGTTAGGCCCTTAATCAACTGTAGAGGGGGTGAATATAGTTAATACAATCTATTCGACAAAACTTCAATAGAATCAACAATTTTTATATTAACTAATAAAAACTTATTACAAATGTACTTTATCGAATGGATGAACAATTATCCTTGAGAGCTGCTAGGTTATGCGAAAGATATAACAATGTCGCAATGCATATAGCATGAACCTAATATGTGCTTTATATAGAGCACAACTACACAATGTATAAGGAATCCTATTCTATCAACAACAAGGAAACCTATATAATTGCTTCGGAGATAAAGTCCTTCACTGCCTTGAGTTCCTGTTTTCTTTTCCTTATCGAAGATCAACTGATGTGAAAAATATTGATTTCATCATACATTGACATCATCATCCGTTGACATCATCATTTTTCGATATCATCATCCGTTGACATCATCATCATCCATTGATATAAGTTCTGAAGTGAACTTCTGATAATTTATGCTTGATATCATCAATTACTCCTACCAACTCTGCCACTTATGAACTGCTTGATAAAAGCTTGGCTCAAGTCCTTAAAGGATCCAATAAAATTCGGGGGTAGATGGTTATACCACCTTTGATCTATCCCCGATAGGGTTTGAGGGAAGGCCCGACACTTAACAGCGTCGTTCACGGGCTGACGCAACAGGGCGTTAGAGAACGTCCTGACATGATTAGCAAGGTCACCAATACCATCGTATGCTTTGATGGTGGGCACCTTGAACTTCCTTGAGATGCGGGCATTCATTATCTCATCAGTGAATGGTGGGTGTTAGGATGAAAACACGCGCTAAATTACATGCAAGTAATATAGAATACTTTTTAGTTCATTCCCACAGAGACTTAATTAGGTTAATTTCAGAATGTGCACCTATGCATCAATGTATGATTATACTTCACTGCTGAGACAAATAACATTTTGGGTTGTTGCTTAACTAAAATATTAACTGACATGCAAATAACTAAGAGATTAAAAGGTTGATTTAACTATATGAGACAAACATGGGATTCTAACTTTATTACTACTTCATTCAAAATCATTGTTCTTAACCTTAGCATGCATTGGTGATGACAACTAATCAGATAACACGAAACTAGTAAACACCAACTTCTATTGTACGAATACCCTGCTACCAAACATCCACAAAAGAGATAGAAGCTGAATAGACATAAATTATGTTGAGACCCCATATGTCTCTAGAATTTGACAACATGTTAGGTCTCAATATGTTTGTAGAAAGGGGGTTGAATACAAACAATACCGTTTAATCGAATAAAATGCGGAATTAAAAAGGTGAAACAAAATTCAAGTTAAATAAAATTATTATTAAACTTGAAAGGTGTTACAACAATGGTATCGTTTACAAGGGATTAATCTCAAATCAATTATTACAAATCTAGAATAAATTCGACATGAACTTTTTCTATTTTTGCAATAAAAGGATCAAATGCTAAAAGCGATTTGAGATTAAGTTCTAGGGATTTCGATCCGCTAGATAGTTACACAAGAACAAGAAAAGTATTTCTAGTGGATTAGATTTAACAATAAATACTAGAAATAAATGATCTGTGAATTTGCAATAATTTCTCTACAGGTTTCTTTTGTTCTGTGTTCTGTTGTTGAATATTCAATGCTGTGCTCTGTATGATATATATGAATGTTCAGCTTCTGCTTCTTTTATAAACCAACCGAATGAAAATGAACTGGCATGACAATCTCTTTGGCTCAGCAAGACTTTCGGTAGGACTATCTTTTAGAACTAGCAAGACAATCAGAATAAACTAGCAAGACTTTCGGTAGGACAATCAGATTGTTTTCGCTGAAAATAAATAGATTTAAATCCTATAATAATTCTGGTAAGACAATCCTTTTAAATTAGCATGACTTTCGGTATGACTATTGATTGGCATACTGATTGTCATACTAATACAATCAGTTGTCTTGTTGAATTAAAACAGATTTTTAACCAATTTAAATTCTGAAAATTCTTAATATTAATTCAGAATTAATTAATCAATTAATTCAATTAATCAAATAAATTAATCTTTGCAGATATAATTTATTTTCTTAATTAAATTATATGACTTAATTAATTAATAGAGAATTAATACTAATCTTGAGCAGCATCCATTCTTCTGTATATCTTCTGAAAATCACTGAAATATATGAATCAATTCCACCACTTCAATGTTGACACTCGATGTACTGTCTGGTTCATGAGTGACTAACTTCCGTGACGTTTCTTCATGCCTTGACCTTAATACTCTTGATTTTCTTCAGACTAAATCCTTGTAAATAATTGATACCCTGACGAGATCTCTGTCACTTGATTAAATCCACAATCTTGATTTATATCACTGAGGCTTGATCAATTTCTTGAGCTTCTTCCAGTAAATTAAGTCATCAAGTCTGTAGATGAACTGTAATAACCCCAATTTTTGGAAAATTTTTGAAACCCTTATGAATAGTGTTTTTGCTGAATGAGAAAACTTTTCATGCCACACTATGTAGGGGTTCTGATATGGATATTCTGAGATTTTATTAGTACTTTATATGGGATATAAGTGTATGTAAAGATCGTCAGAATCCAAATCCGAACACTTTGATTTTTCCCGGAAATACACTAGATACGGAAAGATTGAGAAAAAGGTAACAAGATAAAAAGGATTTAAATTAAAGGATTATAGGAGAGGATCATAAAAGGAATATAATATATTGAGAAAGGTTAAGGGAACCTAAGTAATAAGATCCCGGGTATGATCCCTCAAACGATAAACGAAAACGAAAGTTAAGCGAACCGTATAACAGATCAGCGGTCATTAGGCAAATAATTAGGAAGATAATCAAAGGGATTAGAGAGGATGATGTCACCCAACCAATGAGAAGAGGACAAGGAGGGGAGGATGACATCATGAGGATGATGCAAGCATGACATAAGAGGGAAGGAAATGTGGTGGAATATTAACCACACAAAGTCAAGGCTACAAAGGGAATTAACCAAAAAACAAGACAAAAAGCAACCAACCAAGCAAAACAAATCACAAAACACCAAACCTTCCATTTCTTCATGAAGCTCTCGGCTTCTTTCTTAAGAAATGGGAAGTCCAAGCTCCTCCACTTGCTATTTTACAAGGTAATTATCCTAGCTTCTCCTAGTTAAGTTACATACTTCCTAGAAATCTTAGCTTCAAAATCCTTTCCTAGCATTTCCTATAAATCATTCAAGAAGATGGTGAATAGTACTTTCTTGAAATTAATTTTTGTGTTCTTGATTTCTTTGAAAGAACAAGCTTGTAGGAGGTTAGATTAAGGCTTCCATGGGCATTCCAAGGACCTTTCATGGATTAAAAGCTTCAAGGAAGGTATAACTCTTCATGGTCTTAGATTTAAGTTTTGTTGTTTAGATTTCCTAATGTTTAGATGATGGGTTAGTGTAATGGGTGTGTAATCATGTTTAGAGCTTGTTATGAGTAGTTTAGTTGGTGAGAGGCATGATTATTGTGTGTTTAGAGATTGGTTGATTTTGTGATATTTTTGGAGTTGGAAATCTTGGTTATTAGTTAATGAACTTAAGTAAACTCTTAGTTCATAATTGAGAAATAAGTATGAATTGGAAATATTGAATTGTTGGGGCTGTTGTAGTATGGTATGGATGGATGTTGGTTGTATGAATGATATGTGGTTGAATTGTGGTTGTTTTGAATTGGTTTAAAATTGGGAAATCGCGTAAACATAGCCGTCGTAACGTCCGATTTTCTTTGGACTGTTTTTGTGCATAACATTAGGACCCGAGAACCCCCTGCTAGATTGTGACCACTGCCATGTTTAGATAGCTCATGTTACGAGCTTCGTTTTGATATGTAGTTCGTTCGATTCCGATGCACGGTTTAGGAGAAACGACCGTTTTAAGTAACGGCGTTTCGCGAACGAAACTTTTCCCCTCGCCTTACTTTGAAACATAGGTTAAAGACCATAAAGGGTTAATTAATGTATGAAACATTTATGGTAAGTGTGTTAGGCAGTTGGGAAGACACTCGCGAAGGAATCGCCTTAAAACTCGTAAAGGTTAAATTATTAAAAATGGTGGAGCCGAGAGTACCCGAGTGACTTAAGCAAATCAGTGAGCGCAAAACGAGCGTTAGAGTCTAAGTTAGTTAAAGTATAGATTTACAAGTGACTTTGGTTTAATTCCAACTTACTTGTTGCTTATAGGTTACCAGACTCGTCCCGAGCCATTCGTAACCCCCAGTCGCTCAGGCAAGTTTTCTACCCGTTATACTGTTGTTGTGATGTAAATATATGTATATGCATTATCTTGTGATATTGCATGATTGTTATTAGCAAATTTTGCGATATATTGGAGCATGCTAATATGGTATATATGCATGTCTGTTTCGTAATCTGGTTATCTATCTGTTGATTTCAATGCTTATAGTTGCATAATACCTATGCTAGAAATAAGCAAGTAGTTGCGTATACCCTTAGTATAGGGGATAAAAGGTGAACATATTTCTAAACCGGGAGTCGATGTTCCCGAGTATATATATATATATATATATATTTATTTATATATATATATATGGATATAGTTTTTAAAACTATTAATCGAATAAGGTTTATTCGATAACTTTAACTTTATTTTATTATTGAATATTATTTTGAATATTATTCGAAGGCGTATGACTCCTTTACATTATTTATTGAATATTATTTGAATATTCATTTGAGGATGTATGACTCCTTTATTTTATTTAATGAATATTATTTATAATATTCATTCGAGGTATTATGACTCAGCTTATTTTATTTATTGAATATTATTTGAATATTCATTTGAGGATCTATGACTCCGATTATTTGCTGAGATATATTCTTTATTTTATTAAAGAATAAGGTGTCGATAATCAAACTTATTTTTGATTATTCAAATAAAGATATTACTTTCGTATAAGTATATCTTTGATTATTTGCTATTCATTTCAAGTATAAGTTTTAATACTTCTACTTCAATTATTTTATAAAGATTATTTTTATGGGAATATTATTTAAATAATAATATTCAGACATTTTCTAAATATTCTGGGGACTGATTTACTTCATTAAATCAGTTTTACTCCAAACACTCTTTAAAGTATTTTCGAGTCTTTAAAATGATTTTCAAAAGTTAGAGCGGATCCCAAAACTATTTTTATATTTAAGATCTTCCTTTTAAAAAGGGGATTTAAATACTCGCTCAAAACCTGGGGGATCCGGCTCGGTGGTGTGTTTCATATTCGCAACAAGGTTGCTGTCTTGGTAAAAGAGTTTTTGATTACTTACCCAATATTCGGGAAGTAAAATTCTTGGAACAAGTTAATCCATTAACAGGCATCGCCTGGGAAATATCGGTGAATTTTCCTTTCCAACTAGGTACGACTTCTTGGTGGAGCCGTATCAACAAGTTTCTACTTGGGGAAAGGGGGAAACGAGCTTTACGTTTCAGAGTCATGGATTTCATCTGAACTAGGAGTGGCGTAAGTGGTCGAGTAGCGCCGGCCCAGCCTTATTATATTGGCCCAAATGGCCTGGAAGTTCCGCTAAGGCGGTCCATTCCTTAGGAGTTCAGTGTTCGGTTGACAAGTAAATCCGACAGGTTCTCCTCTACATGTAGAAAATGGTGGGGTTGTACTACTACGACTGATCATCGTAAGTGGTCTTCCTGGCGCGGCAAACTCCCGTAATGAGTTCATCATCCAATTGGATAATTTCTGCAACACTACCCAGAGCACTTCGATAGAAAGGCTACGGTTGGGCGATTGTTGAGTGTTGGCAGGGTCAAGTTTTCAAAATGATGTTTACATCAAATGAAGTATCTCATAACTTCATTTTATTTTGATGATATTTTAAAGGTTGAATCTATTCAAGTATTATCTTGTAGTCTCATCTATGTGATGAACTTTTGAACTAATTATAACTTGAACGGTGGTAGTTCAAGTAGTATTTGGAAAAGATATAAGTATATTGGAGTATCTTGTAACTTCATCTTTTAAACTTATATCTAGTAAATGATTATCTTATGCATGATAAAGATTTTCAGAATAATGTTGAGACAAGGTTAGATATATGAGATCACCTTGCAACGATATTTTTATACAGTTATACACTGGAACTCTGTGTGTATTATGCATGGAAGAGGACTTCCAATATTTTGAAAAGTATATATGAATATATATATATATACACTGAATATTTTGCGACTTCATCGCATTAAGATATCAACTTGGTTCATTTCTTTTGACCAAGACTTTCATGAGTACTATGAGAAGACTCATATATTGTTAATCATTATACATATTATTTTGGTGGGCTTGCTGCTCACCCTTGCTTTATTTCTTCATCACACAACAACAGTTAGGAAAGATGGCCAGACTCCAGCAGACCCAGCGCAAGCGCGTGGGAAGCGTCATGCGTCTTCCCGTTGATGTTGTAGCTGCTATAGCTGCAGAGGTAGATTTATTGTAGATCAGACCATCTACTTTTGAGAATCAATTATGTATAATTATAACTTGTGGCAGATAATGGCAATTAACTGTAAATTTATCAAGTAATCATTTTGGGTTGTAATAACTTTTAAATTGTGGATTCAAAGACTTGTACTTATTTAAATTTCATCTCTGAGACTATAACGGGTTGCGGTGTGTGTTAGTGTGGGGTCACAGCATAAGGTTATTTATTAATTAAGTGAAGTGATATTGTGGAAAGAAAGACCGTGACGACCCGGATCCCCGACCCCGGATCTGGGGGTGTTACAGAAATGGTATCAGAGCTAAGCGTTATAAACCTCAGAGATGATGGGACGTTAAGATAATAAGTTCACTAAGATAATAAGAACTCTTGCCAAGTTCATAGTCGGGCTACCTAACGTAGTACTGACAGTTAAAACCCTTATGGGAACCCTTATAAATATCGTGATAGGAGCGTAGTTCGTTATCGTATATGGTAGCGAGACTCCGAACCCTGAGGTTGAGGAGCAACAGCGCGATGATGTTTTATTACTAATTGGAGATCGGATTGTGGATCCGATAGAGCGTCCTAACGCAGGACCGGATGATGTTGATATTGAGGATGTTGTCCTAGAAGGGATAGTTGTTGAGGAGGATCCCATGGAGGATCCTGACAGGATTGGATAAAGGACCACTGATGAATTGATGACCATGGTTTGGTCGACTACCAGAGGTAGGATTGGCCGGTCACTACCGGAGGTTCGTTCAAGTTATAAAGATAGTAGCCCCTTTAACGCGGCTTACTCGTAAGACTGAGAAGTTCGAATGGACAGAGAAATGCGAGAACAGCTTTCAAGAACTGAAGCAGAGGTTGGTGATGGCCCCTATGCTGGCGTTGCCGGATGGAAAAGGAGATTTTGTGAAGTGTAGTGATGCTTCGCACAAGGGCTTAGGGTGCGTGCTTATGCAGCACGGTAAGGTAATCGCGTACATGTCAAGACAATTAAGGTAATATGAAATTCGATATCCCCGCTCATGAGCTTAGGCTCGTGGCAATAGTTTTACCCTAAGGATTGGAGGCACTACTTGTATGGAGAGAAGTGCAAGAATTACCTAAGCCATAAGTGCTCTAGTACATTTTCACGTAGAAAGAGCTCAACATATGCCAGAGGAGGCAGTTAGAGCTAATCAAGAATAATGATTGGGAGATTCTTTATCATTCGGGGAAAGCCAATATGGTGGCTGATGCCCTTAGTAAAAAGGAGAGACTCAAGATGATAATGTCTTTTGGAGAGTTTATAAGAGATTTTGAGAAAATGGAAATAGAAGTGAAGGTAACCGGAGCCGGTACCGAAAAGCTGTTTGAGATTGCAATACAGCCCGAATTATTGGAAAAGATCATATTGTGCCATAAAAAGTTATGAATGAAGGCAGGGAGCCAACAATTAGATAAAAGATTAATATCGAGAAAGATGATAAGGGAATAATGAGGTATTCCTATAGAATTTGGGTTCCAAAAGTTCAAGAGCGTAAGGATGAGAACTTAGATGAGAGCCATAGTTTGAGGAATAAGATTTAGAGCAAACCCTGAACGTGATAGTCAGGGAGGTCGCCATCAAGATAGAAGGAACCCATGACATAATGGAGTGGAAAATGAGGATTTTAAATTAAAAGATGACCCCAATTATGGGGAGTAGGATGAAACATTTCATACTAAGGAAACAGAAAGTCGAGTAAGGAAAGGAGACCCGAGACGGTACTCCTATACGGAAATTCATGGACCTGTCTAAAAAGAACTTAGACTATTATCCCCAACCACCACCCTGAGGAGACAGTGCGGTGAGAAATTCTTTCAGGACCTTTAAATCGCTAAGCTCTCAGAGTTCCAAGGAACAAGCTGACCCAGCCGAGGCAAGAGCCTGGCTAAAGGAAATATAGGAATCATTTGAGATTCTAAATGATTGACGAATCTCAAAAGGACTGTTTTTGTCACTTACCCTCCCAAGAGAGAGACCACCCGTTGGTGAAAGACCAAGAAAGGCACGGAGCTAGAGGTTAGAATAAAACTGATTTAAGTCCAGTCAATTGTTTTCGGGAAAGTAATTCCCAAAGATAAGGAGATAGTGTAAAAGCTTAAGAGCCAGAACAAAGGCAGACGAGTATGATGAACTATGAATCTAAGTTGTAAAAGTTATCAAGATTCGTTCTGAGGACACGAATCCAGAATGACGGTATGTTTGAAATCAATGCTTAAGTTGTGTTGGTTCATGAAATAATGATAAGAGAAAGGAAAATAAAAAGAAACTGAAGTGGAAAGGAATATAAAGGCAATAGAGTTTGAGGAATGATAAGGGAGTTGGGTATGAGGAAACCCTAAAGACTCATAGCAATAGAAATAGAAAAGTATGTAATCGACAGGATGATGGTCCACCATGAGTTAAAATTGATGGTTGAAGGCATAAGAGATACATATATTGTACCCCCTTTAAGTTGGGAGGATTCGAGGAAACCTTGAGATAGTTCGAAGGATAAATATTGAGACACGGATAGACTGAGGAGACAAGAAAGTAAGAAATCAGGAAAAATTGGATGAAGGAAGTGACCTTCAATAATGTGAAATGTAAGACCGGTGGCTCGATACCCAGAAAGGGAGACGCCAGATATGGGAGGTATCCCAACATTGAGGTGACTGTTGAGATAAACAACAAAAGTAAATAAGGAATTATTAAGAAGAAGTTCACGTTGAACATGACCAATATCTTCCAGAACATCCATGTTATCATTACCAAATCAGAAAAGAAAAGCGGATGACCATTGTTATCTTTTGGAGGCCATATGGATTGACCTCAATTTGAATAAGGATGCTACTATGAAGTTAGGTATAGACTATCGAGGTGGGAATGATGAATAAGATAATCTATCAAGGATATATGACTTGATTTATCCATGGAAGGACGCAGGTACCTTTTAAAGGTGGAATTAAGGATAGAACATTGGTAACTTAAAATGAATCCTAGGGGACTGCATAAAGGTTGGCATGTCCCCCTTGATAGGGACAGTATGAGTTTTGACAGTATGATTGGGAAAGGGTTAAGGTAACAACAACCTTTAAGAATCAGTGGAGAAATTTTTTTCAGAAGTATATAGAAAATGGTTCTAGTATTAGTAAATGGTATTGTGATATGCCCTGTATCTAGGGAATACAGGAGGAACGATTGAAGGATAACCTTAGAGGTTTTACAAGGAAAAAGGTAATATTCAAAATTCTCAAGAATAGAAATGTTGATAAAGGAAATATGACGTAATTATAATGGTGCCAAGTGGGGCACGTGTTAAACCACGAGAAAGTATGGATCGAACCAGTAAAGGTCGAAATTGTTCAGGGCAATTAGGACCTAAGACAAAAGATGTTCTAAGTACGATCGAGAGTCAGTCGCGACAGTGATTAACCTCTAAAGACTGAGGCAATAACTTATGGAAAAATGGTGATTTTTTTTTTCTCATCAGATTTTAAGAAAAGCATTTTCACATAAGCTGTGATTGAAATAAGGTAGAAAATTTATTTGGAGGTGGTTAATGTGACATTGACTGTAAGGAAATTTTACTATCAGGAAAGGCCAAAGAGGTGGCCGACACTTTAAAGGTAAGAGGATAATTATAGGCGCTCGTGCGAGAGGAATACAGTGATGATGGTTAAAGCTGTGAAGGTTGTATTATGGTTTGGAAGATTGACATTCCTTCTGATGACTGTGCAATACCCGACCGTAATAGTAGTTGGTAAAGGTTTAATTCGCGTAATCGCCATGAACGGGCTATCTATCTTAGGAGGTCCTATCTTGAGATAAGCCAGGACCATGTTTCAAAAAAAAAAAAAAGACTAAACAAACCTTTGAGTTAAGTCTTCTATTGAAGGCATATGATTACGAATGGTATTAACCTGCTATCGTTGCTTTGATTAAAACTCTTCTGCACTTTTATCTGCTTCATGTCATGTATGTATGTCAGGATCAGGAGTATTCTTCATGAATCAGAAATGGTGATTATGTTACCTCCTTAGAAGGATTTGATACGACATATATGGACTCCGTATGGTTAGCTATTAAGATTTCATGGAAAGTGAATGATGACAGTGGGTCAGTGGTGGACCATAGTAAGGCAGCAATGATTCTGCGAGTAGTGAGCTGATTACAACCGTGAGAGTTGTATTGGAATGGGTGTTGAGATTGAGTACCACTAATCGGGTCGTGGTAGTGTATAAGTTATCATTGATAGACTAATTAAGTAGAGTATCTACCTGGTGAATAATTATTCTTTCTTATCAATAGAGAGTCGTATTATTATACGAGGAAGGTTGCGGTGCAAGCATAGAATTATAGTAACGATGATGTATAGAATGAGATCCCAGATTCGATTTTCGATGTCGAGGGAGTTTCAAAGGTGATTATGTATAAGCTCGAGGAAGAGTGTGGGTCCATGGAATGATGGACGGAATAGAAATATTTAGGCATGGGAAATACGATGCTATAATACTTGATGCTGATATAAATACGTTTATGTTTTGTTCTCCTATGACAAACCTCTATAATTCAGAGGTAGGTTCCAAGCCAGATATTTTGTGGCAGTATATATATTTTTTTTATATATACAATTCTCTTCAGTTCGTTCTTTTCTCTTCTTTTCATTTCATGTAATCTGAGAAGAACTACCCTTCCAGAAGGGGAGGTATTGCCGAATGACTATCTATCTGTGTGATAGAAGCCTAGTAGGATACCATCTATTGTTTAATTGCTTGTCAAGTACTAAAGGCTGGCCACCTTCTGTACTAACTATGCAATATAACAAGTGTTCATGATCATAGTGATCTCTCAACAAATTCCTTTACTTCTATATGATTGATCAAACTTTGGGAAATAGAAACAGCTGAAAAAGGAGTAATAAGGTTGTGGTAGTATTCGGAATGGAAACACATTCGTGATACTAAGGTTGACGTGGTTATTACAAGGTTATAGAATGCTAACGAGCAAAAGTATAACCAGTATAATATTAGGAACGGAAGGTAGTAGCGATTACGAACTGGAAAAGAATGGGTATTGAGAAGCAGAAGCTCTAATGCTAAAAGCAATAATGAGAGTCTGTGCAATAGACTTGAAAGAATTTGGAATGATCACTTAATTCGGATTGAGTTATCTTACGACAATAGATCATATGTCATTATCGAGATGTCGCCTTATGAGATCCTTGAGGGAAGACAATGTCGATCTCCCTTATGTTAGGATGAAGTTGTAGAGCGCAAGATGCTCGGACCCGCAGTAGTCCAAAGGACCAAGGATATGATAGATCGAATCAGAGGACGGCTGGTAGTAGCCCAAGATGGACATGATAAGTATGTTGATTTGACACGAAAGGATAATGAGTATGAAATAGGGGACCTAGTAATGTTATAAGTATCCCTTGGAAAGGATTGATGAGATTCGGAAAGAAAGGAAAGCTAAGTCTACAATTTGTTGGACCCTTGGATATATTGAGACGTTTGGGAAGTTAGCATATGAGCTAGCCCTAACCCCGAACATGTAGCAGGTCGTAACGTGTTTCACGTATCAATGTTAAGGAAGTGTAATTCAGATGCCAGATAAATAGAGGCATAGGAGCGCATAGATATGCAACCCGACGTAACCTATATGGAGCAACCAGGAAGGGTTATAGAGTGAAAAGGAACAAGTGCTTAGGAGAAGGATTATCAAACTAGGCAGAGTTTGGTGGTAGAACCACAATGTGGGAAAATTGACTCGAGAGTTAGAAAGTGTAATGCTAAGAAAGTATCCCCATTTGTTTTCTATCTGATTCCGGGACGGAATCCTTTTAAGGAGGGGAGACTGTAATAACCCCAATTTTTGGAAAATTTTTGAAACCCTTATGAATAGTGTTTTTGCTGAATGAGAAAACTTTTCATGCCACACTATGTAGGGGTTCTGATATGGATATTCTGAGATTTTATTAGTACTTTATATGGGATATAAGTGTATGTAAAGATCGTCAGAATCCAAATCCGAACACTTTGATTTTTCCCGGAAATACACTAGATACGGAAAGATTGAGAAAAAGGTAACAAGATAAAAAGGATTTAAATTAAAGGATTATAGGAGAGGATCATAAAAGGAATATAATATATTGAGAAAGGTTAAGGGAACCTAAGTAATAAGATCCCGGGTATGATCCCTCAAACGATAAACGAAAACGAAAGTTAAGCGAACCGTATAACAGATCAGCGGTCATTAGGCAAATAATTAGGAAGATAATCAAAGGGATTAGAGAGGATGATGTCACCCAACCAATGAGAAGAGGACAAGGAGGGGAGGATGACATCATGAGGATGATGCAAGCATGACATAAGAGGGAAGGAAATGTGGTGGAATATTAACCACACAAAGTCAAGGCTACAAAGGGAATTAACCAAAAAACAAGACAAAAAGCAACCAACCAAGCAAAACAAATCACAAAACACCAAACCTTCCATTTCTTCATGAAGCTCTCGGCTTCTTTCTTAAGAAATGGGAAGTCCAAGCTCCTCCACTTGCTATTTTACAAGGTAATTATCCTAGCTTCTCCTAGTTAAGTTACATACTTCCTAGAAATCTTAGCTTCAAAATCCTTTCCTAGCATTTCCTATAAATCATTCAAGAAGATGGTGAATAGTACTTTCTTGAAATTAATTTTTGTGTTCTTGATTTCTTTGAAAGAACAAGCTTGTAGGAGGTTAGATTAAGGCTTCCATGGGCATTCCAAGGACCTTTCATGGATTAAAAGCTTCAAGGAAGGTATAACTCTTCATGGTCTTAGATTTAAGTTTTGTTGTTTAGATTTCCTAATGTTTAGATGATGGGTTAGTGTAATGGGTGTGTAATCATGTTTAGAGCTTGTTATGAGTAGTTTAGTTGGTGAGAGGCATGATTATTGTGTGTTTAGAGATTGGTTGATTTTGTGATATTTTTGGAGTTGGAAATCTTGGTTATTAGTTAATGAACTTAAGTAAACTCTTAGTTCATAATTGAGAAATAAGTATGAATTGGAAATATTGAATTGTTGGGGCTGTTGTAGTATGGTATGGATGGATGTTGGTTGTATGAATGATATGTGGTTGAATTGTGGTTGTTTTGAATTGGTTTAAAATTGGGAAATCGCGTAAACATAGCCGTCGTAACGTCCGATTTTCTTTGGACTGTTTTTGTGCATAACATTAGGACCCGAGAACCCCCTGCTAGATTGTGACCACTGCCATGTTTAGATAGCTCATGTTACGAGCTTCGTTTTGATATGTAGTTCGTTCGATTCCGATGCACGGTTTAGGAGAAACGACCGTTTTAAGTAACGGCGTTTCGCGAACGAAACTTTTCCCCTCGCCTTACTTTGAAACATAGGTTAAAGACCATAAAGGGTTAATTAATGTATGAAACATTTATGGTAAGTGTGTTAGGCAGTTGGGAAGACACTCGCGAAGGAATCGCCTTAAAACTCGTAAAGGTTAAATTATTAAAAATGGTGGAGCCGAGAGTACCCGAGTGACTTAAGCAAATCAGTGAGCGCAAAACGAGCGTTAGAGTCTAAGTTAGTTAAAGTATAGATTTACAAGTGACTTTGGTTTAATTCCAACTTACTTGTTGCTTATAGGTTACCAGACTCGTCCCGAGCCATTCGTAACCCCCAGTCGCTCAGGCAAGTTTTCTACCCGTTATACTGTTGTTGTGATGTAAATATATGTATATGCATTATCTTGTGATATTGCATGATTGTTATTAGCAAATTTTGCGATATATTGGAGCATGCTAATATGGTATATATGCATGTCTGTTTCGTAATCTGGTTATCTATCTGTTGATTTCAATGCTTATAGTTGCATAATACCTATGCTAGAAATAAGCAAGTAGTTGCGTATACCCTTAGTATAGGGGATAAAAGGTGAACATATTTCTAAACCGGGAGTCGATGTTCCCGAGTATATATATATATATATATTTATTTATATATATATATATGGATATAGTTTTTAAAACTATTAATCGAATAAGGTTTATTCGATAACTTTAACTTTATTTTATTATTGAATATTATTTTGAATATTATTCGAAGGCGTATGACTCCTTTACATTATTTATTGAATATTATTTGAATATTCATTTGAGGATGTATGACTCCTTTATTTTATTTAATGAATATTATTTATAATATTCATTCGAGGTATTATGACTCAGCTTATTTTATTTATTGAATATTATTTGAATATTCATTTGAGGATCTATGACTCCGATTATTTGCTGAGATATATTCTTTATTTTATTAAAGAATAAGGTGTCGATAATCAAACTTATTTTTGATTATTCAAATAAAGATATTACTTTCGTATAAGTATATCTTTGATTATTTGCTATTCATTTCAAGTATAAGTTTTAATACTTCTACTTCAATTATTTTATAAAGATTATTTTTATGGGAATATTATTTAAATAATAATATTCAGACATTTTCTAAATATTCTGGGGACTGATTTACTTCATTAAATCAGTTTTACTCCAAACACTCTTTAAAGTATTTTCGAGTCTTTAAAATGATTTTCAAAAGTTAGAGCGGATCCCAAAACTATTTTTATATTTAAGATCTTCCTTTTAAAAAGGGGATTTAAATACTCGCTCAAAACCTGGGGGATCCGGCTCGGTGGTGTGTTTCATATTCGCAACAAGGTTGCTGTCTTGGTAAAAGAGTTTTTGATTACTTACCCAATATTCGGGAAGTAAAATTCTTGGAACAAGTTAATCCATTAACAGGCATCGCCTGGGAAATATCGGTGAATTTTCCTTTCCAACTAGGTACGACTTCTTGGTGGAGCCGTATCAACAAGTTTCTACTTGGGGAAAGGGGGAAACGAGCTTTACGTTTCAGAGTCATGGATTTCATCTGAACTAGGAGTGGCGTAAGTGGTCGAGTAGCGCCGGCCCAGCCTTATTATATTGGCCCAAATGGCCTGGAAGTTCCGCTAAGGCGGTCCATTCCTTAGGAGTTCAGTGTTCGGTTGACAAGTAAATCCGACAGGTTCTCCTCTACATGTAGAAAATGGTGGGGTTGTACTACTACGACTGATCATCGTAAGTGGTCTTCCTGGCGCGGCAAACTCCCGTAATGAGTTCATCATCCAATTGGATAATTTCTGCAACACTACCCAGAGCACTTCGATAGAAAGGCTACGGTTGGGCGATTGTTGAGTGTTGGCAGGGTCAAGTTTTCAAAATGATGTTTACATCAAATGAAGTATCTCATAACTTCATTTTATTTTGATGATATTTTAAAGGTTGAATCTATTCAAGTATTATCTTGTAGTCTCATCTATGTGATGAACTTTTGAACTAATTATAACTTGAACGGTGGTAGTTCAAGTAGTATTTGGAAAAGATATAAGTATATTGGAGTATCTTGTAACTTCATCTTTTAAACTTATATCTAGTAAATGATTATCTTATGCATGATAAAGATTTTCAGAATAATGTTGAGACAAGGTTAGATATATGAGATCACCTTGCAACGATATTTTTATACAGTTATACACTGGAACTCTGTGTGTATTATGCATGGAAGAGGACTTCCAATATTTTGAAAAGTATATATGAATATATATATATATACACTGAATATTTTGCGACTTCATCGCATTAAGATATCAACTTGGTTCATTTCTTTTGACCAAGACGTTCATGAGTACTATGAGAAGACTCATATATTGTTAATCATTATACATATTATTTTGGTGGGCTTGCTGCTCACCCTTGCTTTATTTCTTCATCACACAACAACAGTTAGGAAAGATGGCCAGACTCCAGCAGACCCAGCGCAAGCGCGTGGGAAGCGTCCTGCGTCTTCCCGTTGATGTTGTAGCTGCTATAGCTGCAGAGGTAGATTTATTGTAGATCAGACCATCTACTTTTGAGAATCAATTATGTATAATTATAACTTGTGGCAGATAATGGCAATTAACTGTAAATTTATCAAGTAATCATTTTGGGTTGTAATAACTTTTAAATTGTGGATTCAAAGACTTGTACTTATTTAAATTTCATCTCTGAGACTATAACGGGTTGCGGTGTGTGTTAGTGTGGGGTCACAGCATAAGGTTATTTATTAATTAAGTGAAGTGATATTGTGGAAAGAAAGACCGTGACGACCCGGATCCCCGACCCCGGATCTGGGGGTGTTACATGAACAATGTTACTTAATCCTTTGACATATGTTACTCTGTGAGATCTCTCTGACGATAGATCCACTATTTACTTATTACATTCTTATTTGAGTTGAGTTAAATCCTCGAATAAACGAATAGGCTATAACATATGCCTTTCAATCTCCCCCTATTTGCTTGTTAGACAATAACAACAAATACCTAAAGGATAACTCAACTAACAAATAAGAAAAAGATATAAACAGTAATGCAAAGTAAATAGCAGAAAAGTTCTGGATTATATTTAACAATTTCCAGATTCCAAACGAAATTTACAAGTAAATACAAGATAGATGTTCCTCTAGCCTGAACATGTAACTACATTAGTCTATCTTGATTCATAAAGCTCTAATCATATTACATTGTGTTTTGAGCTAATTGAATTCAGTTGTCCTCTCTTCTGACTTCACCTTCTTCTAAATCTTGAAGCAACTCCTTGTCAAAGACACGATCCTTTTCTGAAGTGAAGCTGTCTGGCCTGACTGGTTGAACTCCAACTGTCTTTAGCTTATTCTTGAGTTGATTGTACCTTTTAATATTCTTTTCACAATAAGCTTGAATCAGATCAGCTGCTTGAGTTTTCAACATGGATGAATATCCAGCAGTTCTTAAGTGATGTTCCATCCAGACCAGATGCTTAGCTGAGTAGTCTTTAAGAGATTGTGAATCGAGCTGGAAGATTTGAAGACAGTCAGACTTAAAGAATCTTACCTGATGAGGATTGTTGACCACTTGAGGACTAGCCCTGCTGGCAAACTCTTTGAGCCTTTCTCGAAGAACTTCATTTAATTCTGAGCTTCTTTTTACTTTGTTGAGAAGAACCCAAATCTCTGACAAAGAACGATTCTCAAACAGATGAAGTGACACCTTGAAAGATCCTTCGCTCTGACAATATACAAATATGCTCATCTCATTTAGGGATCTGTCAAAGGCAGCTGTGATCCTTGAGACTTCAGTCTTTATAGCATTCATGTACATGTCATTGTTTGGATTAGAGATCTCCAGTTTGTCTAGAAGATGTAGAAACTGTCTATCATTGTTTATGCTCAGCTAAGGCATATCAAGTACTCTCCTAGCTTCATCCCATTTTTCACCCATCTTCAGTCTGACATCTCTTCTCCTTTCTTGAGCCTTAATGTCATGAAGACGTTGCTTTTGAAGAGTTTCTGTTCTTTGTATGTCTTTCCTCATGTCAATGATCTGGGAGACCTTTTTTAGTTCAGCTTCTTTTCTTTTCATCTCTGACTGCTGCTGCTGAAACCCTTTCTCAAACAGAGGATCCACTGGAGCTTCCTCTTCCCATTCCCCAAAATCACTTTCCTCCTCAGCTTCAAAGAAACCATCTTTATCTTCCAAGACTGGTTCAGTGGGAACGTCACAAATATCAAAGTCATCCTGTTCTCCACTATAGTAGATATCATCAGGCTTCCCTGTGCCTCCAGCAGACGACTCTTTTTCTTTTCCCTTTTCACTTCTCCCTTTCTTCTCCCCCTTAGTTGAGGAATCCTCTACAGACTTTCCATTAGATCCTCCATGACCTCCATCACCTCCCGAGCCTGAGCCTCCACCAGACGGCCCTTCAAAGAAAGTCCTTTGTTCTTCATTGGGACAGTGAGAATTTTTGATCATGTAGTACAGGTGCTTCATCCCTTCATTCAGATGTTCCATACCCGTCTCTATCTTCAGAAATCTAGAGGAATCCAGTGAATGATTCATTTCAACCAAGTCTTCAAGAGAAGTCATTCTTGTATGTAGAGAGCAGAAGTTTGAAATGTCGTCAGCTGATAATGTTGGAGATTCCTGGATTGAGTTTAGCTTCGGTACAACAGATGTCTTCAAATCTGATATTTCAGTCCTGATAAGAGCCAGCTGATTATTGACAGAGGTGGAAGAAGAAGACCATTCAACCACTTGTGCTTTGAATGATTGAGCTTCAGCCTGACTTTTTGCAAGTTGTTCCTTGAGATCAGCAATTTGAGCTAACAGATTTTCACTGTTTGTGTCTGTGTGTGCGCTCATCTGAATATCTCTCCTTTTTAATTCACTAAACTCACGTGCATGTATATCTCTCAATATAATTGCTCGTGAGGAGTCTTCCTGAGGCTGATCTTCTGTACCTGCATTTAAAATCACCCTAGCCTCTTCAAGAGAGGTCAGTGGTGGTGCAATGGGAATTCGCGAGTCCCGATCCTCAGTCAAACCTATCATTTCATGTGAAATAGATGTCTGAATTGCTTCAGGGATAGATTGACCGAGTTGCCCTCCACTTTCTCCAGATAAATCTGTGAGTGGAGAATCCCGTGAGGGAGCCAGAGCTGTTGGATCTGGGAGGGGAGAAAATGACTCTATTAAAGGTGGCTGAGAGTCAGATTTTCCCTCCGAAGCATGTGACTGCTCTTCTGCCGTAACTATGGCAGGCACTGTAACCGACTCTATGTGCACTCCTCGCTCCGTGTCCTGAGTATCATCTACTGGTCTGTATGCTTCCATTGTGAGTAATGGAATTGTGCTTGACTCAGTACAGGATGTCATGGCCCTATGGCGAATTTCAATAGATTCATCCTGTTGAGAGGATGTTTCTAGTAACTGTTCAGTGGCCATTTCAAAGTCCATGTCCTGTTGGGAGGACAAGGATGGGCTTTCAGAAGCCTCAGTAAATGTTCTTCTTTTCTTCGGAGGAGGCAGAGCTGAGGGTTCATTCACATCCACCAAAAAACTACTTCCTATTAACCTTCTAGGCAACATTTTAGACAGTGGGGGAGAGGTTGAGATAGGTTATGACTCTGTGTTTGGCTCTTTGACCTGGGATTGAAGCTGTGGTTCTACAACTTCATGGTCAGTCCTATCAACCACTGGGGGTCTTTCAACAGAAGTAGGAATAGGTTGAGTTTGAGGAACTATTACCTGTAGAGGAAGATCATCTGATGCTTGAGCCTGGGTGGTTTGAACTACTGGAGGTTGAGCTTGTTGTTCATGACCGGGAAGATTGAAGATAGGTAAGGGAATATAAGTGGCCATGAAAGCAGATACAAGTACTGGAACTTGCATGAATTTGAAAGTTGTGTCTTGGCGGGTGTAAATCTTTTTGCTTACAGGAGGGGGTTCGGTTACTGCGGAGTTAGCAAAAAGGGCTTTATGCTCAGGTAAGAGAATATGTTCTGCTATGAGCATGAGAAAACGAGCATAGTAACACGAGACCCTACGATTTGTAGAATGATCACGTAAAGCAGTAGTGAGACGTCTCAAGAGAATGGGTAAAAGTAGTTTGCCAAAATTGATCCTTTGATTGAAAACAACCGCAAGACCAATATACTGCAGAGTGGAAGTGATGTTGTGAAAGTTGGATTTAGTGCAGTTGGCAAACACTTTAGAAAGTGTATTGAAGAAAATGTCCCATTCAGACACCAAATTGGATTTTGATAACTTGGTTAAATTAATTACCCCCTGATAGTGAATAGCATGGAAAAAGTTTGAAATATCATTTTCAGAGGGCAAATTACAGAAATTGTCCATAGGAAAATTTAAAGCTCGATTGACGACTGTTTCATCAACCACATACTGTGTGTTTGCCACGGTGAATGAAAAAGATTTAAAATCATCGGCCACAGTAGAGGTTGTGCAAATCAGTCTTAGCAGATCAACATTTAAAATCACATTTGATTTAATAGCAGAGCTAACAATCGAATGGTCATTTAAAAATCTAATCCACAGCTTAAATTTTTCTACATCACATTTATCTGGATTAAAATAATCAACAAGATTATGCGAAACAATTTGGAAATTGAGAGCCATTTAAAAATAATAATAAGACACACACTTTCGGAATTTTAAGAATAATATTAAGAAAAATCGAATTAATTTAATTAATTTAATAATTCGAATTAAATCAATTATAATTGAAAAATTTAGACAGAAATGTATCTCGTTAAAATTCTTAACTCACAAACGCAGATTTGAAAAACCAAAAGACACATAACAGAAATTAAAAAAAATTACCCAAAATCAAACAAACACAAACTGATTTTTTAACAAAAAATCGACAGCACTTCTTTATGTATATACGTGTATGTATATAACAGAAGTGAAGTTTTTGTATGTTGAGTAACAACTCGAGCAGTGAAGACAATGGAGATGGGTTTGATCTGTTCGAATATGTGAGAGTGAGAGAGATAAGAGAGAAAAATAGAAGACTGTTGAAATTTTGAAGAGAAACTGAATTGAATGAATTATAAAACAAAACAACTGTTAAGTAGTCAACTGGTATGACAATTCAGGATAGTCTTACCGATTGTCATACCGATAGTCATACCAGGCTAATTTGAAAAAAACAAAAAACAAAACAAATAATAATATATAACTGGTATGACAATCTGATAGTCATACCGATTGTCATACCAGTACAAAATAAAATATAATATATCTGATATTAATTTTATTACTGGCATGATAATTAATAGTCATACCGATTGTCTTGCCAGTTATAAAATTAAACTGATTTAAAAATAACCAAGTATTAGTACTGGAATGACTTTCAGCAAGACAATTTCAATTGTCTTGCCGATTGTCATTCTAGTATAAAATAAATTAAGTGTTTAAATATACTGAATAATTAACATAAAAACTGTTAAAAACACAAAAAAAAACAGAATATAGAGAATATTACAATTTACAGAAAACTGAAATGAATCCTGCAGAAAATATTTACATAATTAAAATAATTAAAATATTTCAGAGATAATAATATTTTCAGTCCAAAAACAGATTTCTTTTGAATTTTAACAAATAAAATTCATAGAAAAATATTTTTAGAGAAAATAAAATATTCTGAGACATTAAAATTAACAAGTTGAGTAAATAAATAAGATAAGATAATAAAAATTACATAGAAATAAGCAGGAAATTTTGGAAAATGATAAAATAAATTTGCAAATGAATTTTTCATTTATGAAAAATTCATTTGTAAATTCACTCAAGAACAGATTTCAGATATTCACAAGTTTAATCACTAAAGCTATTCAACATACCCAATTTACCAACTAATTTGGTAAATGTGGATTTATCAAGAGGTTTAGTGAAAAT
The DNA here is from genome assembly GCF_009905375.1 of Apium graveolens. Taxonomy (NCBI): domain Eukaryota; kingdom Viridiplantae; phylum Streptophyta; class Magnoliopsida; order Apiales; family Apiaceae; genus Apium; species Apium graveolens. Next base: position 386,761 of record NC_133656.1, on the reverse strand, counting down.
ATCTGCTATTTGTTCTTCTGTTGGAACAAAAAATAGTTCAACAGTACCATTCATGACGTGCTCTCTAATAAAATGATACCTGATGTCAATGTGCTTGGTCCTTGTATGCTGCACAGGGTTGTTGGTGATGGCTATTGCACTTGTATTGTCACATAAAATAGGTATTTTGTTCAATACAGAGCCATAGTCCCGTAGCTGATTCCTAATCCACAAGATCTGAGTACAGCAGCTTCCAGCAGCAATATATTCAGCCTTAGCCGTTGAATTTGAAACTTTTTGTTATTTCTTGCTGTACCATGAGACTAGTCTGCTACCTAGGAATTGACAACTCCCTGAGGTGCTTTTCCTATCAACAACACTTCCTGCATAATCTGAATCTGTATATCCAACAAGGTTAAAACCAGATTCTTTAGGGTACCAAATACCTAGATTTGGTGTTCCCTTAAGATATCTTAAGATTCGTTTAACAGCAACGGGATGAATATCTCTAAGATCCGCTTGGAACCTTGCACATAAGCATGTAGCATACATAATATCTGGTCTACTTGCAGTAAGATAGAGTAACGAGCCAATCATACCTCTGTAGCTTGTGACATCTACCTTAATGGAGTTTTCACATGATCCAAGCTTGACAGCTGTAGTTGACGGAGTCCTTGCTGATGTAGAATCCTCTAGATTGTACTTTTTGAGGAGTTCTTTGAGATACTTTGATTGATAAATAAAAGTTCCATCTAACCTTTGATTTACTTGTAATCCAAGAAAGAACTTCAGCTCTCCCATCATGCTCATTTCAATAATCAACATCTGGATCACCAATAATCAACTCAAAAGGATGAGCTTTATTCCAGACAGTCTGTCTTGGAAGATTTGATCTTGATGATTCACCTTGAAATTTATTGGGATATTGTGTCCTACTAGTTGATCCTTCAACATCTCCCCCTGAGTTGTTGCCATGTTGACTTGAAGATTCTCCGTCAGTAGCAGTGGTATCTCCATTGTTGCCAAAGTTTCCATCACCATTACCTTGAGTATCATCATGATTAACAGGTTCTTCACCAGCAACAACCTCAGGTTCTTGACCATGTTCTGATTCTGAATCTGACATATCATCAAACTTCAGTTTCTCAGAAGGATCTTCAGTTTGGATACTAGGGAGTTTAGTGTCATCAAATGTAACATTGACACTTTCAGTTACTTTATGTTGATCAATGATATACACTCTGTATGATCTTCTTCCATATCCAACAAAAATACCCTCATATGCCTTTGCCTCGAATTTACCACGACGATCATCTCCATCCTTGAGCACGAAGCATCTGGCACCAAATACATGAAAGTATTTGATAGAAGGTTTCTGTTCATTCAAAATCTCATAAGGAGTTTTCATGAAGTCTTTGTTGATTAGAGTTCGATTCTGAGTATAACATGCAGTATTGACAGCTTCAGCCCAAAAGTACATTGGAAGACCTGATTCACTTAACATCGTTCTTGCAACTTCAATCAATGTACGATTCTTCCTTTCTACCACTCCATTTTGCTGAGGGGTTCTAGGAGCTCAAAATTGTCTGGTAATCCCTTTGTCTGTACAGAATCCATTGAGAAGTGAATTCTTGAATTCTGTTCCATTATCTGACCTTATTGCTCTAACAAGGACATTAGAATCTAACTCAATCATCTTGATATGATCAATCACAACTTGTGGTGTTTCATCCTTAGAATGAAGAAATAAAACCCACGTATACTTGGAATAGTCATCAACTATCACAAGACAGTAACACTTCTTTGACATCGAAAGGACATTAACTAGTCCAAATAAATCCATGTGCAATAATTGCAGAACACCAGTTATGGAAGATGTGTCAGTGCCTCTGTGACTTGCTTTCTTTGACTTTCCTTTCTGGCAAGCCTCACATAGTCCTTCTGGGGAGAATTCCAGCTGAGGCAAACCTCTGACCAATTCTCTTTTGACAAGAGAATTCATTGTTTTGAAATTGAGATGAGAAAGTCTCTTGTGCCATAGCCAACTCTCATCTGACGATGCCTTTGCATAGAAATAATTGACTTCAGGATTGCTTCCAGAGTTCATGTCAGCTACGAACAGATTTCCTTTCCGGATTCCCATCAAGGAGGGTTTTTCATTTTTCTTGTGCAGAATCTGACACTTTAGCTTGTCGAATACAACATTGTAGCCGTTGTCACAGAACTGACTAATGCTAAGCAGATTGTGTTCAAGTCCTTGCACAACATACACATTTTCAATGATAACATTTCCAGCTAGCAAACAGCCATATCCCTCCGTTAAACCTTTGCTGTTATCTCCAAAGGTAACCACTGGGCCAGCTTTCTCAACCATATTTGATAGCAGGGCTCTATCTCCGGTCATATGACTTGACGATCCGCTGTCAAGAATCCACACTACCGGTTGTACCTGTTTAATGCCCTGCAATATAAATGGATTAGACCTTCTTCGGAACCCAAGCTTGGCTGGGTCCGGCATACTTGTAAAATTGGCCTTTTTCAGGCAAAACAACATTCTTAATTTTAATGTTCTCAACTTTCTCAATGATTGGACATTTGTCCTTGTGAACAGCCTTGACAAATTTCTGTTTAGGCTTAGGCACAAATGTCTCCTTTCTAGCTTTAGGAGGACTAGCAGTCTTAGACCTATCATGCTTTCTATTATTCACATGCTGACGAGGAGTAGTCTTATCATTAGAAACATGTTTACCATTAAAATAAGCATACATCAAATTAAAAGCACAAGACATACAATTAGGAACATTACATGCTTTATGAGAGGGATTAACAATAGGCAACTTATGCATGGTCGACATGGCATTTGTGTTATCCAACTCATATGTGTCTGAGTTAGTCTCAGTTGCTTTCACAACTTTGACTGGAACCTTTGACACACTTGACTTGGAGACAGCTTTCTCATTAGCATGATCTTCAGCACGGATTTCTTCTTGAATAATAAATGAGGTATCATCAAATGGTTCAGCAATTGATTCTTTATAGAGGGGTTCATCAACACCCTTAAGCACATGTGGTACTTCCCTGCCTTTAGCACAGACATGAGGAGGGGAGTTTATGCCTAATTTTCCAATAGCAACATTGTAATCATAACCTATTCCATATGTTTGATTAACAGCTTGCTTATTGTAAATCTCTTTGGACTTCGAACAAGAATTAAAGTAAGCTTTAACCTTAGCCTCAAGACCGGTGATCTTATCTTTGAGAATAGTTTCGAGTTGTCTATAACAGTCAACTCTATTCTCTAGAAAAGATACTTGTTCTTTTAATTTATCTTGATTAATGTGCACAAGTCTTAATTCATTGACCTCTTTCTCAAGGTCTTTGATTTGTTGATTTAACAATTCATTATCACGACGAGCACAATCTAAGGAACCTCCTAGATGATAAACTAATTCAGCATCAGTAAATTTTACCTCTTTTCTTGACGATGAGGTGTTTGCATCACTATCCATGAGAGCAAGATTCCCAACTTCTTCATCTTCACTGTCAGTATCATCCCAGCTTCTTCCCTTTGCCAGGTAAGCCCTTTCAGATTTACTCTTCTGATTAGAATTGTAAGAGTTCTTCTTAACTTGTTTTGGCTTCCTGCATTCTGTGGCAAAGTGTCCTAACTCATTGCAGTTGAAGCATCGAATGGTGCTTCGATCAACCATCCTTGTTTTATACCCACCACTGCTGGTGTTAGAGGATGAAGATCCATCTTTCTGGAATCTGTTGTAGTTGGACTTGTACTTGAACTTGGGATTCCTTTTGAATCTGAAATTTGAGAATCTCTTGACAATCAGGGCCATTGACTCATCCTCCAATTGCTCCAGTTCTTCCAAGGAATAAAAATCATCTCCTGATTGATTTGTAGTAGGAGGATCAAATTCTGCTACTATCACATTTTCTTCAACCTTGGAAGACTGTACCATTCTTTCTGACTGTTGAGATTGTTGTTGATATTGTGGTTGTTGTTGTTGTTCATCAGCTACTAGAGCAGTAGACGTGCTGACCACTCTTCCTTTCCCGTAAACTTCCTTCTGCTGAATCTACTCCAACTCATAAGTCTTTAACACACCACAGAGCCTTTCCAAAGATATCTCACTCAGATCTCTTGCTTCTCTTATGGCAGTGATTCTATGTTCGAGATGAGTTGGCAGTATTAAAAGGAACTTTTTGTTGACCTCCCTGATGGAATAGTATTTACCATTAATGTTCAGGTTGTTGATCAATGCATTGTACCTCTCAAACACTTCAGTGATTCCTTCTCCTGGATTGGATTTAAAGTATTCATACTCAGAGGTTAGGATTTCTAACTTGTTCTCCCTAACTTCCTCTGTGCCTTCATTAATAACCTCAATAGTTTCCCAGATATGTTTGGAATCTTTACAGTTCATCACATGTCTATTCATCAAGGGATCAAGGGAATCTACTAAAATTAATTGAAGGCTAGCATCCAGGGAGGCTTCTTCTTTTTCAGCAGGAGAAAAATCCTCAGGATCTTTCACATAAGTTCTTGCTTTGGTAATCACCACATCATTTTCTATTACCTCTAGTTCAATAACCATCGGAATTTTAGGACCCTTCTTTAACACTTCCAGATATTTGGAATTTGCAACTTGTAAAAACAATAGCATCTTCTTCTTCCACATAACATAATTTTCTTTATCGAATAGTGGAATTTTAACGGTTCCAACTTTTTGTGTAGTCATTATGAATTTTTTGAGTGAATAAAAAATTCAAGGAGTGAAAGAAACACAAAAGTCTAGGATCTTGATTTGTACGTTAATCAGAAGGCTTTGATACCAATTGTTAGGTCTCAATATGTTTGTAGAAGGGGGGTTGAATACAAACAATACCGTTTAATCGAATAAAATGCGGAATAAAAAAGGTGAAACAAAATTCAAGTTAAATAAAATTATTATTAAACTTAAAAGGTGTTACAACAACGGTATCGTTTACAAGGGATTAATCTCAAATCAATTATTACAAATCTAGAATAAATTCGACATGAACTTTTTCTATTTTTGCAATAAAAGGATCAAATGCTAAAAGCGATTTGAGATTAAGTTCTAGGGATTTCGATCCGCTAGATAGTTACACAAGAACAAGAAAAGTATTTCTAGTGGATTGGATTTAACAATAAATACTAGAAATAAATGATCTGTGAATTTACAATAATTTCTCTGCAGGTTTCTTTTGTTCTGTGTTCTGCTGTTGAATATTTAATGCTGTGTTCTGTATGATATATATGAATGTTCAGCTTCTGCTTCTTTTATAAACCAACCGAATGAAAATGAACTGGCATGACAATCTCTTTGGCTCAGCAAGACTTTCGGTAGGACTATCTTTTAGAACTAGCAAGACAATCAGAATGAACTAGCAAGACTTTCGGTAGGACAATCAGATTGTTTTTGCTGAAAATAAATAGATTTAAATCCTATAATAATTCTGGTAAGACAATCATTTTGAATTAGCATGACTTTCGGTATGACTATTGATTGTCATACCGATTGTCATACTAATACAATCAGTTGTCTTGTTGAATTAAAACAGATTTTTAACCAATTTATATTCTGAAAATTCTTAATATTAGTTCAGAATTAATTAATCAATTAATTCAATTAATCAAATAAATTAATCTTTGTAGATATAATTTATTTTCTTAATTAAATTATATGACTTAATTAATTAATAGAATATTAATACTAATCTTGAGCAACATCCATTCTTCTGTATATCTTCTGAAAATCACTGAAATATATGAATCAATTCCACCACTTCAATGTTGACACTCGATGTACTTTCTGGTTCATGAGTGACTAACTTCCGTGACGTTTCTTCATGCCTTGACCTTGATACTCTTGATTTTCTTCAGACTAAATCCTTGTAAATAATTGATACCCTGACGAGATCTCTGTCACTTGATTAAATCTACAATCTTGATTTATATCACTGAGGCTTGATCAATTTCTTGAGCTTCTTCCAGTGAATTAAGTCATCAAGTCTGTAGATGAACAATGTTACTTAATCCTTTGACATATGTTACTCTGTGAGATCTCTCTGACGATAGATCCACTATTTACTTATTACATTCTTATTTGAGTTGAGTTAAATCCTCGAATAAACAAATAGGCTATAACATATGCCTTTCATAACATAAAGGTTTGATGAACAAGTTATCTATCATGATTACATAGGGCAAGTAAGATGGTTAAAATTACCTGCGAATCATGCATAATAAATACATGAACCTATTCTAGCATGGCAAGTTCTAAATCTCTATATTCATTGTCATTCAAAAGAGATTAACAAACTATCTTATATGTTCGCGACGCACATAAGACGAATACTCACAACCAATACTAGGATATCATACAATCACCACACACTTAGGTATCAAAGCAATTAACTATAGAAATCCATAAGTAAATCCGTTAGAACCTCATGACAATGATTTGTTTATAACCGAACTCATTGTCACCATGGGTTCCAATGAAAGCATGGTAAATAACTAAGATAAACTACGTCTGAAATAACTGAATAATAATAACAAAGTACGTTAACAAGAGTATTAGGCTCAAACAACAAAGAAAACAAGCATCCAACGTTACAACTTAAGTAAAAAATCACAAGTAAAAACAAGATCTTCTTCTCCTTCGTTGTATTGTGCTATTAGGTCTTCTTGCTGCTATCTCCTACCTATTCTATCTGAAAAACATCTTTTAAAAGTCTTTCAATTCCAGCCCAACAGATTAGGAGTCTAGCAAATCAATCTTATAATAGAATCAGGATTCCTGAAATTTGATATAGTGCGGCCGCCCTCAAATCCAGCGTGGCCGCCCTGAGTTTCTGACAAATGGGCGCGACCGCTCCCAAGACTAACGCGGCCGCCCTGACCTTCTAGAAATTCTAATTTTTCTTATTTCCTTGACTTCAATTGCTGGTTTCTTTCGTGCTAACTCTCGAGGCTCCATCCTAACACCCTTTTAGCATTGAAACAATGTAAAATATATTCCTTCTTCCAAATATACCCTGAAATGCAAAACACTACAAAAACACATCAAAAACACATCAAAAACACAAATAACTTGAGTACAAATCACCAATTTGAGCCTTTATGAAGTGTTTTAAGAGGATTTAAATTCCACTTATCACACCCCAAAACTTGAATCGATGCTTGTCCTCAAGCATAAATAGACTCAAAGAACATAATAAAAATACATGAATTGTAATAACCCCCAAAATTTTCAACTTTTTGTAACCCATGTGAATAGTGTTTTTGCTGAATGAGAAAACTTTTCATGCCACACTATGTAGGGGTTCTGTTATTGATCTTCTGGGATATTATTAGTACTCTATGTGGTATATAAGTGTATGTAAAGATCGTCAGAATCCAATTTCCGAACACTTGGATTTTTCCCGGAAATCCACTAGATACGGAAAGGATTGAGTATAAGGTAACAGGATAAAAAGGATTTAAATTAAAGGATTATGATAGAGGATCATAAAAAGAAATATAATGTATTGAGAAAGGTTAAGGGAACCTAAGTAATAAGATCCCGGGTATGATCCTTCAAACGATAAACGAAAACGAAAGTTAAGCGAACCGTATAACAGATCAGCGGTCATTAGGCAAACAATTAGGAAGTTAATCAAAGGGATTAGAGAGGATGATGTCACCCAACCAATGAGAAGGGGACAAGGAGGGGAGGATGACATCATGAGGATGACACAAGCATGACATGGGAAGGAAGGAGGTGTGGTTGAATGAGAACCACACAAGTTCAAGGGCAACAAGGTAATTGACTAAATCAAACACACAAAAAAATCAACCAAGCCAAGCAAAATCATTTTTTCATCAAAATCAAAAAGAACCAAGGCTTGTTCTTGAGAGCTCTCGGCTTTTTACTATTCAAAAGGCAAGAAATTTCAAAAATTCAAGATCCAAGCTTCCTAAATTGGTGAGTTAATTCCCTAATCATCTTCATGCTTAGTTAGGGCTATATCATGAGTTTAAGCCATTAATTCCTTCTCAATCTTCTTCATTTAATCAAAGAAGAAGACAATGAATAGTGTTTTCAAGTTTTTAACTTGAAATTTTTCTTGTTTTCCTTGAAGATCCAAGCATTCCTAAGACTTCTCAAAGCTTCTTAAGGCTTCCTAGCTCCTCCCACCACTTCAAGGAAGGTATACCATCTCCAAACCCTAGATTCCTATGTATTATAAGATGATTTTGATTAGTAGGGTGATATTGTAGCTTGTTGTTGTGATTAGAGTTTGGGATTTGAAATGGTAGTGAAATGGAATGGTAAATGTTGTGGTTTTGTTTAAAAGAACTTAAGTATGGTTAAAGTTAAGCTTAGGCATAAGTATGAATGTTAAAATTTAATTGGTTGGGGTTGTTATGATGTGATAAGGATGGATGTTGGTTGTATGTTGGTTTTGAATGGTTTAAAATTGGGAAATCTCGTAAACATAGTCGTCGTAACGTCCGATTTTCCTTAGACTGTTTTTGTGCATAACATTAGGACCCGAGAACGCCCTGCTAGATTTTGACCATTGCCATTTTTAGATAGCTCATGTTACGAGCTTCGTTTTGATATGTAGTTCGTTCGATTCTGATGCACGGTTTAGGAGAAACGACCGTTTCAAGTAACGGCGTTTCGCGAACGAAACTTTTCCCCTCGCCTTACTTTGGAAACATAGGTTAAAGACCAAAAAGGGTTAATTAATGTATGAAACATTTATGGTAAGTGTGTTAGGCAGTTGGTAAGACACTCGTGAAGGAATCGCCTTAAAACTCGTAAAGGTTAAATTATTAAAAATAGTGGAGCCGAGGGTACTCAAGTGACTTAAGAGAATCAGTAAGCGCAGAATAAGCGTTAGAGTCTAAGTTAGTTAAAGTATAGATTTACAAGTGACTTTGGTTTAATTCCAACTTACTTGTTGTTTATAGGTTACCAGACTCGTCCCGAGCCTTTTTCACCCCCAAGTCGCTCAGGCAAGTTTTCTACCCGTTATAACTGTTGTTGTGATGAATATATGTATTTGCATTATCTTGCGATAGATGCATGTTGGTTAATTAGCAAATGTTGCAATATATTGAAGCATGCTGCTATGGTATATATATATGCATGCCTGTTTCGTATTCTTTCCATATATATCTGTTGTTTCAGTTGATAATACCTATGCTAGAGGATAGTGGTAATTTGCATATACCCTTAGTACAGGGACCCAAAGGTGAAAATATTTTCTAAAACCGGGAGTCGAGGATCCCGAGTAGATTTTGTATATATGGATATAAATATATATATATACTTATATATATATATATGGTCATAGTTTTCAAAACTATTAATCGAATAAGGTTTATTCGATAACTTTAGCTTTATTTTATTATTGAATATTATTTCGAATATTATTCGAAGGCGTATGACTCCTTTATATTAAATGAATATTATTTTGAATATTCATTCGAGGACTTATGACTCCTTTTATTTTATTATCTGAATATTATTTGAATATTCATTCGAGGGCTTATGACTCAGTTTATATTATTTAATGAATATTTTTGAATATTCATTTGAGGATCTATGACTTCGAGTATTTGCTAAGATTTGTTCTTTATTTTATTAAAGAATAAGGTGTAAATAATCAAACTTATTTTCGATTATTCAAATAAAGATAGTACTTTCATATAAGTATATCTTTGGTTATTTAATACTCGTTTCAAGTATAAGTTTTAAAACTTCTACTTCAATTATTTTTATAAAGATTATTCTTTATGGGAATATTATTTAAATAATAATATTCAGTCATTTTCTAAATATTCTGGGGACTGATTTACTTCATTAAATCAGCTTTACTCCAAACACTCTATAAAGTGTTTTCGAGTCTTCAAAATGATTTTTAAAAGTTAGAGCGGATCCCAAAACTCATTTTTATATTTAAGATCTTCCTTTTTAAGGGGATTTAAATACTCGCTCAAAACCTGAGGGATCCGGCTCTGTGGTGTATTTTATATTCGCAACACGGTTGCAGTTTTGGTAAATGACTTGATTACTTACCCAACGTTCGGGAAGTAAGTCCATCTATTGAGTCGGCATAAGCAACATGGGCTCAGTGGGCGTTCATAATAGTGTAAGTGGCTCAGTGGGAGTCCATCAAATGCATAAGTGGCTGAGTGGCAGTCCAGCATAAGGTCCTATTGAGACCAGGGTGATGACCAGTGGGGAATTCGTCCATCTACTAGTAGAAAAGGTTACTTATGGGTATCTTTGCCTGATCAGCAAGATATCTGGTTTATGCCAAAATTCTTTTCCTTTCCAAATTTATTGGATATTTCAAACTCTGTTCATACTTTACATGACAGAGGTTTTCAGGAAATTGTATAAAGAAGATGTATATGTGGATATATATATATATATATATATATCAGAACTTAATGAAGTATATCATGACTTCATTTCCTTTAATAATATTTTAAAGATTTAATCTATTCAAATCTTGTCTTGTAGTCTCATCTATGTGATGAACTGTTGAAAACTCTTTATACTTTGAACAGTGGTAGTTCAAGTAGCTTTATAAATGATATAAGTGTAGTGAAGTATTTGGTAACTTCATCCCTTGTTTTTACTTATATCTAGTAAGTAATTATCTTACACTGGGTAAAAGATTCTAGTAAGTATCCATTTAGATACTTATATTGTTGTTATCACTACATATTATCTTGCGAGCTGTCAGGCTCACTCTTGCTTTATTTCTTCATCACACAACAACAGTTAGGAAAGATGGCCAGACTCCAGCAGACCCAGCGCAAGCGCGTGGGAAGCGTCCCGCGTCTTCCCGATGATGTTGTAGCTACTATAGCTGCAGAGGTAGATCTATTGTAGATCAGACCATCTACTTTTGAGAATCAATTATGTATAATTATAACTTGTGGCAGATAATGGCAATTAACTGTAAATTATCAAGTAATCATTTTGGGTTGTAATAACTTTTAAATTGTGGATTCAAAGACTTGTGCTTATTTCAATTTCATCTCTGAGACTATAACAGGTTGTGGTGTGTGTTAGTGTGGGGTCACAGCATGAGGTTATTTATTATTAATTAAGTGAAGTGATATTGTGGAAAGAAAGACCGTGACGACCCGGATCCCCGACCCCGGATCTGGGGGTGTTACAGAAATGGTATCAGAGCTAAGCGTTATAAACCTCAGAGATGATGCGACGATACAATAATAAACTCACAAAGATAATAAGAACTCTTTCCAAGTTCATGGTCGGACTACTTAAAGTAGTGCTGACAGTTAAAACCCTTACGGGAACCCTTATAAGTATCATGATAGTAACTTAGCTCGTTTAATGTGTAGGCGCCTGAGATAGAGGACCCTGAGATGTTCGAGCGTGAACATGATGAGGCACTGCTAGATGTTGAGGATCAGGAGGAGCCTGAGATGGAGGAGGATGAGGAGGACCCCTCAGAGGAGTCAGAGACGGAGGTCATTGCTATTTCAGATGAGGAGGACCCCTCAGAGGAGTCAGAGACAGAGGTTATTGCTATTCCAGATGAGGAGGACCCGGATGAGATCCCAGTAGCTGATGAGCATATTGGACCTATGGTAGTGTATGCTGGTACCCCATTACCCACACTTCCGGTGGTCAGAGCCCCTACCCCTCCACCACTATCTTGGATTCCTGATGATGACAGCTCAGAGGCCCATACTTCCGAGCCTAGGAAGACCGAGGAGGCACCCTCAGCGGCTCCGGATTCACCACCACTTGACCCTGCCCACAGGCAGTCTTCGTTAGCATATGGATATGTTCAGGATGTTCTGAGGACCCGAGTGGTTGTTGCCGAGGGCCGACTGGATGAGGCCAGGAGGGAGTTGGATGCAGAGAGGGCGGGTAGGCGTACCCGAGCTTATGAGACTAGGGCTTCTATACCCCGATCCTTGAGGAGGGAGCTTACGGGGATAGAGCTCACATCCCGAACGAGGCTCAGATCGCTCCAGGTGACAGGCATGGTAGGATCTCCAGGCGGCAGGCCGACTATATCTTCCGTCGTGCGATGGAAAGGGTATGGGAGCTGACCCGCTCCGGTGTGTGATTCAGGATTGATGATGGAATAGTCTAGTTGTCTAGTTAGCCGAGGCCTTAGTAAGAGCCAATTTTCCGGGATAGTTGACTTGTATATAACATCCCTTTTTCTGACTAGATAGATAGACTCTTGTGTATCACTTTTGGGACAGATGACTGTAGCACTGTTGTACTTTTGACCAGATCAAACTATGTATTTCTCGCATTATGTATATATTTGTTTCCTTCGGTTCAGTTCATTAGTGACGAGGTCACTGTTTTTATCATTATTATTACTGCACTTCGTATTAGAACTTTCTTAAAATAATAGAATTGCGATATACGTTCTCCCCATTATAAGAGTTATGCAAGGCACAATGTTGTATATGATTGTGACCTAACGTTGAATTTCCCAATAATTTTTTTTTATTATCAGAATCATGCCGCCAAGAAAGATTGGAACTAGGGCGAACCCTGGATCTGAGGACCAGGGAAGCCATAACCAGGATGATAGGAACCAGGAACACAGTGAAGAGGAAGATGAGGATTATGTGGAACAGGATGATTCCCTGTATGAAGAGGAAGAGGAAACATATGATATTGAGGGATTTGAGATAGAGGCTGAAGAAGGAGAAACCGAGGTTGAGCAACCAGTACCAAACCCAGGCATGGATCCCATGGGCCAGTTCATGCAACTCCTAAGGCAGAATTTGGAACGTCAACCCAACCCACCCCCTCAAGGAAATAACAATGTTGTGGCAAACTCTTTCAGGGCTTTTAAGTCCCTTAAGCCCCCTGAGTTCCACGGATCAGCCGACCCAGTTGAGGCAAGGGCATGGTTAAAGGAAATGGAGAAATCTTTTGAGATTTTGAATACCGATGAGGCACAAAAGACTGTATTTGCTACCTACCTTCTGAAAGGAGAAGCTAACTACTGGTGGGAGGTCAAGAAAAACATGGAGACAGATGCTATTATAACCTGGGAGAGATTTAGTCAGTTGTTTCTGGGAAAGTATTTCCCGAGGTTTATGGAAAACCAGATGGAGCTCAAGTTCTTGGAGCTAAAGCAGAATAACTTGTCTGTAGCAGAGTATGAAGCGAAATTTACTGAGTTATCAAGGTTTGTGCCGGAGTTTGTGAGCACCGAGGAAAAGAAAGCTAGGAGGTTTCAGCAGGGACTGAAACCGTGGATTCAGAATAGGGTGGCAATCCTTGAGCTTACGGACTATGCCACTCTAGTGCAAAAGGCAACGATTGTAGAAGTCGGAAGTGAACAGATGCAGAAGGAAAGAGAGAAGAAAGGAATAAAGAGGAAAAGTATGAGCATGGGTGGAGGTTCCGCAGGAAGAAGCTTCCCAACTAGATTTAATCGAGGAGCAGTGTCCCTACCAGGAAGGAACACTGGGTTTAAGCGGCCAATGAGTGTGAGTGTGAGCCAGGGCGGCCAGAAATCAAGAATGTCATATTCCAACCAGTCTCGACCCCCATTGCCAGCCTGTAACATATGTGGAAGGAATCACACTGGGGAGTGTAAAGGAAAGCCAGTAACCTGCTTTAAGTGCGGTCGGGAAGGCCACTATTCAACTAAGTGCCAATCCTCAACCCCTGCCGTCATTCCAACCACCACTTGTCATCAGTGTGGACGCCCAAGTCATTGGAAGAGGGAATGCCCAATAAACAAACCAGCAGCTTCGGGAGCAAGCAGAGCTGCTTATAATAAGCCACCTACTGCGAGGACTTTCAACATGACAGTCCAGGATGCTATGAAAGATTCAGATGTGATAGCAGGTACCCTTTCTCTAAATTCAGTCAGTGCAAATGTTTTATTTGATTCGGGAGCAACTAAATCTTTTATATCAAAGGACGTTGCGCGTAAGTTAAGACTTAAGGCTGAACCCTTGATAGAACCCTTGTAAGTAGAAGTAGCCAATCATGAAATTATTCCTGTTAAACAGATTCACCCCGCCTGTGAGATAGGCATAGGGGAGCAATCCTTTAGTGTTGATCTGATTCCTTTTAAATTAGGGGAGTTTGATGTAATTTTGGGAATGGACTGGCTATCTAGCAATGATGCTCAGATAGACTGTAAAGGGAAGAAAGTTAAGCTAAATATCCCAGGGAAGAAGGAAGTTATATTTAGAGGAAAGAGGCAGACGCAAAAATTTTTGACTATGGCCCAGGCCAGAAGGATGCTACGAAAAGGAAATGAGGCCTACCTAGCCTATGTGGTGGACACGCAGAAGGAGGTGCCCAACTTACAAGATATTCCAGTAGTCAACGAATTTGAAGATGTATTCCCACAAGACCTTCCGGGATTACCACCCGATAGAGTGATTGAATTTGCTATTGAGTTGGCCCCAGGGACGGCGCCAGTTTTAAAGGCACCTTACCGGTTAGCCCCGTTAGAAATGAAGGAATTAGCTATCCAATTGCAGGAACTCTTGGATAAGGGCATGATAAGACCCAGTGTGTCTCCATGGGGAGCACCAGTTTTATTTGTTAAGAAGAAAGATGGGAGCATGAGGCTGTGCATAGACTATCGAGAGTTGAACAAGCTAACCATAAAGAACAGGTACCCATTACCTAGAATAGACGATCTGTTCGACCAGCTAAAGGATGTTGTTTATTTTTCCAAGATCGACCTGAGAACTGGATATCACCAACTAAAGATTAAACCCGAAGATATTTCCAAGACAGCGTTCCGTACCAGGTATGGGCATTATGAGTTCTTGGTAATGTCCTTTGGATTAACCAACGCCCCAGCAGCTTTCATGGATTTAATGAATAGAGTATTTAAGAAGTACTTGGACAAATGTGTGATAGTTTTTATCGATGATATTTTGATCTACTCAAGGACTGAGACAGAACATGCAGAGCATTTGAGGATAGCTCTAGGAATACTCAGAGAGGAACAGTTATATGCCAAATTCTCGAAGTGTGAATTCTGGCGGAATGAAGTACAGTTTTTAGGACATGTGATCAATAAAGAAGGAGTATTGGTCGACCCCTCCAAGATAGAGGCGGTCTCAAATTGGGAAAGGCCAACCACACCCACAGAGGTAAGGAGTTTTATAGGATTGGCCGGCTACTATCGTAGATTTGTACAGGACTTTGCGAAGATCGCAGCCCCTTTGACACGACTTACTCGTAAGACAGAGAAGTTTGAATGGACGGAGAAATGCGAGAACAGTTTTCAGGAATTAAAGAAAAGGTTGATAACGGCTCCGGTATTGGCATTGCCGGACGGAAAAGGAGATTTTGTGATATATAGTGACGCGTCGCACAAAGGACTAGGGTGTGTGTAAAGTGATTGCGTATGCGTCGAGACAACTGAAGGAATACGAGGTTAGATATCCTACTCATGACCTTGAGCTCGCGGCAATAGTATTTGCCTTAAAAATTTGGAGGCACTACTTGTATGGAGAGAAGTGCGAGATTTTCACAGACCATAAGAGCCTCAAGTACATATTTACGCAGAAAGAGCTCAACATGCGCCAGAGGAGATGGTTAGAACTAATCAAGGACTATGATTGTGAGATTCTCTATCATCCAGGGAAAGCCAATGTGGTGGCTGATGCCCTTAGTAGAAAGGAAAGACTCAGAATGATAACGACTTCGGAAGAATTGATAAGGGATTTTGAGAAAATGGAAATAGAAGTAAAGGTAACCGGAACCGGAACTGAAAAGCTTTTTGAGATCTCAATGCAGCCCGAGTTATTGGAAAAGATCAGATTGTGCCAAGAGAAAATAATGAATGAAGGCAGAGAGTCGATGACTGGAAAGGAGATCCATACTGAGAAAGATGATAAAGGGATAATGAGGTACTCCTACCGGATTTGGGTTCCAAATGTTCAAGAGCTTAAAGATGAGATTTTGGATGAAAGCCATAGTTCAAGGTATTCCATTCACCCGGGAAGTACCAAGATGTATAGGGATTTGAAGGAATATTACTGGTGGCCTAACATGAAGAGGGACGTAGCAGAATGGGTAAACAAATGTTTGACTTGCCAAAGGGTAAAAGCAGAGCACCAGAGACCCAGTGGACTCTTACGACCCCTGGAGATTCCCGAATGGAAATGGGAACAGATAGCGATGGATTTTGTTGTAGGCTTGCCAAGGACGAAAGCCAATCACGACGCCATTTGGGTAATTATAGACCGACTGACAAAGTTAGCTCATTTCATTCCTATCAATGAGAGATACACAGTCGATAGACTGGTGGACATTTACCTTAAGGAAATAGTGACGCGACATGGAGTCCCAGCGTCCATTGTCTCAGACCGAGACCCCAGGTTCAACTCCAGATTTTGGAGGAGCTTTCAGGAGTGTGCGGGGACCAAGTTAAATATGAGTACCGCGTACCATCCCAGACGGATGGGCAGAGTGAAAGGACCATCCAGACACTAGAGGATATGTTAAGAGTCTGTGCAATAGACTTTAAGGGGAGTTGGGATGATCACTTGCCGTTGATCGAGTTTTCTTATAACAATAGCTTTCATGCTAGCATCAGAATGCCGCCTTATGAGGCCCTGTACGGAAGAAGGTGTCGATCTCCCTTATACTGGGATGAAGTAGGAGAGCGGAAGATGCTCGGACCCGAAATGGTCCAAAGGACCAAAGATATAGTGGATCTTATCAGAGGGCGACTTGTAGCAGCCCAAGACAGACAGAAGAAATATGCAGACCTAGCCTGAAAGGACAAGGAATATGAAGTAGGGGACTTAGTACTGCTAAAGGTATCCCCTTGGAAGGGATTAATGAGGTTCGGAAGGAAAGGAAAACTAAGCCCAAGATATATTGGACCTTTTGAGATATTAAGACGGATTGGAAAGTTAGCTTACGAGCTAGCCTTACCCCCTAACTTGCAACAAGTTCATAATGTGTTCCATGTGTCAATGCTAAGGAAGTATCATCGGGATGCCAGACACATAGTGGAGTACGAGCAGGTGGATATGCAGCCAGATCTAACTTACATGGAGAAGCCAGTAAGGATTATAGATAAGAAGGAGCAGGTGCTTCGGAACAAAGTGATCAAGCTAGTCAGAGTACTATGGCAGAATCATAATGTGGAAGAATCAACTTGGGAACTAGAGAGCACAATGCTAGAAAAGTACCCCCATTTGTTTTCTGTTTGATTCCGGGACGGAATCCTTTTAAGGAGGGGAGACTGTAATAACCCCCAAAATTTTCAACTTTTTGTAACCCTTGTGAATAGTGTTTTTGCTGAATGAGAAAACTTTTCATGCCACACTATGTAGGGGTTCTGTTATTGATCTTCTGGGATATTATTAGTACTCTATGTGGTATATAAGTGTATGTAAAGATCGTCAGAATCCAATTTCCGAACACTTGGATTTTTCCCGGAAATCCACTAGATACGGAAAGGATTGAGTATAAGGTAACAGGATAAAAAGGATTTAAATTAAAGGATTATGATAGAGGATCATAAAAAGAAATATAATGTATTGAGAAAGGTTAAGGGAACCTAAGTAATAAGATCCCGGGTATGATCCTTCAAACGATAAACGAAAACGAAAGTTAAGCGAACCGTATAACAGATCAGCGGTCATTAGGCAAACAATTAGGAAGTTAATCAAAGGGATTAGAGAGGATGATGTCACCCAACCAATGAGAAGGAGACGAGGGGAGGATGACATCATGAGGATGACACAAGCATGACATGGGAAGGAAGGAGGTGTGGTTGAATGAGAACCACACAAGTTCAAGGGCAACAAGGTAATTGACTAAATCAAACACAAAAACAAATCAACCAAGCCAAGAAAAATCATTTTTTCATCAAAATCAAAAAAAACCAAGGCTTGTTCTTGAGAGCTCTCGGCTTTTTACTATTCAAAAGGCAAGAAATTTCAAAAATTCAAGATCCAAGCTTCCTAAATTGGTGAGTTAATTTCCTAATCATCTTCATGCTTAGTTAGGGCTATATCATGAGTTTAAGCCATTAATTCCTTCTCAATCTTCTTCATTTAATCAAAGAAGAAGACAATGAATAGTGTTTTCAAGTTTTTAACTTGAAATTTTTCTTGTTTTCCTTGAAGATCCAAGCATTCCTAAGACTTCTCAAAGCTTTTTAAGGCTTCCTAGCTCCTCCCACCACTTCAAGGAAGGTATACCATCTCCAAACCCTAGATTCCTATGTATTATAAGATGATTTTGATTAGTAGGGTGATATTGTAGCTTTTTGTTGTGATTAGAGTTTGGGATTTGAAATGGTAGTGAAATGGAATGGTAAATGTTATGGTTTTGATTAAAAGAACTTAAGTATGGTTAAAGTTAAGCTTAGGCATAAGTATGAATGTTAAAATTTAATTGGTTGGGGTTGTTATGATGTGATAAGGATGGATGTTGGTTGTATGTTGGATTTGAGGTTAAATTGGGTTGGTTTTGAATGGTTTAAAATTGGGAAATCGCGTAAACATAGCCGTCGTAACGTCCGATTTTCCTTAGACTGTTTTTGTGCATAACATTAGGACCCGAGAACCCCCTGCTAGATTTTGACCATTGCCATGTTTAGATAGCTCATGTTACGAGCTTCGTTTTGATATGTAGTTCGTTCGATTCCGATGCACGGTTTAGGAGAAACGACCGTTTCAAGTAACGGCGTTTCGCGAATGAAACTTTTCCCCTCGCCTTACTTTGGAAACATAGGTTAAAGACCAAAAAGGGTTAATTAATGTATGAAACATTTATGGTAAGTGTGTTAGGCAGTTGGTAAGACACTCGTGAAGGAATCGCCTTAAAACTTGTAAAGGTTAAATTATTAAAAATGGTGGAGCCGAGGGTACTCGAGTGACTTAAGAGAATCAGTAAGCGCAGAATAAGCGTTAGAGTCTAAGTTAGTTAAAGTATAGATTTACAAGTGACTTTGGTTTAATTCCAACTTACTTGTTGTTTATAGGTTACCAGACTCGTCCCGAGCCTTTTTCACCCCCAAGTCGCTCAGGCAAGTTTTCTACCCGTTATAACTGTTATTGTGATGAATATATGTATTTGCATTATCTTGCGATAGATGCATGTTGGTTAATTAGCAAATGTTGCAATATATTGAAGCATGCTGCTATGGTATATATATATTCATGCCTGTTTCGTATTCTTTCCATATATATCTGTTGTTTCAGTTGATAATACCTATGCTAGAGGATAGCGGTAATTTGCATATACCCTTAGTACAGGGACCCAAAGGTGAAAATATTTTCCAAAACCGGGAGTCGAGGATCCCGAGTAGATTTTGTATATATGGATATATATATATACTTATATATATATATATGGTAATAGTTTTCAAAACTATTAATCGAATAAGGTTTATTCGATAACTTTAGCTTTATTTTATTATTGAATATTATTTCGAATATTATTCGAAGGCGTATGACTCCTTTATATTAAATGAATATTATTTTGAATATTCATTCGAGGACTTATGACTCCTTTTATTTTATTATCTGAATATTATTTGAATATTAATTCGAGGGCTTATGACTCAGTTTATATTATTTAATGAATATTTTTGAATATTCATTTGAGGATCTATGACTCCGAGTATTTGCTGAGATTTGTTCTTTATTTTATTAAAGAATAAGGTGTAAATAATCAAACTTATTTTCGATTATTCAAATAAAGATAGTACTTTCATATAAGTATATCTTTGGTTATTTATCACTCGTTTCAAGTATAAGTTTTAAAACTTCTACTTCAATTATTTTTATAAAGATTATTCTTTATGGGAATATTATTTAAATAATAATATTCAGTCATTTTCTAAATATTCTGGGGACTGATTTACTTCATTAAATCAGCTTTACTCCAAACACTCTATAAAGTGTTTTCGAGTCTTCAAAATGATTTTTAAAAGTTAGAACGGATCCCAAAACTCATTTTTATATTTAAGATCTTCCTTTTTAAGGGGATTTAAATACTCGCTCAAAACCTGAGGGATCCGGCTCTGTGGTGTATTTTATATTCGCAACACGGTTGCAGTTTTGGTAAATGACTTGATTACTTACCCAACGTTCGGGAAGTAAGTCCATCTATTGAGTCGACATAAGCAACATGGGCTCAGTGGGCGTCCATAATAGTGTAAGTGGCTCAATGGGAGTCCATCAAATGCATAAGTGGCTGAGTGGTAGTCCAGCATAAGGTCCTATTGAGACCAGGGTGATGACCAGTGGGGAATTCGTCCATCTACTGGTAGAAAAGGTTACTTATGGGTATCTTTTCCTGATCAGCAAGATATCTGGTTTATGCCAAAATTCTTTTCCTTTCCAAATTTATTGGATATTTCAAACTCTGTTCATACTTTACATGACAGAGGTTTTCAGGAAATTGTATAAAGAAGATGTATATATGGATATATATATATCAGAACTTAATGAAGTATATCATGACTTCATTTCCTTTAATAATATTTTAAAGATTTAATCTAATTAAATCTTGTCTTGTAGTCTCATCTATGTGATGAACTGTTGAAAACTCTTTATACTTTGAACAGTGGTAGTTCAAGTAGCTTTATAAATGATATAAGTGTAGTGAAGTATTTGGTAACTTCATCCCTTGTTTTTACTTATATCTAGTAAGTAATTATCTTACACTGGGTAAAAGATTCTAGTAAGTATCCATTTAGATACTTATATTGTTGTTATCACTACATATTATCTTGCGAGCTGTCAGGCTCACTCTTGCTTTATTTCTTCATCACACAACAACAGTTAGGAAAGATGGCCAGACTCCAGCAGACCCAGCGCAAGCGCGTGGGAAGCATCCCGCGTCTTCCCGATGATGTTGTAGCTGCTATAGCTGCAGAGGTAGATCTATTGTAGATCAGACCATCTACTTTTGAGAATCAATTATGTATAATTATAACTTGTGGCAGATAATGGCAATTACCTGTAAATTATCAAGTAATCATTTTGGGTTGTAATAACTTTTAAATTGTGGATTCAAAGACTTGTGCTTATTTCAATTTCATCTCTGAGACTATAACAGGTTGTGGTGTGTGTTAGTGTGGGGTCACAGCATGAGGTTATTTATTATTAATTAAGTGAAGTGATATTGTGGAAGGAAAGACCGTGACGACCCGGATCCCCGACCCCGGATCCCCGACCCCGGATCTGGGGGTGTTACATGAATGCAACTAACATGAATGCAACTATCCCCTTAGAATAACTTAACCAACCAATGAGCAACATCGAATGCAATTATTTGCACAAAGTTCATTCAAATCCCACAAATCAACTCACAAGCCAAAAATGTGCGTGTGTGCAATTTCTTAACAGATATACTCTTGAAACTAGATCAATAATCATAACTCACCGCTCGTTAAACAATCTCAAGGTTATAAATAGAATAAACGATAAACACAAAATGACTGATAATATTTCAATTTTATCAGAGTTATACAAGGATTCATGCTTTTATTGATAACACATAGAAAACACAGACATGCTTATTTGATCGTGCAATGAGTGAGATCCACTAAAGACTTATGCAATAATACCCGTGTAAAGAGCGTTAGGTTAATGAATCCCAGACTATAAAAGGCTTAGATCACTAGGCACAAATTCCCATAGAACTTAATAACTCGAGTATTAAAGAGCCCACTCGTGATCAATTATGCATAACACATATTTTTTCTTTTCTTTTTTTTTTCTTCTTTTTCTCATGTTCTGAACGAGTGTGTTTCGCTCCATATCGCTCAATCCTAGACTACTCATATAATATGAGCCGACTACTAGGACTCACACACAAATATTTATATGAGTGTGTTTCGCTCCATATCTCTCAACCCTAGTTCTGAACGAATATGCATCCATATGGACTCACACACAAATATTCCTTAACTATCACCCCCAAACTTAAAAATTTCACTATCCTCAGTGAAGGTAATAGCAAGGAATCAATGTGGCGCCCTCCAAACCCGGGTCAGAAGTTTGGGGTCCACACACACACCTTATTTATAACCTGCTTATAACAATACTAAAGATAATAATAATATGCAATGACCCTACTTACCAACTACCACGGATCACAACAGGTTAAAGTATGCACACAAGCCAAACACACTAATATATTACATACCGATTAAATCCCAACCATTCAAACTCAAACTGAGTATTAAACATATTACAAACTTTTACAATTTACATTATTCCAAAAGAAGCCTACTAGCTCAGCTTCAACAGCCTTAATCCCTAGCTCTCGCACTGGACTGGGGATCCTTGCTACAAACTAGTTCCTTTTTAACTGGAAAGAGTATAAACAACATCGCACAAATGAGCTAACTAGCTCAGCAAGTCACAATGACAAAACTGAGAATAATGATCATCAGGTGAATATGATTATGATATCAAGTAAACAATGGATTATGATTTAGAATTGGATATTATACTTTTAATTTAAAAACCAAGGTTAGGCTGCTGATCAGTCACGCACTAACCCCGAGCAAGGCACACATCATTGCTCTAACTACTGGATCCGAGGCACACATTGGCCTAACTTGACCATTATATGGTCTGACCACGAATCTGGTCCATAATTTTATAAAAACAATCCAATTCTAACATAATAACAGAATATGCAATGATAAACAATAACCAGAATCATTAACAACAATGAGTGTTTAACAATGAAAGGGTTTCAATCTTTGTAAGGATCAATAAGGTAATTTAAAAGCTTGGATGCTGGGTAATGAAAGAATTGGATAACAAAGGAGTCAACATTTCAGGGTTTCAAAGATTTGGGCTTTCAAAGCATAGGATACAATGGTTGAGTATACAAGTAATTCAGTTGAGTGTTTGCGATTTTGTTTGCATGTATTTGTGGAGTGGTATCGTATACTTGAGGTTCGTGTTTGGGTATACAACAATCAATGGTCTAGAAAGAATAAGGTTCATGGCTCAAGAACGATAACTGGAATCAGGGTTTGAGTTTCAGTGCTTCAAAGCACTTGCAATATCAACAAGACTATCAAGTACTACAATATCTCGAGAAAGTTCGGAACACTTGCCTGGTATTAGCTTACTACACTGCACTCGCTTCCAATCACATCCGTCTTACTCCTCAACTATCTGTTTCCCTTTCCTACGTCTTGCCTCTTCTGCTCACATATCATAAGCATCTATCAATAATTGACTCATAGAATTCTATTCAACACATACTTCTATCTACCCTTCGTTTTACCCAAATCCGATTAACGGATCGAAAGTTACGCAATAAACAGTAAACACCGAATATATAAACCGACACTCAACCAACATATCACATATAACACATAATACATCACATAATCAATGACATATCATTTATAAAGACAATTCGGGTCATAAATAGGCTTTCTGGTATTTAAAATGATTTTTAAAACATTTTTCGTAATTAAAACGGGTCGTTGGATCAATTTCGGGTTAATAAACAGGGTTCGGTTGGCCAATTCTGGCTTCGAAATAATTTTAGAGTAATTATCGAGCCTTGGAAATAATTTAGAATAATATTTTAAAGCTCGAAACTATTTTTCGGAATTTTTAAATCATTTTTAAATAATTAAATCTAATTAAATAATTAATTAAAATCAATTATTAATTAAATCAATTAATAATTAATTAAATCAATTAATCAATTAATTTTCGAATTAATTGACCAATTAATCAATTAAAAATTAACTAAAATTAATTAACTAATTAATTCAGATTTATTTGTGAATTAAAAATAATTTCGGAATTAAAATAATAATTTTTAGAATTTTCAGAAATTAAAAATGAATTTTTATAATAAAAATAAATAGGAAATATGATTTTTAAACATTTTATAAACAGGAATCCTATTTTTGAAAACTTTGCAAACTACAGGGACTAAACTTCACCATCTTCAAAAATACAAGGACTAAACGGCAATTTTGCAGTTTCAGTCGCCGGAAAATTGGGGGTGGCCGGAGAAGACGATCCCGGCGTCCTCACCCCACCAACACCTCCAGATCAACACTACACAACACCAGGAACTTGTTCATGCAATCAAAACATTCTAATCATCCCTGTTCTGGCCGGAAATTGGCCAAGAACATCGCCGGTTTCCGGCGAACAACGTAAATCTTTAAAACACAACTCCCTTCGATTCAAGCATCCTCTGTTAACGAGCTATATATTAATCAATTGCAAATTTCATAAGGAACACAACCCACTATAAATCAACAGCTAATAACCCCTGAATCAAAAACCCCCAAATTTTAATTGAAAACATTTATACGGGTTATAAACCCTAATTTTAAAATTCGAAAATCAAACTCAAATTTGAACATGTTATTGAACTCCAAATCAGACGTATAATATACCAAAATCATCAGGAAAACAAGCTCTACAATATGCAATCATCAAATCATACAAACAATCATCCGAACAAAAATTCATATTTTTCATAAAAGTAATTCGAAAATAAATAAATTTTTAGAAATTAAACCTTTGATTCTGCAGATGTATGGATTACAGATTCTGATAGAGCTTCTCAAGACCTTCAAATCCAGTACTCGAGCTTTTCAAACAAAGATCAATAACACCTTCAAAAGTTGGTTTGATTCTTGAAATAGGTTATGAATTTAGGATTTTTTCTCGGTAAAATTATATATTTATCTGTCTGCAAATGATTTTGATACGAAATAGAATACGGTAAAAGGCTATTTATATTTACGGAAAATTAGTATCTCGTTGGATCATTCCGGATATAAAATGGTACGTTTATTTATAAAAACTGATCCAAACGGTATCGGTTTTCGAGATAATTATCCAAATCAGTACAATTTGTACTGCGGTCTTGGTCTCAGCGCCTAGTTACACGTACTACGAAGTGATAATTGGGATAGTTTAATAAAAAACTCCCGTTTATCGAAAATACGGGTTTTATTGATTTACCGAAACGACTATTATATCGAAAAATTTTGCGCCGGGACCCGCGCAGGACAAACCGTACGCCGGATCGAAAAAGTCGAAACATGGAAAATGCTCGGAATATTACAATTAGGTTAGGAAGGAGTTCTCGGAAGAGTTTCGGGTTCCAAAAACGTAACAACGGGTGACGTCGGTTAGTTCCCGTTTTTATAAAATAGATTTTAATTACCCGGAAAAAAATTTTAGAAATTTCATATGATTCTTATAAATCCATAAATCAACATAAAAATAATTAGGAAGATATGACAATTAATTATATTTTATTTTGGACATATAAAAATTAAAATACTCAATTAATATTATTTTTGAATATCCAAGTACAGATAACACTTAACAATTAACTCACAGAATAGATACTGAACACACATAATAATAATTATTTAATATCAAAAATAATTACATGATATATCCCGGATATTACAATCAAGGCATACCTACTCGAAAGGAGAAGGATCATCACCCTCCGCGGGTGGACTGTCAGGAGGCGGATACACAGAATCCTCTCCAAAAACTGGCCACTATATGTCAACCCCCGTGACTCAAAAAGTTGTACCCAATGCCTGAGTAAGATCATGCGCAAACCTACTCTACGACTCATACATCGCATCCATCCGCCTCGTTAAACACCTATACTGCGTCGAGCCTAAACCAGCACTATCATCTATCTCTTGTTGCTATTGTTGTTGCAAAGAACTAGCCTCGCCAATCTGATTTCTCCATGCTGCTCTGCGTTATTAAGTCAAACCACCAGCATATATCTGATCTGCTGGCTGGCCACCCGACAAATGATCATAGGTGTACCGAAGTCCTTTCTCGTCAGCCTTCCCACCATACCACTCCTGCATGCTTAAGATCGTAGAATTGTCGATGGGGGCGCTCGGAAACTGAAGTTGCTCGTGTGCGGGCCAATGAACACCCACCGCAACACAAAGCTTGGTCATAATCGAGGCATAAGGGATAGACTTCATAGTGCCTGCACGCAAAAACCGTAAAATACCCTGATGAATAACAGAACCAAGATCCACATAATCTCCCTGCAAAATCCCCCATAACAACTTCGCACGATCCACAGTCACATCATACACATGAGAAGAAGGCATGATATTCGCACAAATAAATGCATTCCAAGCATGAGCAAACCTGTCCATGCATGAACCATGGAAATTGAGATACTCATTCGATCCCCTCTTGAACTTCTATTGTGTCTTCGTGATACATAGCGTCTCCACAATCAAATCCAAATCAAAGTCCTCCCCCGTCTTATTAACCCACTCATCATGAGTTGGCTTTCTCACAGGTTGGTTGATAACCCTGTGAATAGCCTCCGGGTTGTAGTCCACTGTCAACCCATGCACCATCGAATAACCATTGTTGTCAGCTTTTGCGTTCGCATAGAACTCGCGAACGATACTCATAGGCACAGCCTTGGGTGCCTCACAAAACGAAACCCATCCCATCTCCAAGATCTTCTTGAGAAGCTTACCATCCTTACCCGAAGGTAGAAAACCCCTCTCTTTCGCTATTTGCTAAGACAACAACATTGTGTACTCCTCTTCAGCTGCCGGAGTAACCAACCGTGGCCTCGTACCCCCAACACTCGAAGTATCGGTAGAGGCGGGGTTAGTGATGCTGCTTCCTTGAGTGCGGGCTCTTTTTGGTGCCATTGGAATAGATTAAGTGAGATAAGAGAGGTGTGTAGAGAGATTTAGGGTTTGAGAGAATAAAAGTAAGGTGGAGATGGATGTATATAGGTGTATGTATATATAAAGAATTAGAATTAGGGTTATACTAGAAGCGGGATATGATTTTGGGTTTAGTGGGGATAATTGGGTGTTTTTAGGACTAAAAATCGGGTACAAAGAGATTGTATAACTGCTGTGTGTAACTCTTTTTTTATGATTTTTGGTTTGTATAAAAAAAATTTCTTTCTTTCTCTCTGGGCACCAGCGCAGCTGCCCCACATGGGAACGCGAGCGCGTTCACTTTCTGTTGTTTCGACGAGGCCGCCCTGCTTCGTGTTCGTGGAAAAATTGCCCTGTTTTTTTGATTTTTTGATTTTCTTCCTTCTTTATTCTTTTCTCAACTACTAATGTATAACAAATATGGGTTGCCTCCCAAGAAGCGCTTGGTTTACATCTCTAGCTTGACGTAGAATTCTGAGATCAAGTTGACAATAAAATGACATTAACCACCTCACGGTTTGCCGTATCTCCATAGTAATGCTTCAAATGCTGTCCATTCACCTGGAATGTATGGCCTGGATCATTTTCAAAAATTTTCACCGTTCCATGTGGAAACACAGTTTTGACAACAAACGGCCCTCACCATCTCGACTTCAATTTTCCAAGAAAAAGACGCTAACGAGAGTTGAAGAAAAGAACTTGTTGCCCCAGGACAAATGATTTGAGCAGTAGACCCCTATCGTGCCATCTCTAGACTTTCTCCTTGTACATTTTTTCGTTCTCATACGCTTGAAGTCGGAACTCATCGAGTTCATTTAATTGAAGCATCATTTTCTTACCAGCTACAGTTAAATCAAGGTTCAATTTCTTTAAAGCCTAATATGCCTTGTGCTCTAGCTCTGCAGGCAAATGACATTCTTTACCATAAACGAATTAAAACGGTGACATGCCTAGCGGAGTCTTAAATGCTGCTGGATATGCCCAAACATCTTTATCTAGCTTCAAAGACCAATCCTTTCTCGGACATACAACTTTCTCCAGAATTCGCTTGATCTCTCTGTTAGACACCGCAGCTTAACCATTAATATGAGGATGGTAGGCTATAGCAATGCGATGATTCACATTATATCTCTGCATCATAGCAGTGAAATTACGATTGTAAAAATGTGATCCCTCGTCACTGATTATGACTCTTAGAGTTCCGAATCTTGTGAATTTCTGCTTGTGAAGAAAATTGAGCACTACCTTCGCATCATTTGTCGGCAAAGCTTTAACTTCCACCCATTTTGAGACATAATCTACTGCCAACAAGATATACTGGTTGTTACACGATGAGACAAATGGCCCTATGAAGTCAATTCCCCAAACATCGAAGACCTCAACCTCGAGAAGCATATTAAGAGGCATCTCATCCTTCTTTGACATATTACCAACACGCTAGCAGCGATCACACCTCAAAATGAACTGATGTGCATCCTTAAACAATATAGGCCAGAAGAATCCTGCTTGACGGATACGAGCTGCTGTCTTTTCTCCACTATAATGGCCTCCATAAATAATTGAATGACAGTCTCGCAAGGTACCCTCCGTCTCGCTGTACGGAATACATCTCCTGATGATTTGGTCAGCTCCTTGCCGAAACAAAAACGGCTCATCCACATGTACCACTTCACCTCGTGAAGAAACTTCTTCGTTTGAGCATAAGTTAAGTATGGGGGCATAATGTTGCTCACAAGATAGTTCACAATGTCTGTGAACCACGATTCTTCTTCTTGCACCCCAAACAACTGCTCGTCGGGAAAAGACTCATTTATCACTATCTTATCCTGTGAAGCTGTACTTGGATCTTCTAACTGAGATTGATGATCTGCAACTTGATTCTCAGTATCTTTCCTATCCATGATCTCCAACTCAAACTTCCGAAGTAAAAGAACCCATCAAATCAATCTAGGTTTCGTGTCCTTTTTCGAGACGAGATAGCGAATCGCAGCGTGATCAGTGAAAACTGTCACCTTCGTCCCAAGCTAATAAGATCGGAACTTCTCAAAACCGTAGACAATGTCTAAGATTTCCTTCTCAGTAATAGTGTAGTTTAGTTGAGCACCATTGAGGGTCTTACTAGCAAAATAGACCACATGAAATACATTGTTCTTCTTTTGCCCAAGAACCGCTCCAACTGCATAGTCACTCGCATCGCACACCATTTCAAAAGGCTCATTCCAATCAGGTGCAGTTAGGATAGGTGCCATGATCAAGCTCTTCTTTAAGCTCTCAAAAGCAGCTAGAAACTCATCATCAAACTTGAAAGGGACATCTTTCTCTAATAGATTGCACAATGGTTTAGAAATTTTAGAGAAATCCTTGATGAACCGCCGATGGAAACCCGTATGACCAAGAAAGCTGCGGATTCCCTTAACAGAAATTGGTGGAGGAAGGTTTTCAGTGACCCTCACCTTGGATTTGTCCACCTCAAGGCTTTACTAGAGACCTTGTACCCAAGAATGATGCCCTGTTGCGCCATAATGTGATATTTCTCCCGATTGAGAACCAAATTGGTCTCAACACACCTTTTAAGAACTACGCCAAGATTTTGCAAGCACTCGTCGAAAGAATCCCCGAACACAGAAAAATTGTCCATGAACACCTCTATATTCCGACCAATCATGTCAGAAAAGATGACCATCATAAATCTTTGAAATGTGGCAGGTGCACCACATAACCCAAAAGAAACTCTTCTGAAGGCAAAAGTACCAAACAGGCAAGTGAAGGTAGTCTTTTCTTGATCTTCTAGAGCAATGCGGATCTGATTATAGCCCGAATAACCATCCAGAAGACAATAATATCCGTGCCCAGCCAACCTGTCGAGCATCTAATCAATGAAAGGAAGTGGAAAGTGATCCTTCCTTGTGGATTTATTCAGCTTTCGATAATCCATGCACACTCTCCACCCCGTGACTGTTCGAGTCGGGATGAGCTCACTTTTTTCATTAGCAACCACCGTGATACCTGCTTTCTTCGGCACACACTGAACTGGGCTCACCCAAGACCTGTTAGAATAAGGATAAATGATGCCTTATCTAGCCACTTAAGAATTTCCTTCTTCACGACCTCCTTCATGATAGGATTTAACCTCCTCTGTTGCTCAACAGTCGGCTTACTTCCTTCCTCTGGCAGAATTTTATGCATGCAATAAGAAGGGTTAATTCCCTTAATATCTGGTATAGTCCATCCAATTACCGACTTAAACTCTCTCAGCATTCTCAAGAGCTTTTCCTCATCACTACCTGAAAGGTCAGATGCAATAATAACAGGCAAAGTAGATGCATCACCTAAAAACGCATACCTCAAGTGTTCAGGAAAAGGTTTAAGCTCGGGTGTAGGAGCTTCCTCAATAGATGGCTTGAGACACCCCTCAGCATTTTTGAGTTTTGATAATCCAAGAGATTTAAAAGGCATATCCCTCATTCACTTCCAAGGAGAAGCATTCAAATACTGTAACTGTTCATCATCTTCACTATCTGAATCCCCCATCAAGGCTTTCTCTAGGGCATCAGACCTAAACATTTGATCAAGTTCCGAAGTAACCATAGAATCGACCAATTCTACTTTTAAGCACCCCTCTTCATCAATAGGGAATTTCATGGCATTGAAAACATTAAAGGTCACATCCTGATCCTGTACTTGCATAGTGAGTTCACCCTTCTGCACATCAATCAAGGTTCGGCCAGTAGCCAAGAATGGTCTGCCCAAGATTATGGGAATCTATTTATCCTCCTCGAAATCAAGAATTACAAAGTCAGCAGGAAAGATGAGTTTGTCCACCTTGATTAAAACATCCTCCACAATGCCTCGTGGATATGTAATAGAATGATCGGCCAACTGTAAGGATATATATGTAGGCTTTGGATCAGGTAAACCCAACTTCCTTAAGATAGAAAAAGGCATCAGATTGATGCTAGCTCCCAAATCACATAAATATTTGTCGAACGACAAGTTTTCGATGGTGCAAGGAATAGTGAAGCTTCCAGGATCTTTAAGCTTCGGAGGCAACTTCTGTTGTAGCACAGCAGTACATTTCTCTGTAAGAGAAACGGTCTCTAAGTCATTGAGTTTCACTTTTCGAGAGAGAATATCTTTCATAAACTTTGCATAGCTCGGCATCTATTCAAGAGTTTCAACGAAAGGTATGTTGATGTGAAGTTTTTTGAATACTTCCAAAACTTAGCAAGTTGCTTATCCAACTTCTGCTTCTGCATCCTTTTAGGAAAAGGAGGTGGAGGATAGACTTGTTTTTCCCCTGTATTACCCTCAGGAGGAGTTTTGATAATAGCTTTCTTCCTTGGTTCCACCTCGGCATCCTTCACCACCTCTTCTTCAGCCACAACTTCATTTTATGAAACTTGAGATTTTTCAGGGCTTGCAACCTTCCCAGACCTCAATGTAATTGCCTTAACCATCTCTTTTGCTCCCTATTTCCTGGAAATTCTGTGTCACTAGGGAGTGTACCAGGTTGTCGATTCAACAAAGCATTGGCAATCTGCCCAATTTGATTCTCCAAAGTCTTGATAGAAACCGCTTGGCTCTTGCACATGAGCCTCAACTCATCCAATTCATATTTTCATTAGATTGACTTGTACTTCCATGTGGTAGTTGTTGAAGTTAGAGTTGTTGTCTTGGTGCATATTGCGGTTGTTGAAAACTGGGAGGGTTGAATTGCTTTGCTGCATACTGCTGATAAGGCTGTTACACCGCATTCTGATTGTTGCTCCAACTAAAAGTTAGGACGATTGCGGTTGTTGGGATTATAAGTAGCTGGAACTGGTTGCTGCGACTTCTGAAAGTTGCTTACAAACTGAGATGTTTCACTAGAAATAGCACACTGCTCAGTTTCATGTGCACCTGCATAAAGCTCACAAACACTTGTGATCTGATTAATTCCATAATTAGCCAAAGCATCTGTTACAAACGGC
This sequence comes from Apium graveolens, assembly GCF_009905375.1. Lineage (NCBI taxonomy): Eukaryota > Viridiplantae > Streptophyta > Magnoliopsida > Apiales > Apiaceae > Apium > Apium graveolens. The sequence goes on along the minus strand of NC_133656.1, from coordinate 355,067 downwards.
ATTTCCGTGTAATATTAATTATAAAATTTGGTGTAATTATAAAGCCGAATACCAATATATTCAACTATTGTATGCTTGTTGTGTGAATGAGAATATCTGCGTCTTAAATTTTCGATATGTGGTATATGATTTTTCAAATCAAAAGTTTAATTACTTCTTTCATTTTTGATTTATAAGGAATATCTTAAACCTTGAATAAATATCTTTTTAAAAAGTTATTTGTTCACAAAATTCAAAAGTAGTTTTATAAAATTTCTAAAAATCCAAGTTATTTTATGGTATAAATTTTATAATTTTTGAACTTGTATTTTATTTTATAAAAATAAATCTTTATAAATTTTAGTTGTCATATTTAGCAAATTACAAGAAAGCCCTTGCATGCAAACCACCCTTTCATTCTTTTCAAGGACAAAAAGGACAATTCCAAACCCACTAACTCATGAAATAGTAGCCAAATTACCTCATTGACCTTGCATGCAAGTTAGCTTAGTTCTGGCTAGAATGATACCCTTGTGATTTCTCAAACCCACTCATATTATAGTCAAATCAAGACATAAAAATAACTCAAAGAAGTGATCATCACTTCACTTCACCCCACCACTTCACTTTCATATCCTTCTTCCCCCTCCCTCTCGGTTTTTCCCCCTCCCCTCTCGGTAATTCCCAAAAATCGAGCCCCCATCCCCTTCTTTCTTCATTTCTCACTCAAACAATCATCCTATTATCAAGTAATCCTACTCCCTACATGTTGTCGTTGTATATCTTAAGAGTTTAGAGTAGAAAAACTTATGTGTTGACCTTGCATGGTGGTGTGTTGTTAAAACTCCAAGTGAATATCCTTGATTCTTGTGAATTCAAGGCTTTCACCATGAGTTATAGTAGCAAAGGGTTGAGAATGGCTAGACATGAGTATGTTACACTCATTCAATTGTTGTTTTCACCCTAATCCATTCGGCCATGACTTGATGGGAGCCGAATGGATGGTGTTTTGGTTGTCATGTTCCACTTTATGTGTTTTTGTGATGATAACATGAAAATCTTAGTGAAGTCTTGATAAAACCCTTTGCATGCTAAGTGATCATCTAGATATAGCTTATTATAGGCTTGCATGTCAATTTCATGGTAATATATATTTAGAAAACATGTTGCTTTAATTGGTAAAACTCGAAGACATGCATTCATGTAAATTTCTCTTGGAATGTTGGAAGATTTTGATCATTTGGAAAGATTTTGTTAGTAAGCTTTAATTTCAGTAGGAATAAGGTGTTAATATTGATTAATGCTCCTTGATGTATGGTAATAATTCGTGGTTATCTTTTATAAAAATGTATATCTTGTTGTTTCAAAAACTTGATGATTTGTGAGTTGTGAAGTGTAGTTCTTTTGTTTTGCCATAATTGTACCATAGGTAAAGGATGATCTCCACCAAAGTTATTTTGAGAATAACGGAGTTAGTTTAGTATATCACCATGTTTAAGTCTTGGTTTGGTATTGGGTTGTTGGTAGTTGAGTTTGTCAAGTCAAAACCTTGGAGAAAGGAGAGTTATAGTTTCTGCAGAAAATCAGATTAGTACCCTGAGGTTTAGAGTGAGTTTTGACCATGTCATTAATGTGCACTTTGAGGCCCAACCCACCAGAAGTTAGTATTGGGAGTATATAAAAGGTTTTAGGTGTTGGTTGGAGGTTTGCATGTCATTTAGTTAGGTGCACAAGTAGAATAACAAAATCTGTCCAGCAGGGGACAGTTTTGTTGTAACTTAGAAATAGGGAGATTTGACCATGTCATGGGTAGGCCCTCATTAGGCCCTGTTGGGCCTTAGTTAGAGGGAGTGTCAGAGAAGATTTTCCAACCATAGTTGATAGGATATGAGTTAGAACTATGTGTCACAAGTTAATTCAAGTCAGGACGTTTTCTGCCCAGAAAAACAGGGGAACCTTGGACTTTTAGCTTAGGCCCAAGAAAGCCCAATCCAGGCCCTTGAGCCACATCAAGTTTGTGAGATTTCCTTAGGTCAGGAGAGTCTTGTGTAAAAGTTTTGAAGGAAAACTTGTAGTTTAAGAGTGTCTAATGCACTCAAGAAACCATAGTTATCATTCTGAAATTTGCACCAGTGAGCACTTTCACTTATCACATAGTTTTAGAATACTTAGGAGTGAGAATAAGGTTGACCACCATAGTTGTAAGATATTATAAGGTCAGTAGAGAAAAAGGCACAGGTGAGGGTCAATAGGTTTTGGATAGTTTAGTAAAGGCACATCGAGTTAGGAAGCCAAAATTAGAGGACTTTGTCTAGTTTAGCGACCAAGTGACTTAAGTTGTGAGTCGAGATCATCCAAGCCTAGTGTTGTATTATGGTGTATATGGTGTTATTTGATATTAATATATGATATGTGATTATGTGGCTATGTATGTGCAATTATAATTTATAGGTGAATATAAATTAAGTGCATATAGGCCTAAGCGCCATCCGTGTTTAATTTTGGGTTGTAAATAGGTTAAGTTGGTGAGAATATATTATAATGAGGATTATTATCATTTATGTAGGATCTCGAGACGAGGGAAAACTTGCCATAAAGGTCAAGTGAAGCTCCAGTTGCTCCTACCAGTCAGACCAGACCAGCCTTTCTCAAGGCAAGTGATTCAACTTGACCTTCGTATTTACTGCTAATAGTTCATACATTGCTACAACTATCCTGTGTCATTTGATATATTAAATCAAGTGTATCTTATGTTTATTTTTGAATTATATAGAGATGCCATGAACCCTCGAGTACGTATTGTAAGTAGTTCAAAAGTCTTTTCATGATAGTTGAAGGCCATGATAAAATAAAGAGTTGTTATAATACTTGATTGATCCTCTTGATTAACATGCTAATGATTCCTAAGTATTAATATCTCATCCTGATACTTGAACCCTAATAGAACCTTACCTTGAACTCTGATAGTCAGATACTTACCAACGTGATTCCTCATTGATTGATACCCCTCATTCTTATCCTAAAAGCCTGACAATTCTGATATATCCTGAGTTAAAGATCATTTCTGCATACCTTAACACCCTTAGTATTCATGAAGCTTACCTTCGTGATGATCCAGCACTTGAACCTTGATGAGAAACCATTGTTTTGAGCCCAAATTGGCATTACCCTTCATATTATCCATTAGCCTCACTAAATCCCCTTATCTAAATCTTTGATATATGAAAACCATTTAGTTACTTTAATAGAGTATAGTTTTGTGAATCATGGCCCTGAGATTTAGTACCATGTTTCCCGTGTTTCGAGTTGATCTATAATTCCTTAATAAAAATGTTTACTGTAAAAAAGATTTTGTTATAATTCAGCATTAGTTTTTGAAATAAATAAAATGTGGGTTTTCAGTCCCAAAGGGGGATAAATGTTTTCTTTGAATAGTGGATCTGGACTGAGACGCGAGTCCTTTCCACACTTATATTAGGCTTAAAAGTTGCCTAGGGATTCCCATTAATGTTTTAGAACCCAGTGAGGTTCGGGATTACTTCGCGGCTGATCACCGGCTGTAATCCGTACCGTCATAAAATGATTTTGATTAAGATATGATTTTGAAATTGTTTTGATACAAACGGAATGATGCCATTACCCAAAGTTTTATCTCTCGTTATCTTAGATTATGTCTTCCCATTGACATTCTTTAATATATATCTCGATTTATGTTTTGTATCATATTGCTTAGCACTTATTGAACATTTGGCTCACTCATTGCTTTACCCTGATATTACAGCTAGCAGCTATGGTTAGATTCAAGCAGACTTCCCGTAAGACCTGTGATGCTGATGCTTATGTTCGAGCTCTGGTAGAATAAGAGATAGTAGTTTTGTGTGAGGACTCGCTATTTAAAATCAGTTGTAATAGATGGTAGTGTTGGGCTGTTCCAAACCCTAAACTGTAAGATCTTGGAGTTGGTTATGTTTACTTCTTTTTAAGATGTTGTAATAGTTATATTTGATTTGCTGTTTAAGTTGGGGGCGTGACAGGTTTTGGTATCAGAGCTACGGTTTAGAGTCCCTGGACGACCCAAATAGGTTATAGGATATGTGTGTAGGTTATAGATAATATGCGAGAGAGTAGGTTAAGTAAATTTATTATTAATACTCCTCTTATTGGTTGTCAGCAAAGGGCGCATTCCTCGTCATCCTCTGGGTCGGACGACACTATTGCTTTCACTGTGTATGCTGAGTTGAGGCGCGAGTTCGACATGCTTCAGGGCAAGTACGATCGACTGATAGACCGACTGAAGAACGTGTACCCGGATAGCCGAAACTACGAAGGGAAGCCCAAGGAATAGATGACTGTGAGACTTGAGACCTTGGTTCAGTACGTCAACACTAAGCTTGAGGAGATGCCAGCGCACCGGGACCGTACCAGCCTGTATGTCATTCAGATGGTGGTGGATGAGCTCCAGAGCATTGTGAAGATGCTTCGAGAGGAAAAGACTACCAAGCCCCGTTCAGATGGAGTGGAGCCTTAGTTCTTTCCATTTACCTTTCATGTTGTTGTACTATCAGAGTTCGTAGAATTCCCAGTTGTTTCCGTTGTTTCCTTTAAATAAGCCTGTTATTCCTAGAATCAGACTTTGTCCTAATCCTATGTATTGTGACCTTTAAAATTTCAATAATTATGTTCTATTGTTCCATTTGCTCTCAACTATTATTTTACGTTTTTATATGCATCACCATATCTGCTTAATTTGGAAACTTGACCCCATATGTAAATAAGAATGCCATGCGATACCCTCGAATCATTTTATCATTCATATATGTTTTAACATAACCCTTATTTCAGGATCATGCCTCCCAAAAAGAAGAACCCAACAACCACATCCACCACAGACCCAAACATTCTTCGACTACTGGAAACTTTGCAACAGCAAACCAATGCTATAGCTCAACAACAACTAACTCTTCAACAACGAATTGAAAACCAAGATAACCGTGAACCACACCAACCACCTGAACCACCAGTACCACCTAGACAAATTGTCACTTTCAAGGCTTTTCAGAATGTGAATCCACCTGCATTTCATGATACCACTGATCCAGTGATAGCTAACACATGGATCAAGGAGATGGAAAGGGCTTTTGAGTTGGTACAGTTAGGAGATGATCAGAAGACGCCGTATGCTACTTACTTCTTGAAGGGAGAAGTCATCTATTGGTGGGAATCAGTAAAAGCTATGGAAGTCACTCAGCAGGTTTCTTGGGAGAGATTTAAGAAGTTATTTCTGGACAAGTATTACCCTAAGTACATGCAGAATCAGATGGAGCTTAAATTTTTGGAGCTGAAGCAATGGAACATTACTGTATTGGAGTATGAGAAGAAGTTCACTGAGTTGTCAAGGTTTGTGACAAAGTATACCAGTGCTGAGGAGGAAAAAGCGAAGAGATTTCAACAAGGATTGGAGCCTTGGATCAGAGATAGAGTGGTTATATTTGAGCTTGATACTTATGCGGGAGTAGTACAGAAAGCTGCTCTGATTGAGAATAATGGGATGCAGTCAAGGAAGGAAAGGGATGACAAGAAAAGGAAGGTTCAATTTTATGGAGAAAAGTCTGAAGCGGGAAGTTCACAAGATCGGAATGTAAAGAGGATCGGATTCCAGAAGGGCGGAAATTTTCAAAAGAAGGGAAATTTGGGTAAAAGGCAAGAATCAAAGGGGAGCAACCAGGTGAGCCAAGGGCAAGTTGGAGAAAACAGGTTCCAGAGACCGGAATGCAAGCACTGTGGAAGAAGGCACCCTGGATTATGCAATAAGCTGAGCATGACATGCTATAGGTGCAATGAGAAGGGACATTTGGCGAATGAGTGCAAGATGCCGAAGCCAGGAAATTACGTGCTACAAGTGTGGGAAAACTGGACACATAGCAATGGAGTACAAGGCAACCGGACCAGTCAAAGCTCTGATGAACATGGCAAGTACCAGTGCGACCGTGCCAGCCGAGGTATTGGAATTACCTCCACAACCTACACCAACCCCGCAAGCAACAACAAGGACATTTGATCTGAAGATGAAGGATGCTGTTCAGAATTCTGAGGTGATAGCATGTACACTTTTACTCAATAATGTCAAAGCTAAAGTATTGATTGATTCGGGAGCAACAAGATCTTTCATATCAGAATCTTTTGTTGATAAGCTTCAATGTGATAAAATGATTATGAGTGAGGTAATAAATGTGGTAATTGCAAACCAAGAGAAGATTCCTGTGAATCAATTCTGTCCGAAGTGTGAGATTGATATTTCGGGTATAAGTTTTCAGCCGACTTGATACTCTTCAAGTTGGGGGAGTTTGACATAATTTTAGGTATGGATTGGTTAGGAGAAAATAGCGCTCAGATTAATTGTAAGACCAAGAAAGTGTATTTAAAGACGAAGGGTGGAGATAAGGTAGTATTTAAGGGGCGGAGGCAAGAGCAACTATTTCTTACAATTGTTCAGGCTAAGAAGCTACTTAGAAAAGGTTGTGAGTCGTTCCTAGCTTATGTAGTGGATTCAGAAAAAGGCAGCCCTAGCATAGAAGATATTCCTGTAATTAACGAGTTCCCAGATGTGTTTCCCAATGAACTACCAGGCTTACCACCAGATCGACAAATCGAGTTCGAGATCAACCTTGCTCCAGGCATGGAACCAGTTTCAAAGGCCCCATATAGGATGGCACCAGCAGAAATGAAAGAGTTGGCGAGCCAGCTACAAGAATTGTTGGATAAGGGAGAGATACGGCCAAGTACGTCGCCATGGGGAGCACCTGTTCTGTTTGTCAAAAAGAAAGATGGGAGTATGCGACTATGCATAGATTATTGGGAGTTGAATAAGGTAACAATCAAGAACCGCTACCCGCTACCAAGAATCGATGACCTTTTTGATCAGTTGAAGGGAGCAAAATGCTTTTCAAAGATTGATTTGAGATCGGGATACCATCAATTAAAGATCAAAGAAGAAGATATTCCCAAGACCGCATTTAGGACCAGATATGGGCATTATGAATTCCTAGTAATACCATTTGGATTGACCAACGCCCCGGCCGCATTTATGGATTTGATGAATCGAGTATTTAAGAAGTATTTGGACAAGTTTGTCGTGGTGTTCATTGATGACATCCTTATTTATTCCAAGTCGGAAGAAGAACATAAGCAGCACCTCTGGATAGCATTGGAAATACTTCATCAAGAGAAGTTGTATGCCAAGTTTACCAAATGTGAGTTTTGGTTAAAGGAAGTTCAATTTTTGGGGCATGTCATTGGAAATGAAGGAGTTAAAGTGGATCCGGCAAAGATTGAGGCAGTTATGAGTTGGGAGAGGCCAAAGACTCCTACGGAAGTGCGAAGTTTTTTAGGGTTGGCAGGATACTATAGAAGGTTCGTCAAGGATTTTTCGAAAATCGCCACGCCATTGACCAAGTTAACCAGAAAGAATCAGAAGTTCGAATGGAGTGCAGAATATGAGGATAGCTTTCAAGAGTTGAAATAGAGATTGGTAACCGCTCCGGTGTTAGTGCTACCAGATGATCAAGGGAACTTTGTAATATTCAGCGACGCTTCACATAAGGGTTGGGTTGTGTGTTGATGCAATACAGTAAAGTGATCGCATATGCGTCAAGACAGTTGAAACCACATGAGTTAAAGTACCCGACGCATTACTTGGAACTAGCCGCCATAGTGTTCGCACTTAAGATTTGGAGACATTACCTCTACGGAGAGAAGTGTGAAATCTACACGGATCATAAGAGTTTAAAGTACATTTTCACTCAGAAGGAGCTCAATATGAGGCAGAGGAGATGGCTGGAATTGATCAAGGACTATGACTGCTCGATAAATTACCATCCTGGAAAGGCGAATGTTGTGGACGATGCTCTGAGTAGGAAGGAGAGACTAAATATGATGATAACATCAAAAAGTTATCTGAAGAAATCGAGAGACTTGAACTGGAACTTTGTGCTTGCGGAAAAGTTGAGGAAGTTTGTCGTGCAATGACCTTTCAGCCAACACTAGTGGAAAAGATAAAGAAGTGTCAAGAAGAAGTAATGGAGAAAGAGAAGAATCAGTTATCTGGAGAGGAGATTAATACTCAAAGGGATGAGCAAGGGATACTAAGGTTTTATTCCAGAATTTGGATTCCTCATGTACCTGAATTAAAGAATGAGATCCTCCACGAAGCCCACAATTCAAAATTTTCAATCCACCCGGGAAGTACCAAGATGTATCGAGACTTAAAGAAGAACTTTTGGTGGCCAAATATGAAGCGAGACGTGGCAGAATGGGTTGCGAAGTGTTATACTTGTCAGAAAGTGAAGGCAGAACATCAACGACCAAGAGGATTAATATATCCCCTGAAGATTCCAGAATGGAAATGGGAAAATATCGCTATGGACTTTATAGTAGGACTACCGCGAATGAAATCCGGGAATGACGCAATATGGGTTATAATTGATCGTCTTATGAAGTCGGCGCATTTCCTTCCAATAAACGAGAAGTCGTCATTGGACAAATTGGTTCATTTGTATGTGCGTGAAATCGTACTGAGGCATGGAGTACCGTATCAATAGTTTCAGACAGAGATCCCCGATTTAACTCGAGATTCTGGAAGCAATTTCAGGAATGTCTTGGTACAAAGTTGAATATGAGCACGGCATACCACCCGCAGACTGATGTTCAGAGCGAAAGGACAATTCAAACAATCGAAGACATGTTGCGCAGTTGTGCAATCGATTTTACAGGAAGTTGGGACGATCACTTGCCGTTAATTGAATTCTCTTACAATAATAGCTATCACTCCAGTATCGGCATGCCACCATACGAAGCTTTGTACGGGCGAAAATGTAGATCACCAACAAGTTGGGATAAAGTAGGAGAAGGAAGAATTCTCGGCTCGGAATTGGTACAACAGTTGCATGATTCAGTCAAGTTAATTCAGAAAAGGTTGCTTGCTGCTCAAGATAGACAGAGAAAGTATGCGGATCCAGCGCGTAAGGATGTTCAATTCCAAATTGGTGAAGCTGTTTTGTTGAAGGTGTCACCTAGAAAAGGGTTGTCTAGATTTGGTAAGAAAGGGAAGTTGGCACCTAGATATATAGGTCCTTTTGAAATTTTGAGTCAAGTAGGGAAGGTGGCCTACAAGTTGGCCTTACCACCTCAGTATCAACATGTGCATAATGTGTTCCATGTGTCGTTGCTTAAGAAGTATAATCCTGACGCTAGCCATGTGATAGAATATGAACCTGTAGAAATTCAGGCAGACCTGTCATTTGTGGAGCAACCGGTTAAAATACTCGACTGGCAAGAGAAGAGCCTTAGAAATAAGTCAGTAAAGTTAGTAAAAGTGCTTTGGAGGAACCCTAAGGTCGAAGAATCGACTTGGGAGTTAGAGTCTGATATGTGTTCCCGGTATCCTCATCTGTTCTCTTAGATTCTGGGGACAGAATCCCTTAAGGGGAGAGGATGTTACAACCGGCATTTTCGTGTAATATTAATTGTAAAATTTGGTGTAATTATAAAGCCGAATGCCAATATATTCAACCATTGTATGCTTGTGTGAATGAGAATATCTGCGTCTTAAATTTTCGATATGTGGTATATGATTTTTTAAATCAAAAGTTTAATTACTAATTTCATTTTTGATTTATAAGGAATATCTTAAACCTTGAATAAATATCTTTTTAAAAAGTTATTTGTTCACAAAATTCAAAAGTAGTTTTATAAAATTTCTAAAAATCCAAGTTATTTTATGGTATAAATTTTATAATTTTTGAACTTGTATTTTATTTTATAAAAATAAATCTTTATAAATTTTAGTTGTCATATTTAGCAAATTACAAGAAAGCCCTTGCATGCAAACCACCCTTTCATTCTTTTCAAGGACAAAGAGGACAATTCCAAACCCACTAACTCATGAACTAGTAGCTAAATTACCTCCTTGACCTTGCATGCAAGTTAGCTTAGTTCTAGCTAGAAGGATACCCTTGTCATTTCTCAAACCCACTCACATTATAGTCAAATCAAGACATAAAAACAACTCAAAGAAGTGATCATCACTTCACTTCACCCCACCACTTCACTCTCATCTCCTTCTTCCCCCTCCCTCTCAGTTTTTCCCCCTCCCCTCTCGGCAATTCCCAAAAACCGAGCCCCCATCCCCTTCTTTCTTCATTTCTCACTCAAACAATCATCCTATTATCAAGGAATCCTACTCCCTACATGTTGTCCTTGTATATCTTAAGAGTTTAGAGTAGAAAAACTTATGTGTTGACCTTGCATGGTGGTGTGTTGTTAAAACTCCAAGTGAATATCCTTGATTCTTGTGAATTCAAGGCTTTCACCATGAGTTATAGTAGCAAAGGGTTGAGAATGGCTAGACATGAGTATGTTACACTCATGCAATTGTTGTTTTCACCCTAATCCATTCGGCCATGACTTGATGGGAGCCGAATGGATGGTGTTTTGGTTGTCATGTTCCACTTTGTGTGTTTTTGTGATGATAACATGAAAATCTTAGTGAAGTCTTGATAAAACCCTTTGCATGCTAAGTGATCATCTAGATATAGCTTATTATAGGCTTGCATGTCAATTTCATGGTAATATATATTTAGAAAACATGTTGCTTTAATTGGTAAAACTCGAAGACATGCATGCATGTAAATTTCTCTTGGAATGTTGGAAGATTTTGATCATTTGGAAAGATTTTGTTAGTAAGATTTAATTTCAGTAGGAATAAGGTGTTAATATTGATTAATGCTCCTTGATGCATGGTAATAATTCGTGGTTATCTTTTATAAAAATGTATATCTTGTTGTTTCAAAAACTTGATGATTTGTGAGTTGTGAAGTATAGTTCTTTTGTTTTGCCATAATTGTACCATAGGTAAAGGATGATCTCCACCAAAGTTATTTTGAGAATAAGGGAGTTAGTTCAGTAGATCACCATGTTTAAGTCTTGGTTTGGGTATTGGGTTGTTGGTAGTTGAGTTTGTCAAGTCAAAACCTTGGAGAAAGGAGAGTTATAGTTTTTGCAGAAAATCAGATTAGTACCCTGAGGTTTAGAGTGAGTTTTGACCATGTCATTGATGTGCACTTTGAGGCTCAAGCCACCAGAAGTTAGCATTGGGAGTATATAAAAGGTTTTAGGTGTTGGTTGGAGGTTTGCATGTCATTTGGTTAGGTGCACAAGTATAATAACAAAATCTGTCCAGCAGGGGACAGTTTTGTTGTAACTTAGAAATAGGGAGATTTGACCATGTCATGGGTAGGCCCTCATTAGGCCCTGTTGGGCTTTAGTTAGAGGGAGTGTCAGAAAAGATTTTTCAACCATAGTTCATAGGATATGAGTTAGAACCATGTGTCACAAGTTAATTCAATTCAGGACGTTTTCTGCCCAGAAAAACAGGGGAGTCACATCAATCTTAGGCCCAAGAAGGCCCAAGCCAGGCCCTTGAGCCACATCAATTTTGTGAGATGCCCTTAGGTCAGGAGAATCTTGTGTAAAAGTTTTGAAGGAAAACTTGTAGTTTAAGAGTGTCTAATGCACTCAAGAAACCATAGTTGTCTTTCTGAAATTTGCACCAGTGAGCACTTTCACTTATCACATAGTTTTAGAACACTTAGGAGTGAGATTTAGGTTGACCACCATAGTTGTAAGATAGTATAAGGTCAGTAGAGCAAAAGGCACAGGTGAGGGTCAATAGGTTTTGGATATTTTAGTGAAGGTACATCGAGTTAGGAAGCCAAAATTAGAAGACTTTGTCTAGTTTAGCGACCAAGTGACTTAAGTTGTGAGTCGAGATCATCCAAGCCTAGTATTGCATTATGGTGTATATGGTGTTATTTGGTATTAATATATGATATGTGATTATGTGGCTATGTATGTGCAATTATAATTTAAAGGTGAATATAAATTAAGTGCATATAGGCCTAAGCGCCATTCGTGTTTAATTTTGGGTTGTAAATAGGTTAAGTTGGTGAGAATATATTATAATGAGGATTATTATCATTTATGTAGGATCTCGAGACGAGGGAAAACTTGCCATAAAGGTCGAGTGAAGCTCCAGTTGCTCCTACCAGTCAGACCAGACCAGCCTTTCTCAAGGCAAGTGATTCAACTTGACCTTCGTATTTGCTGCTAATAGTTCATATATTGCTACAACTATCCTGTGTCATTTGATATATTAAATCAAGCGTATCTTATGTTTATCTTTGAATTATATAGAGATGTCATGAACCCTCGAGTACGTATTGCAAGTAGTTCAAAAGTCTTTTCATGATAGTTGAAGGCCATGATAAAATAAAGAGTTGTTATAATACTTGATTGATCCTCTTGATTAACATGCTAATGATTCCTAAGTATTAATATCTCATCCTGATACTTGAACCCTTATAGAACCTTACCTTGAACTCTGATAGTCAGATACTTACCAACGTGATTCCTCATTGATTGATACCCCTCATTCTTATCCTAATAGCCTGATAATTCTGATATATCCTGAGTTAAAGATCATTTCTGCATACCTTAACACCCTTAGTATTCATGAAGCTTACCTTCTTGATGATACATCACTTGAACCTTGATGAGAAACCATTGCTTTGAGCCCAAATTGGCATTACCCTTCATATTATCCATTAGCCTTACTAAATCCCCTTATCTAAATCTTTGATATATGAAAACCATTCAGTTACTTTAATAGAGTATAGTTTTGTGAATCATGGTCCTGAGATTTAGTACCATATTTCCCGTGTTTCGAGTTGATCTATAATTCCTTAATAAAAATGTTTACTGTAAAAAAGATTTTGTTATAATTCGGCATCAGTTTTTGAAATAAATAAAATGTGGGTTTTCAGGCCCAAAGGGGGATAAATTTTTTCTTTGAATAGTGGATCTGGACTGAAACGCGAGTCATTTCCACACTTTTATTAGGCTTAAAAGTTGCCTAGGGATTCCCATTAATGTTTTAGAACCCAGTGAGGTTCGGGATTACTTCGCGGCTGATCACCGGCTGTAATCCGTATCGTCATAAAATGATTTTGATTAAGATATGATTTTGAAATTGTTTTGATACAAATGGAATGATGACATTACCCAAAGTTTTATCTCTCGTTATCTCAGATTATGTCTTCCCATTGACATTCTTTAATATATATCTCGATTTATGTTTTGTATCGTATTGCTTAGCACTTGTTGAGCATTTGGCTCACTTCATGCTTTACCCTGATATTACAGCTAGCAGCTATGGTTAGATTTAAGCAGACTGCCCGTAAGACCTGTGATGCTGATGCTTATGTTCGAGCTCAGGTAGAATAAGAGATAGTAGTTTTGTGTGTGGACTCGCTATTTAAAATCAGTTGTAATAGATGGTAGTGTTGGGCTGTTCCAAACCCTAAATTGTAAGATCTTGGAGTTGGTTATGTTTACTTCTTTTTAAGATATTGTAATAGTTATATTTGATTTGCTGTTTAAGTTGGGGGCGTGACAGCATCCACCTTCATCGTTAAAGCCTTAAGCTGAGCAGTTATAGCAGTAGCTGTATCCACCTTCAGAATTCCTGCTACCTTGCCTTGAGGTAGTCTCAGAGTTGGGTTCTGATATTCATTAGCAGCCATCAGTTCAATCAACTCATAAACTTCATCTAGCTTTTAGTCCATAAGGCTCCACCTGATGCTGCATCGAGCATGGGTCTAGATTATGCTCCCAAACCATTATAAAAGTAGTTGATAATCATCCAGTCAGGAATCCCATGATGAGGACACTTCCTAAGTATCTCCTTATAACGCTCCCAAGCTTCACATAAATACTCTCCCGATTGCTGCACAAATTGAGTAAGAGCGATCCTGATTGCAGTCGTCTTTGTCATAGGGAAGAATTTAGTAATAAACTTCTGAGCAAGATCTTCCCAAGTGGTGATAGAACCTGCTGGTAGAGAATGTAACAAGCACTTAGCTTTATTCCTCAGAGAGAATGGGAAAAGCCTCAACTTAATAGCATCTTCAGAAATATTGTTGAACTTGAAAGTGTCACAGATCTCGATGAAATTTCTGATGTGCATGTTGGGATCTTTCGTTGGAGAACCCCCAAACTGGACTGAATTCGGCACAATCTAAATCATGCTAGACTTGATTTCAATGGTGTTAGCCGCAATGGCTGGTCTGATAATGCTAGACCAAATGTCATTGATCTTCGGTTGAGAGTAATCCATCAAAGCTTTCGGATTTGATGCTTGATCTCCCTTTGTAATGATCGCTTCTTCTTCAACTTTCTCCATTTCTTCAAAAACTTCTTCAACTACTTCAACTTCTTACAGTGCTTCCTTATGAGATTAAGAACGTGTTCGCATACACGCCCTCTAGAGTACCTGAAACACCAACAGAGTAAACAAGTAAGTAAAATATCTGAGTTAGTTAACTTTAATGACCACTGATGTCAAGCATATAAACTAAATTAAATTATGAATCCCTGGCAGCGGTGCCAAAAAATTGTTAGGGCGAAAACACGCGCTAAATTACACGCAAGTATACGCGTTCGCAAGTAATATAGAATACTTTCTAGTTCGTTCCTATAGAGACTTGATTAGGTTAATTTCAGAACGTGCACATACGCATCAATGTATGATTATACTTCACTGCTGAGATAAATAATACTTTGGGTTGTTGCTTAACTAAAATATTAACTAATATGTAAATAACTAAGAGATTAAAAGGTTGATCTAACTATATGAGATAAACATGAGATTCTAACTTCATTACTACTTTATTCAAAATCATTGTTCTTAACCTTAGCATGCAATGATGATGATAACTAATCAGATAACATGAAACAACTAAACGCCAACTTTTGTTGTACGAATACCCTACTACCAGACATCCACAAAAGAGATAGAAGCTGAATAGAAACTAATTATGTTGAGACCCTATATGTCTATATAATTTGACAACATAAAGGTTTAATGAAAAAGTTATCTATCGTGATTACATAGGGTAAGTAAGATGGTTAAAATTACCTACAAATCATGCATAATAAATACATGAACCTATGCTAGCATGGCAAGTTCTAAATCTCTATATTCACTATCACTTCAATATAGATTAACAAACTATCTTATATGTTCGCGACGCTCATAAGACGAATACACACAACCAATACTAGGATATCATACAATCACCACACACTTAGGCATCAAAACAATTAACTATAGAAATTCATAAGTCGATCCGTTAGAACCCCATGACAACGATTAGTTCATAATCGAACTCATCGTCACCATGGGTTCCAATGAAAGCATGGTAAATAACTAAGATAAACTAGGTCTGATATAACTGAATAATAATAACAAAGTACGTTAACAAGAGTGTTAGATATATTTGAGATGTCATGTCTAATATGATTTGTGTTTAGTTTTCAGAACTTAACAATAGGACAAATCAGGACTTACTGGAAGTCAGAACTTCATATCAGAACATAAGGTCATATCAGAACTTAAGTGCGGGAGGACTTACAGTTAAGGAAGGAAGTTGATTAACAGTAGAAGATCGATACTAAAACAAAAGAAGATATGCATGGAAAGAGTTAGAAGATTGGAAGACTTGTAGAAGATATCTGATTGATATATTTTAGGAGACAGAATTATATTCCATATCAATTAAAAGTTATCTTGTAACTGTGTACTATATAAACACAGACTTCGGGTTTAAACTATATGTGTTATCATTATCGAGAAGATTATACATTGTAACCTAGCAGCTCTTAGTGATATTTGTTCATCACTGAGAGATGACAGTTCCATTGTAACAGAGTTTATTATATTGAATATATCTGTTTATTGTTACTTGTGTTCAAGATTGATTTGATTGTAGTAACACTGTATTCAACCCCCTTCTACAGTGTTGTGTGACCTAACAAGTGGTATCAGAGCTTCTCTATTAACACACATACAGTAAAGATCCAAACAATCATGTCTGAAGAAATACAAACTCCAAGCAAGCCCACCAAAACTGAAGAAACTCAAAAGACTCAAACCCACAGTCGATATGAGACTATTAGGGTTCCCATACTGAGACCTTATGAGTATCCCATATGGAAAGTGAAGATGGCTATGTTTCTGGAAGCTACAGATCTAGAATACCCACATAAGCCTACCAAGTTCTCTGTTGTAGTTGCTGATCAACCAGCAATGACCATACCAAAGGAGAAAGGTGAGTACACAGCTGAAGACATCTCATATATTGCCAAGAATGCAAGGGTAAGGCATTTGCTGCATAGTGCCATTGATAATGTCATGTCAAACAGGGTAATTAATTACAAAACTGCAAAGGAGATATGGGATGCTTTGGAGACAAGATGTCAGGGAACTAATGCAATCAAGAAGAACAGGAGGACTGTACTCACTCAAGAGTATGAGCACTTTGACTCAAAAGCTGATGAGTCTTTAACTGACTTATATGACAGGTTTGTCAAACTCTTGAATGATTTGTCACTGGTGGACAAGGAATATGATCTTGAAGATTCAAATCTAAAATTCCTTTTAGCTCTTCCTGAAAATTGGGATTTGAAGTCAACTACCATAAGAGACAACTATGACCTTACGTAAACTACTCTTGATGAAATTTATGGTATGCTCAAGACTTATGAACTTGAGATGGATCAAAGGAGCAAGAGGTATGGAAGAAAGTCAAAAACAGTTGCTCTTAAGGCTAAGGAGGAATCTCCTAATATGGTTGCCTCAAAAAGGGGAAAGGAAAGGCTCTCATCATAAAGTCTGATTCAGAGTCATCATATTCTGATGATGATGATTCAGAAACTGAAAGTTTACCTGAAATGGATGCTGATGAAGAGATAATGAAATTGTGTGCTCTTATGGTAAAGGGTATCACAAAAATAGCCTACAGGATTCAGAAAAGGCAAGAAGTTTTCTAGGAAAAGTGGAAGTTCTGATAAGAAAGGGTTCAGAAAGTCTGAAGGCAAGGGAGGAAAGTCTGACAGAGGAGATAACTCAAATGTCAAATGCTACAACTGTGGTGAAAGAGGCCGCATATATCCTGACTGCAAGAAAGGAAAAAGTGACAAAGGCAAGGCACTTTTCATAAAGAAGAAAAGCTGGACAGACACTTCAGAATCTGAACATGAGGTGAACTATGCCCTGATCGCAAATTCTGATGGCAGTCCTGAAACTGCTGAATTGAAGGTACCTCAAACAACTTATGTCTTTCATATTGATGATATTACTAAGTTGAGATTATATCTTAAAACCATGTTTATTAGTTATAGAGATCAAACTTTAACATGTGATAGATTAACTTCTGAAAATCTTACTTCTAAGAAAAGGAATGATTATTTAAAAAAAGAGTTAGTTATGTTCATCAAACTCAGAAAGAAAGAGATGAGGCTTTTATGTTAGAGATGAATTGCTAAAAATAAATAAATCTCTAAAAACTGAGTTAGAAAAGGAAAGAGGGATTATCAGGACTTGGACTAACTCTGGCAGAACTCAAAATTTGTTAAGTAGTGGAAACTGGAAAGAGGGCTTAGGTTATGGAGATGATAAAAATGAAAAAGGAACTGAACAAATTGAGACAATTATTGTTAAACAGACTGCTAATCCAAAGGTAAATCCTGTTAAGTTTGTAGCTAAAACTGTAAAGTCTGATTCTGAAAAGATGAAAGAGTCTATGACAGAAGTTAAGGATAAGTCAACTTCTGACAAATTAAAATAGGATAAACCAGCTGAAGTCAACATAGGCTTAATGAAAAAGAAGCAGCTTAAGCATACGCTGAAAGAGATTAGGAATGTCAACAAGGTAAAGGAAGCTAGGAAAAATAGGAATGGAAAGGAAGGTTTGAACAAAAGCAATAATTATATACCTGTTCCTAATGCTCCTAGAAAGAAATATTATAACTGTGGAAACTCTAACCATCTTGTTTCTTTTTGCAGGAAGAATAAGAATATAAACTCTTTACCTCCTAGATCAGGAGTTAAGAGTCAGTCTGTTAGGTTTAAGCCACAAAATCCTTGTTTTCATTGTGGTAGTTTATGTCATTCCATTTATACTTGTAAGTGTTAGTCCCTTAACAATATAACAAGAATTACAGAAGGGGGGTTGAATGGAATTCTTGAAACTTTTTCTTGAATAAAAATTGTTCTAACTCAATTATATATATATATATATATATGTGTGAATTGATTAGCAGAATGCAGAATAGTTACTTGAAATGAATCAAAACACAAGTAATTAAAAACAAGAGTCTTTAAAAACTTTCTAGTGGATTTGAATGATTCCACCAGAGATATATAATATATATCAAGAGAACTCTGTGTGCAAAAAGCTTACATCTGCTTAAAAAATGATAACAACTAAGAATGAGAGAAATGCCGAGAATACTGCTTACAAATGTTTCTCTCTTTATTGTTTGGTCTCTTAGTTACTATTCTATTTGCTGCTTCTTGGTTTATATATCACCAAGATTACAAAGTAATAAGACAGGATAATAAAACAAAAACTATCAAGTCTAATACAATGCTGCTTCATTACTCTATTCCAGCATCTTTGAATATCTTCATAATAGCATGGAAATGGCAATGCTTCTTTGTTCTCGAAAACCCAGTTGAATAGGCTACCACATTCCATTTGCATACACTCAACGCATGTGACTGTGTTGTCACTGTCAACAGATATTTGAATTCTTTATCCGTTGGGTTTATGATCATCCGTCGAGTTAATGATCATCCGTTGGATTGTTGATCATCCGTCTAATCCATTGTTGTTCATCCGTCGGGTAGCAATCAGGCACTTGACTCCATTTCATTTATGCAGAATTACAAGACATCATCTATGTACAATTAATCAATCTATTCTGCATATTTAGTTACAGTCAACATGACTTAATATCTACTACAGATTCTAAACACTGTTTATGCAGAAATGTGCTATACACTTATTATTACATAAGCTACTCACTAGATGGATAATAAGTCATCATCCGTCGGGACTATATTGAGTCATCCGTCGGGACTATAATCCTTATCCGTCGAGTGCTACAAAATTCACAAAATAAAATCTACCAAGGTGTTTTGTTAATGAAATCATCAAGTTCATAACATATACACAACAATCTCCCTCAATTTATGTCTACTGGAATTATAGCAATAAATTAAGAGAAACTTGATGATAACAAAACACCCTAAAAGTACAACTTTAAAAGAAGGTAGATAATCCTGAAAAGTGCTTCAAATAATAAAATGTACAAAGTTTAGCTCACAGTCATTTTCAAGGTGCTCCTCTAGCCTGAGCAGATTTATCTAGTTCCTTGAAGGTCTGGATCTCTTTACAAGCTTTCTGTTATTTTCTTCAATTTGATTTTGGAGCTGCCTGTGGAATTCCAGTTCATCAGATTCTAAGAGATCTAGCTTTTCATGCATTTCCAAGAGAGTCTCATTGATAGAGATGCTCAATTGGTCTTCTAATCTGAAAAATCTTCTCACTCCTTTGTCATCCATGAATTCCATCAGCCAGTAGGGCCTTAGATGCACTCTTCTCCCTGTGTAGGGGATAATTAGAGTTTTTGGGAGTGCATCTTTAGCTCTAACACTCCTTAGTTCTTCAATCTTCTTTAGAACCAATCTTCTTGCAGTAAAATTGAACCCAAAGTTCTTCTTGAAAGATGAATAAACCTTAATTAGTACAGTTTGGCTTTCTTGAAGGATCCTGTGAAGTGGCCACTGAATCTCCTTTCCTCCCTTGTACTTGAACACTAACCTTTCAGGTAGGTTTCTGTATGCATCAATTCCTCTCACTTCATCTAGTTCATCCAGATAGAGGTTTAAATCAGAAAACTCCTTGATGTCACATAAGTACAGGTAATCTCCCTTATTGGCTTTAGATTGAGCTTTGACTAGAGATTTGGATTTGAGAGGTGACAACTTCACTTTCTTGACTGCTCTTGACTTTGTTCTTTTTGGCTTGCTAAGAATTGGCAAATTGATGTCAGGAATTGGTAAATTCTCCCATTCTATTGGCTCATCCTTAGGCACAATAGGTTCACCATGAATGTTCCTGTAGGGATCCACCACCTTGATATCTTCAAATACCACAGAGGGCTTTGATGCTTGAGTTGTAGTTGGAGTGGATTTCTTGGGAAACTGATTCTCCAATTCCTTATCAATAATGTCCAGTTTCCTTTTGGTTCTTTTAGCCAATTCCTTGATTCTAGAAGCTTTCTTTTGTTGTTCAACTTGCTTCTTTGGATCTTGAGATTCAATGATTTCAGATGGCTGAGCAGAAATTTGTTGTGATAAATTTATAGCATGTAGCTTGGCCAAGATAACAATCTGCTCTTTCTTTTGTTTAGCCTTTTTGGCATCTAGAGCAGCTTGCTTCTTTTCCTGTTTCAATCTAGCCTTTTCTTCTCTCTTTGCTTGAGCAAATTGAGGATGTCCAGCCATCACACAAATTTCTTTCCCATTCTTGAAAACTTTAGCAATTCTCTTTTTCAAAGCTGATTCAGCTGGATCTTTGTAGAAAGAAATTGACCTTGACAGAAGCTTCTTTTCATCAGGCTTAGGTGTCTCATACACAGTATCCAAAGGGTTCTTCAATGATGATTTTGGATAATTCACCCTTGGTTTCAGAATTATCTTAGGCTTTGGAGATTTGATGCAGGATGACTGTCCCCTTTCCAGATAGTTCATGCTCATCTCATTTATAGAAATTTGCTTGACTTGAGAATGATGGATGGCTGACTTTACTGGCTCCTTGACTAGTTCAAACTTCTTTTGTATATCCTAATCAATCTTCTCCCAGTTGAGTGGACTCAACTTCTTCTTTTCAGCTGCTCTAAAGTAGGCTGCTGCTGCATTTATCATATCTATGCTATTTGTAACTGGTGGCTTTGAGATAGTAATTGAAGGCACAGTTACTGTACTGATTTGGATTTGAAGCCTCTCCCCCTCACTTGGTCATTTCTCCCCCTTTTTGTTATCATCAAGTTGAGTAGAGGAGGAGGTTTGAGCAGCCACCAGTTTTTGAAGTACATCTGTCTGTTGGGCTTGATGAAGATGAATGGCTGTTAAAGATGCTTCCATGGCTGACATTCTTGTATCCAAGGCATCTATCTTAGTTGCAAGATCAAAATTTTTCCTTAATTGCCTTTTGATGTCAAGCATGGTGGCTTCTGGAAGCTTAGAATCCATCTTGTCTGAAATGGCCTTCTTCATCTCATCAATATCACCCTTGATGGTGTTTACATCCCTAGCATGTTGGAAGCCTTGAATTTGTTGAAGTTGCAGTGAGGCTAGATGTGCCTGAAGAAGCTTCTTGGTGCTGGCATTGTAGTGGTTTGAAGAGCATTATTTGTCTGATTGATTAGTTGGATCAGGGTTGCCTTGAAGTAGTGCTCATCGCAGTGCTTTGAAAATGCCCATGATGGCATACCTGATCTTGAACTGGAACCTACTTCTCGCCCTATGTCCATTGCTTCATCTTCACTATCCCCACTTCCATTGCCAAAGAAATCAGCTGAACCACCAGTCTCATAATCTACATCACCAGCTGTAGAGGGCAAAGTTGTGATGGCATCCTTAGCTCTTATCATAGACTGTGTGGTATGCACCAGATTGAGCATCCTTTCTGCATTGTCATTGCCCTGTTCAGCTAGAAGTTGATAAGCTGGAACAGGGTGAGTAAATGCCTCAGCATCAAGGTAGATGGAATCTATAACAGCTTGAGGTTGCTGAGATAGTCCCTCCCTGTCTGCATCCTGGACATTCATTGACTCACTAATAATGACATCCATCCTTATAGCTCCAGTACCTGCATTTCTCTCGTTTTCTCTCTTTTGTTGTATCAGGGTCTCGCCCTGGCTCCCCACCCTCACCTTTACCATCTAAGGTGGGACTCCTCTCACTTTCTTTTGCCAATCCTGAAGAAGTGGATTGCATAATTTCACTCATTTCCTCTCCTTTTTCCTGGGCAACCCAGACTCTCACTCAAAGCACTCTTCTCTCTCAATCCTAATAGTGACTGTACAACCACTAATTCTTCTGCACTTGAAATAAATAAAGTTTGAAGCTGTGCAGAGATACTCGATGGATGAGTGATATCCACCGAGTGAGTGGTTTTGCTATTCGACGGATAACTGTTGTTAAGCTTATCCATCGCGATACAATCACTACTCAACGGATGAGCAATATCCATCGAGAGAGTAGAAATGAATGAACTAGAAATGGAAACTATTGTGGACTCTGTGCTGATTGAAGATATTTTGGGCACATATAATTCAACAGTTCCTGAAAGAATTGGCAAGTGAGCCAACAAATCATCTAAAAGATGATGCTCACTTGCACTAGATTTTGGCTTCCCCAACAAAGTTAAGGAAGGGGAATCAGGAATTGATGTGTTTATCATATCCACATCCAGTGAGTTTGTTGGTAAGTTTGGTGTTTGAGGTGCTTCTATTACTAGAGATTTTGGCTATGACTCCACATTTATTGGAGTCACATCAAGCTGAATTTGTGAAGGTGCAGTGATTGTGTCTTTAGCACCAGTTTGCACAGTGTGTGTACCCTGTGTATCCCCAAGGGTTTTAGATTTCTTCTTTCTGGCATAAGTTTGGGGTGAGCTTGTGTCCCTAACCCTCTTGTCCTGTGCTCTTGGTTGAGAGCTTTGTTCAATAACTACATCTTTTTGGGAGGATACAACTAGAAATGAGCTTTTATCCTTTTTAAACACTGCAGTTTGTTGGGAACCTGCAGTGTGGCTAGGCTGGGAACCACTCAACTTTCCATCCTTATCCTTAGGGTTTCTTTTATGTTCACCCCTTCCCTCACCTGTCTTACCCACCTGCACACTCCCCTCTTTGGTTTTGGTGGATTTTGTAACTGGCATCATTTGAGAGATACTAGAGGGGGCTTTCTTTGATTTGGATTTTAAATATTTGCAGGTATGGTAGCTTGGGTAGACAACTGTTGGGTCATTGACACAGTTGCCATAGCCACACTAGAACTCAAAAAAATAGTGAGGTTAGAATAGTGGTAGGGATTAATGAACTTACCTCACTTACCTGAGGTGCTGCCATTACAGGGAAATAGAACAGTGGCACATCCTTGTGATGATTGGCCCTGTTCAAATCTACAATGAGCCTTCTCTCTTGAACCCAACAATCTAATTTGTTGTTAAGGTTCTCAAGCACAATATTCTCAGAGAAATGGTTAGCTAACATCATAAAGAATCTAGCATAATACACATTTTTACCTCTCTTATTTAACTCTCTTAGTTTAAAACCCAACTCAAACAGAACAAGATCACTGAAATTATAGAATTTATCTGTAACTAGCATGTAGAACATGTTAAGCATGGAGATATTGACTAAATCAAATTTACTGACTTTACCTGAAAATACCTTAGTCACTACATCACACATAAAACTCCATTCTTTCCTAAGACCCAATCTCCTAATGTCACTTAACTTAGAAGTAGAAACATCATAGTTCATGGAATTAAGCATATTGATTATATCAGTGTCAGGGTGTGGTGAGGTCATAGTGTTATCAGGAATCTTGGAACATACTTTTATAACATCACTATTGATACAGAATTCTTTACCTTTAATGGTTAGAGTGATGGTCTTATCTGTTGAGTTGTATGTAGCAGAGGTCCACATCTCTTCAACAACTTCAAAAAATATTGTGGGAGATTCCAGCATGGCATAGCTAAGCTTGCAATTCTTCACAAAGTCTGTCATCTTGTGATAGTCACCCAATTGCCGAATACCCTTGTTTACTAATGCAATGAAATTGTTCTTATCATAAATAAACCCAGTTTGAGACATAATCTTGACAACGGGCGCCATTGTTAGAGAATAAGAACTTGAAGAGAGAGGGTAAGTACTTTGAAAGAGAAAGAAATTGGAGCAGTTGATTTGAGAATGATAAAAGAAAAGCAATTGAAATGAAATAAGCTTTTATACTATCTCAAAAATAACTGCTAAAAATAATAAAGTAAAATAAAGTAACCAATGAAAATTGCCTAAAATAGCTGTTTAAAAATAAACTGTAAAAATTCCACCCATTATCCGTCGTGTTATGCTTACAAACTGTAAGTATACTCGATGGATAATGTTCAGGGAATTAACGACTGAGATTAAGACAATTCGACGGATGAGGATAAACTGTTATCCGTCGAGTCATAAAATATTCCAGAAAAATAATTAATTTTTATTAGCAAATAGTATACCGACGGATGATCAAACTCGATGGATGAGGATCATCCGTCGAGATGCAAATTTTGACTTAGCCAAAATTTCAACCAAGACTGAAAAGTCAATTAAATTTCTGGCTGCATTTCAACTAGAAAATTTTCTCATATAGATTTAAGAATAATTAAGCATACCTAACTCACTTACCAACCTTAAAAAGGTAAATTCATCCAGTGGCTTGGTAAAGATATCTGCAAGCTGCTTCTCACTTGGAAAAAATGTAGTTCTACAATACCATTCATTACATGTTCCCTTATGAAGTGGTACTTGATATCATGTGCTTTGTCCTTGAATGTGGTACCGGATTTTCAGTGATGGTAATTGCACTTGTGTTATCACAGAAAATAGGAATCCTCTCAACTTGCAAACCATAGTCTAGCAATTGATTTTTCATCCATAAAATCTGTGCACAGCAACTGCCAGCAGCAATATATTCAGCTTCAGCTGTAGAAGTAGAAACTGAATTTTGCTTTTTACTGAACCAGGACACAAGCTTGTTTCCTAGAAATTGACAAGTTCCTGTTGTACTTTTTCTATCAATTCTACAACCTGCATAATCTGCATCTTAATAACCAGTTAGATTAAAACCAGAATCTCTAGGGTACCAAATGCCAAGTTTTAGTGTTCCCTTGAGATATATGAAAATTCTCTTAATAGCTATTAGGTGAGATTCTCTAGGATCAGCCTGAAATCTAGCACATAAACATGTAGCAAACATTATATCTGGCCTACTAGCTGTTAAGTACAAAAGTGAGCCAATCATGCCCCTATAACTTGAAATATCCACAGACTTTTCAATAGTGTTTAATTCAAGCTTAGTTGCAGTAGCCATGGGAGTTTTTGTAGATGTGCAATCCATTATATCAAACTTTTTTAAAAGATCAAAAATATATTTGGTTTGACTAATGAATATTCCATCACTAACTTGCTTAACTTGCAAACCAAGAAATTAAGTTAGTTCTCCCATCATACTCATTTCATACTTACTTTGCATCAATTTGGCAAACTTTTTGCAAAGTTTCTCATCTGTAGAGTCAAAAATAATGTCATCTACATAAATTTGAACAAGTATACTAGAGCCATTTAC
The DNA here is from genome assembly GCF_009905375.1 of Apium graveolens. NCBI lineage: Eukaryota > Viridiplantae > Streptophyta > Magnoliopsida > Apiales > Apiaceae > Apium > Apium graveolens. The sequence goes on along the minus strand of NC_133656.1, from coordinate 329,725 downwards.
ATTTCTAAAGAATAAAGTTTTATCTACAGTACTTCTTGTGAAGTGATTTTCCAAAAGAAACTTTGATAAAGTGTCAGACCAGGCTCTAGGTGTTTGCTTCAATCCATAAAATGCTTTCAAAAGATAATAGACATGTTCTGGAAAATTTGGATCTTCAAAACCAGGAGGTTGACTGACATAGACTTCCTCCTCCAAATCTCCATTCATAAAAGCACTTTTGACATCCATTTGATAAACCTTGAAATTGGCATGGGCTGCATAGGCTAAGAAAACTCTGATAGCTTCAAGTCTAGCAACAGGAGCAAATGTTTCATCAAAATCTATTCCTTCTTGTTGACAATAGCCCTTTGCAACCAATCTAGCTTTGTTCCTGACTATTATGCCATTTTCATCCATCTTGTTTCTGAATACCCATTTGGTGTCTATTGGATTCTTTCCTTTAGGCTTGGGCACCAGCTTTCATACATTATTCCTTTCAAATTGGTTTAGTTCCTCTTGCATAGCTAAAATCCAATCAGGATCCAATAAAGCTTCTTCTACCTTCTTTGGTTCTTCTTTGGAAAGAAAGCTGTTATATAGACATTCTTCTTGATTTGCTCTCCTGGTTTGAACTCTAGAAGAAACATCACCAATTATGAGCTCAAATGGGTGATCTTTTGTCCATTTTCTTTGTTGAGGTAGATTGGATCTAGATGAAGAGGCCTCATTGATGTCTTTATGTGTGATTGAGTTTTGATTGTTAGAAACTCCCCCTGAGTTTGTGGATCTTTGATTTGAGAAAGGGGAACTTTCTACAGGTGATCTATCTTGACTTCCTACTCCTCTTGATAACCCGACGGATGGTGAATTTTGAGTACCGATGGATGAAGCAGGTTGCCTTCCGACGGATAAGGCAGATTGTCTTCCGACGGATGAAGCATTTTGAAATTCGACATATGTTGAATTTTGTGCTTCATTGGTAGTAGATTTTTCTGCATTATCCTTTGATATTGTTTCTTGATCACTGTCTTCACTAACCATCTCCATATTGTCGAATTTGAGGCTCTCATGATAATCTCCATCATGAAGTCCTTCAATCTTTTTATAATCAAACACCAAATGTATTGATTCCACAACAATGTTGGTTTTTAGATTGTAGACTCTATATGCTTTACCAACAACATATCCAACAAAAATTCCTTCATCTGCTTTAGCATCAAACTTCCCATTTTGATCAGTTTGATTTCTCAGAATATAGCATTTGCAGCCAAAGACATGAAGAAAATTTAGAGTTGGCTTCTTGTTCTTGAACAATTGATAGGGATTCATGCATCTTGATTGATTAACCAGAGAAATATTCTGAGTGCAGCATGCAATGTTTACAGCTTCAGCCCAGAAATATGTTAGTAGTTTAGATTCTTCAAGCATTGTCCTGGCAACTTCAATAAGTGATTTGTTCCACCTTTCCACTACTCCATTCTGTTGTGGAGTTCTTGCTGCTGAAAACTCATGCAGGATACCATTTTCCTCACAAAATGCTCTCATGACAGAATTCTTGAACTCAGTTCCATTGTCACTCCTGATTCTTCTAACCTTGAAATCAGGATGATTATTGACTTGCCTTATGTGATTGATGATGATTTCACTAGCCTCATCGTTAGACATTAGGAAATATATCCAAGAGAACTTTGAGAAATCATCTACAATTACTAGGCAAAATCTTTTCCTTGAGATGGACAACACATTGACTAGTCCAAACAAATCCATGTGTAGCAGTTGCAAAGGTCCTTCAATTGTTGAATCAAGTTTCTTCCTGAATGATGCTTTTATCTTCTTCCCCTTTTGGCAGGCATCACACAGTCCATCCTTAGAAAACTCCACTAGAGGAATGCCTCTAACCAGTTCTTTCTTTACCAGCTCATTCATGGTCTTGAAGTTTAAATGGGATAGCTTCTTGTGCCATAGCCAACTTTCATCCTGACTTGCTTTACTGAGAAGACAAGTAACAGATTCTGCATTAGATGAGTTAAAATCAGCTAGGTACACATTTCCTTTTCTCACACCAGTGAGAACCACTTTGTTGCTTCTTTTGTTAGTCACAACACGGGCTTCTGAGTTGAAAGTTACTGAGTTGCCTTTATCACAAAGCTGGCTGATACTCAACAAATTGTGTTTGAGACCATCCACTAAGGCAACCTCCTCAATGATGACATTTTCCTTTGAAATCAAGCCATATTCCACAGTATAACCCTTGTTGTCATCTCCAAAAGTAATACTTGGGTCAGCTCTCTCCTTGAACTCTGTGAGCAGGGTAGAATCACCAGTCATGTGTCTTGAACAACCACTATCCAAGTACCAAAGATTATTTCTGTTTCCCTGCACACATCAAAATCAAATCAAGTTGATTTTGGTACCCAAGTTTTCTTGAGTCCTGCCTTGTTAGCTTTCTTTTTCTGTTTTTTAGGCTTTATCTCATTTGACTTGGGGATATCAGATTCATCCTTAGTCATTTAAGTTGGGCCTTTGAAACCATTCATTAGAACAGAATTATCATGCATATTATAATCAACAGGGAATTGCATGTTATTAGTCAACATATTATTCCAGTAAGGCATGCTAAATGGAATTTGTGCATACTAAATGTAGCATAATAAGGATTAGGTGCAAATAGCATATTAGAAAACTATGCATTCATATTCTGTGTAGACATAGCATTCATAGGCATGGGAGGCATGGCATTCATGTTGGGAAAGTGAGGTGGCACAGACATGGAAGTAGACATGGCAGATTTGCAATTAACAGACAAATGATTTACACTACCACACTTGACACAGATTTTTCTAGGAGCATATTTATCAGGTGTGTAGTTATTGTGTTTGTTAATCCCTACTTTACCATTTCTATTATTTTTCTTTTTAGCATCTGTTTTTACCTCAATCTTTTCAAGTCTGTCACTTGACTGTTTGACAGTCATGTGACCAACATTAGCCTTTTTCCCTTTCTTAACTTGACTCGATTCTCCTGGAACAAAGTTTTTGGAAACAGATCCATACTTTTCATTCAGCTTAACAAGTTTGGCATTACCGATAGACTTTCTTACAGTCTACGGATGAGGATTTGCATCAGTCGATGGATAACCCTTTTTGTTATCCGATAGATGACCCTCATCATCTGTCGAGTCTACATCTGTTAGCAGTCCATCCACCAAATTTGGTTCTAGTTTCTCCTTGTTCCTTTTCCAGGCTTCATCACAGAAGGACTCGATTCCTTGAACTTTGGTGATTTGAGCATGGACATCTCTAGATGTTTTCCATGCCTTAATCACCTCATGTTCACGCTCGAGCTGCTTCTTCAAAATTTCTTCTTTCTTCAAGGACTGAGTTAATTCTTCCTTGGCAATCTTACACTCAATTCTTAATTTTTTAAAATCAATGAACTGAGACTCTAGCACATTATTTCTCTCACTCAAAAACAAATTGTTTTCTTTAATTTTAGCATTTTCTTTAGTAAGAGACTTAAGTGTAACACGCAAATGATATAACCTGTAGACATATCATTTATAGCATCATTACACTCAGCTTTAGATAAATGTGCAAGGTTTGTAGTAATTACCTGATTACTTGAAGAACTTGTTTCTGTTTCATCAGACTTGGCCATTAGGGCTAGATTGACATAGCTGATATCTTCATCTTCATCCAGACCATCTGCTACCCAGTCATTTTCTTGTGTAATAAAAGCCCTTTCCTTTTGTTTGAGCAGCTCAAAGTATTTTTGCTTATAATCCACAGGCTCAAACTTTTTCTTACTGGAATCTGGCTTCCTACACTCACTAGCAAAGTGCCCTGCCAAGCCACATTTGAAACATTTGAATTTTGATTTATCCTCCCTATTTCTATTTGGCTTGGCTGCTCCAAAGTTCTTTTTGAACTTGAGCTTGGAAAATCTTCTGGAAAGAAATGCTAAATGTTCATCAATGTCTTCCATGTCATCTTGGCTCAAAGAATCTTCACTTTCTACTGCAAGACCCTTGCCCTTGCTTTCACATACTCTTAAAGTTGACTCAACAGCTTCCATCTTCATCTCCTTCTCCTTCTCTAACTCAGCAACTAGTGCAATGGACCCTCCTTTCTTCTTTCCTCTCTCCATCCTCTCATCTTGCTCTATTTCAAGCTCATATGTTTTCAGGATGCCATACAGTCTTTCCAAAGTAAACTCCTTATAATCTTGTGAGTTTCTCAATGAGACTGTCATTGGTTTCCATTCCTTTGGAAGAGATCAAAGGAATTTCAGATTGGAGTCTTTTATCTGATAGACCCTTCCATGCAACTTTAGAGCATTTCGCAGTTTTTGAAACCTACTAAAAATGTCAATGAGTGACTCACTTTCTTCATTATGAAAATGCTCATATTGCTGAATCAGTAGCTGCATCTTGTTTTCTCTAACTTGCTAAGTGCCATCACAGATGATCTGTATTGTATCCCAAACATCCTTGGCAGCTTTTGCAGTTGATAATTTTGTCAAACATATCACCATCAACTCCATTAAACAGGATATTCATGGCCTTTTTATCCTTTCTGACTTGTTCAATGTCAGGATCAGACCATTCATGCCTTGGCTTGGGGACAGATGGCTCATTACCAGTTGCAGCTCTCATTGGTACATGAGGGCCTCTTTCTATGCAGTCCACATAGGCCTCATCTTGAGAAAGCAAATGAAGATGCATCTTTACCTTCCAATGATGGTAATTATCTTTATCCAAAAAAGGAATCTTGACTCCAACATCCTTCTTGTTCATCTTGCTGTGTTATTTTTGTAACACCCCCAAATCCGGGGTCGGGGATCCGGGTTGTCACGAGTTCCATTTCCCTTAAAAACACCCAATCTTAATAATTAATCAACTACTCTGTACTGTGACCCCACAATAAACACACACACCACACGTTATAGTCTCAGAGATGAACATCCAAAAAAAATAATCACAAGTCATTTTATTCCACAATTATCTGCCAATACACCTTATAAGGTTTTCTGAATACATTTACATTTTCTTTGCCATTATTACAATTCATAAATATACATAAATCTGGTACATCAAAAGTTGAAAGCCTAGCCTATTGGTAGTCCCTACCTCACCTACAGCAGCATCAACGCTTCCAGAAGATTGCCGAACATTTTCTAACCTCTTGCGAATCGGGAGCTTGTTCCCGTTCATCTTGTCTATCTGATGTTGTGTGATGAAAGAAGAAAGCAAGGGTGAGCAGCAAGCCCACCAAAATAATATGTATAATGATTTACAATATATATGAGCATTCTTATAGTACTCATGAAAGTCTTGGCCAAAATAAATGAACCAAGTTGATATCTTAATGCGATGAAGTCGCAAAATATTCAGTATATATACATATATACTTTTCAAAATCTTGGAAGTCCTCTTTCATGCATAATATACACAGAGTTCCAGTTTATAACTGTATAAAACTATCGTTACAAGGTGATCTCATAAATCTAACCTTGTCTCAACGTTTTTCTGAAAATCTTTGACATGCATAAGATAATCATTTACTAGATATAAGTTTAAAAGATGAAGTTACAAGATACTCCAATATACTTATATCTTTTCCAAATACTACTTGAACTACCACCGTTCAAGTTATAATTAGTTTCAAAAGTTCATCACATAGATGAGACTACAAGACAAGATTTGAATAGATTAAATCTTTGAAATATTATTAAAGGAAATGAAGTTATGATATACTTCATTAAGTTCTAATATATATATATCCACATATACATCTTCTTTATACATTTCCTGAAAACCTCTGTCATGTAAAGTATGAACAGAGTTTGAAACATCCAATGAATTTTGGAAAGGAAAAGAATTTTGGCATAAACCAGATATCTTGCTGATCAGGCAAAGATACCAATAAGTAACCTTTTCTACTAGTAGATGGACGAATTCCCCACTGGTCATCACCCTGGTCGCAATAGAACCTTATGCTGGACTGCCACTCAGCCACTTATGCATTTAATGGACTCCCACTGAGCCACTTACACTATCATGGACGCCCACTGAGCCCATGTTGCTTATGCCGACTCGATAGATGGACTTACTTCCCGAATGTTGGGTAAGTAATCAATTCATTTACCAAAACTGCAACCTTGTTGCGAATATAAAATACACCATAGAGCCGGATCCCTCAGGTTTTGAGCGAGTATTTAAATCCCCTTTTTAAAAGGAAGATCTTAAATATAAAAATGAGTTTTGGGATCCGCTCTAACTTTTAAAAATCATTTTGAAGACTCGAAAACACTTTAAAGAGTGTTTGGAGTCAAGCTTATTTAATGAAGTAAATCAGTCCCAATATTTTAGAAAATATCTGAATATTATTATTTAAATAATATTCTCATAAGATAATCCTTATAAAAATAATCGAAGTAGAAGTATTAAAACTTATACTTGAAATGGATATTAAATAACCAAAGACATACTTATTCGAAAGTACTATCTTTATTTGAATAATCGAAAATAAGTTTGATTATTGACACCTTATTCTTTAATAAAATAAAGAATATATTTCAGTAATAAGCGGAGTCATAATACCTCGAATGAATATTATAAATAATATTCATGAAATAAAGGAGTCATACATCCTCAAATGAATATCCAAGTAATATTCAATAATAATATAAAGGAGTCATAAGCCCTCGAATAAATATTCGAAATAATATTCAATAAATAATATAAAGTTATCGAATAACCCTTATTCGATTAATAGTTTTAAAAACTATAACCATATATATATATATATATATACAAAATCTACTCGGGATCCTCGACTCCCGGTTTTAGAAAGTGTTTTCATCTTTTGGGTCCCTATAATAAGGGTATATGCAAATTACCGCTATCCTCTAGCATAGGTATTATCAACTGAACCAACAGATATATATATGGCAAGAATACGAAACAGGAATGCATATGTACCATATAACATGCTACAATATATCGCAACATTTGCTAATTAACCAACATGCATCTACTGCAAGATAATGCATATACATATATACATCACAACAACAGTATAACGGATAGAAAACTTGCCTGAGCGACTGGGGGTAACGAATAGCTCGGGACGAGTCTGGTAACCTATAAACAACAAGTAAGTTGGAATTAAACCAAAGTCACTTGTAAATCTATACTCTAACCAACTCAGACTCTAACGCTCGTTTTGCGCTTACTGATTCTCTTAAGTCACTCGAGTACCCTTGGCTCCACCATTTTTAATAAATTAACCATTACGAGTTTTAAAGCGATTCCTTCGCGAGTGTCTTACCAACTGCCTAACACTCTTACCATAATTGTTTCATACATTAATTAACCCTTTTTGGTCTTTAACCTATGTTTCAAATTAAGGCGAGGGGAAAAGTTTCGTTCGCGAAACGCCGTTACTTGAAACGGTCGTTTCTCCTAAACCGTGCATCAGAATCGAACGAACTATATATCAAAACGAAGCTCGTAACACGAGCTATCTAGACATGGCAATGGTCATAATCTAGCAGGGGGTTCTCGGGTCCTAATGTTATGCACAAAAACAGTCTAAAGAAAATCGGACGTTACGACGGCTATGTTTACGTGATTTCCCAAATTTAAATCATTCAAAACCAACCACAATTCAACCCCAAATCAATCATACAACCAACATCCATCCAAACCATATCATAACAGCCCCAACAAATCCACATTAACCATTTATACTTATTCCCCACATGAACTAAAAGCTTTACTTAGGTTCTTTAACTAATCATCAAGATTTACAACTCCACCAATACCACAAAACCAACTAATCTCTACAAACTCAACCAAACTTCAAACAATCAAGCATCATGCTTCACATATACTATATCAATCATATTCAATCCTAATTACTCAAAACTAAAGCTAGGGTTTGTAGTTTATACCTTCCTTGGAGAGTGGAGAATCAAGAGAATGGCTTGGAATCACCCTTAAAGTCCTTATCCAAGCTTAATCTAAACAAAACTTCAAGAACACAAATTTTAGTTCTTGAAAAACACTATTCACCATCTTCTTTCATGATTTATAGAAAAAGATTGGCTTGGAATTAGAAGCTTAAACTTATAGGAAGTATGTAACTATCCATGGGGAAGCTTAGATAATTACCTTGCTAAATAGTAAGTGGTGGAGCTTGGATCTTCATTTTTTAAGAAAGAAGCCGAGAGCATGAAGAAGAAAGAGAGATTTTTTTGTGTTTTGATGAAAATGATTTGCTTGGCTTGGTTGATTTGGTTTTGTTTTTGTTTTAGTTAATTACCTAATTAACCTTGGACTTTGTGGGGTTCTCATTCAACCACACCTCCTTCCTTCCCATGTCATGCTTGTGTCATCCTCATGATGTCATCCTCCCCTCTTTGTCCTCTTCTCATTGGTTGGGTGACATCATCCTCTCTAATCCCTTTGATTAACTTCCTAATTGTTTGCCTAATGACCACTGATTTGTTATACGGTTCGCTTAACTTTCATTTTCGTTTATCGTTTGAGGGATCATACCCGGGATCTTATTACTTAGGTTCCCTTAACCTTTCTCAATACATTATATTCCTTTATATGATCCTCTATTATAATCCTTTAATTTAAATCCTTTTTATCCCGTTACCTTATACTCAATTCTTTCTGTATCTATTGGATTTCCGGGAAAAATCAAAGTGTTCGGAATTGGATTCTGACGATCTTTGCATACACTTATATACCATATAGAGTACTAATAAAATCTCAGAATATCCATATCAGAACCCCTACATAGTGTGGCATGAAAAATTTTCTCATTCAGCAAAAACACTATTCATAAGGGTTTCAAAAATTTCCAAAAATTTGGGGTTATTACAGTCTCCCCTCCTTAAAAGGATTCCGTCCCGGAATCAGATAGAAAATGAATAAGGATACTCTCTTAGCATTGCGCTTTCTAACTCTCGAGTAAATTTTCCTACATTGTGGTCCTACCACCAAACTCTGCCTAGTTTGATAACCCTTCTCCTAGCACTTGTTCCTTTTCACTCTATAACCCTTCCTGGTTGCTCCATATAGGTTACGTCGGGTTGCATGTCTATGCGCTCATATGCCCCTATTTATCTGGCATCAGAATTACACTTTCTTAACATTGATACGTGGAACACGTTATGAACTTGCTACAGGTTCGGGGGTAGGGCTAGCTCGTATGCTAACTTCCCAATATGTTTTAGTATAACCAAGGGTCCGCCAAATTGTGGACTTAGCTTTCCTTTCTTTCCGAATTTCATCAATCCTTTCCAAGGGAATACCTATAACAACACTAGGTCCCCTACATCCCATTCCTTGTCCTTTCGTGTCAAATCAACATACTTCGTGTTCCCATCTTGGGCTACTACCAGCCGTCCTCTGATTAAAATCTATTATATCCTTGATCCTTTGGACTACTGCGGGTCCGAGCATCTTGCGCTCTACAACTTCATCCTAACGGAGATCGACATTATCTTCCCTCAAGGATCTCATAAGGCGATACCTCAATACTGACATATGATCTATTGTCGTAAGAAAACTCAACCCGTGTTAAGTGATCATTCCAATTTCTTTCAAGTCTATTGCACAGACTCTCATTATAGCTTTTAGCATTAGAGTTTTTGCTTCTCAATACCCATTCTTTTCCAGTTCGTAATCGCTATCACCTTCCGTTCCTAATATTATACTGGTTATACCTTTGCTCGTTAGCATTCTATAACCTTTTAATACACGCGTCAACCTTGGTATCACGAATGTGTTTCCATTCCGAATACCACCATAACTTTACTACTCCTTTTTCAGTTGTTTCTATTTTCCAAAGTTTGATCCATCATGTAGAAGTAAAAGAATTTATTGAGAGATCACTATGATCATGAACACTTGTTATATCGCATAGTTAGTACAGAAATTGGCCAGCCTTTAGTACTTGACAAGCAATTAAACAATAGATGGTAACCTACTAGGCTTCTATCACACAGATAGATAGTCATTCGGCAATACCTCCCCTTCTGGAAGGGTTGTTCTTCTCAGTTTATATGAAATGAAAAGAAGAGAAAAGAACGAACTGAAGAGAATTGTATATATGAAAAAAATATACTGCCACAAAATATCTGGCTTGGAACCTACCTCTGAACTATAGAGGTTTGTCATAGGAGAACAAAACATATATGTATTTATATCAACATCAAGTATTATAGCATCGTATTTCACATGCCCAAATATTTATTATTCCACCCATCATTCTACGGACCCATGCTCTTCCTCGAGCTTATACACAATCACCTTTGAAACTTCCTCGATATCGAAAATCGAATCTGGGATCTCATTCGAGATATCATCGTCACTAGAATTCTATGCTTGCACCGCAACCTTCCTCGTATAATAATACGACTCTCTTTTCATAAGAGGGAAATAAATATTCAATAGGTAGATACTCTACTTAATTAGTCTATCAATGATAACTTATACACTACCATGACCCGATTAGTGGTACTCAATCTCAATATCCATTCCAATACAACTCTCACGGTTGTAATCAGCTCATTACTCGCAGAATCATTGCTGCATTACTATGGTCCACCACTGACCTATTGTCATCATTCACTTTCCATGAAATCTTAATATCTAACCATACGGAGTCCATACATCTCGTATCTAATTCTCCTAAGGAGGTAACATGATCACCGTTCATGATTCATGAAGAACACTCCTGAATTTGACGTACTTTCATGACATGAAGTAGATAAAATTGCAGAAGAGCTTCAATCAAAGTAACGATAGCAGGTTAATACCATTCTTAATCGTATGCCTTAAATAGAAGACTTAACTCAAAGGTTCGTTTAGTCCTTTTTGAAACATGGTCCTGGATTATTCTCAAGATAGTACCTTATGAGATAGATAGCCCGCTCCTGGCGATTACACGAATTAAACCTTTACCGAACTACTATTACGGTTGGGTATTGCACAGTCATCAGAAGGAATGTCAATCTTCCAAACCATAATACAACTTCTTAGCTTTAACCATCATCACTGTATTTCTTTGGCACAAGCGCCTATAATTATCCTCTTACCTTTAAAGTGTCGGCCACCTCTTTGGCCTTTCCTGATAGTAAAATTTCCTTACAGTCAATGTCATTTTAACCACCTCCAAATAAATTTTCTACCTCATTTCAATCACAGCTTATGCGAAGATGTTTTCCTTAAAATCTGATGAGTAAAAAAAACATCACTATTTTCCATAAGTTATTGCCTCAGTCTTGAGAGGTTAATCACTATCGCGACTGACTCTCGATCGTACTTAGAACATCTTTTATCTTAGGTCCTAATTGCCCTGAACAATTTCGACCATTACTGGTTCGATCCATACCTTCTCGTGGTTTAACACGTGCCTCACTTGGCATCAATATAATTACGTCATATTTCCTTTATCAACATTTCTATTCTTGAAAATTTTGAATTTTACCTTTCTCCTTGTAAAACCTCTAAGGTTATCCTTGAATCGTTCCTCATGTATTCCCTAAATACAGGGCATATCAAAATACCATTTACTAATACTAAAACCATTGTCTATATACTTCTGAAAAATTTCTCCACTGATTCTTAAAGGTTGTTGTTACTTTAACCCTTTCCAAATCATACTGTCAAAACTCATACTGTCCCTATTAAGGGTGGAATGCCAACCTTTATGCATTCCCCTAGGATTCATTTTAAGTTACCGATGTTCTATCCTTAATTCCACCTTTAAAAGGTACCTGCATCCATCCATGGATAAATCAAGTCATATATCCTTGACAGATTATCTTATTCATCATTCCCACCTCGATAGTCTATACCTAATTTCATAATAGCATCCTTATTCAAATTGAGGTCAATCCATATGGCCTCCAAAAGATAACAATGGTCATCCGCTTTTCTTGCCTAATTTGGTAATGATAACAAGGATGACCTGGAAGATATTGGTCATGTTCAACGTGAACTTCTTCTTAATAATTCCTTATTTACTTTTTTTGTTTATCTCAACAGTCATCTCAATGTTGGGATATCTTTCATACCTGGCGTCTCCCTTTCTGGGTAACAAGCCACCGGTCTTACACTTCACATTCTTGAAGGTCACTTCCTTCATTCAATTTTCCTAATTTCTTACTTCCTTGTCTCCTCAGTCTATCCGTGTCTCATTATTTATCCTTCGAACTATCTCAAGGTTTTCCTCGAATCCTCCCAACTTAAAGGGGATAAAATATACATAACTCTTATGCCTTCAACCATCAATTTAACTCATGGTGAATCACCCTCATCCTGACGATTACATACTTTTCTATTTCTATTGCTACGAGTCTTTAGGGTTTCCTCATACCCAACTCCCTTATCATTCCTCAAACTCTATTGCCTTTATTTCATTATTTCATGAACCCACTAATCATTGACTTCAAACATCACATCATTCTGGGATTCTTGTCATCAGAACGAATCTTGACAATTTTTACAACTTAGCTTCATATTTTATCATACTCGTCCGCCTTTGTTCTGGCTCTAAAGCTTTTACACTCTCTCCATAACCTTGGGAATTACTTTCCTGAAAACAATTGACTGCACTTAAATCAGTTTATTATAATCTCTTGCTCCGTGCCTTCCTTGGCCTTTCACCAGCGGGTGGCCTCCCTCTTAAGAGGGTAAGTGACAAAAACAGTCTTTTGTGATTCGTCAATCATTTAGAATCTCAAATGATTCCTATATTTCCTTTAGCCAGGCTCTTGCCTCGACTGGGTCAGCTTGTTCCTTGGAACTCTGAGAGCTTAGCGACTTAAAGGTCCTGAAAGAATTTCATACCACATTGTTTCCTCAAGGTGGTGGTTAGGGGTAAAAGTATAAGTTCTGTTTAGACAGGTCCATGAATTTCCGTATAGGAGTACCATCTCGGGTCTCCTTTCCTTACTTGACTTTTGTTTTCTTAGTCTAAATATTTCTTCCTACTACCCATAAATGGGGGTCATCTTTTAATTTAAAATCCTCATTTTCCACTTTATTATATTCTGGGTTCCTTATATCTTAATTGCGACCTCCTTGATTATCACATTCAAGGTTTGCCCCTAATCTTATTCCTTGTGGGGGGCGTATTACTTTAGAAAATTTTGAGAATCTCTGGATATATGTCTTACTTACTTTACTTAAGTCTTTCCCTCGTTCTGTCCTTGCATGATTGCAACTTATGAATTCTTAAGTTCGATAAACTTCATGACACTCTCTTAAGTGTTAACAGAGCAATTAACAATGTGATCTTATCACAACAAAATGATCTGAACTGAAATCAACGAATATATACATAACCATTGGTTCGAGGGTATAACAACTGAACATATTAAAGAGAATTACATTATGTGATCTGATCGCTTCTATCCCAAAAGTACTACCATAGATAATCATCTAGTCATTAAAACTAATCATTCATAACTTAGGCTAACCCTTCCAAAAGCGGTGCTACATGAAATTCTTGTCAGATTGTTCAGACTCTGCACACTATTATGGATCAAGAAATGCGGGCACGCATGACATCCCTAACCTGCTCCATTAAAGCGGTGATGAGGTCTAGGATAGTTGCAAGTAGAGCTGGATCAATCTGACCCTCAAGATGGCCTCTAGCTATAACACGGGTGGTAGCCTCAATCCTTTCCATGCTATGAGCTAATCCCGCCGGAAGTATCCCGCCCTCAATCCTTGGTGCAGTAAGTCGATCCAACAGATCACTCCTAACATTACGGGCCTCGGACAGGCCACCCAGGGTCATCTGATAATCAGCGATAAGAGAAGCCTGAGTGGTAGCATCTAGCAGTCCATGGGGTGCAGGTGGCGCAGACCCAGGAGATCCAAATGGATAACCAAGAACGGTATCAGGGGACAATGGTGCAGGAGATAAAGGTGGCATTTCCTCAGTAGGTGCTGGGCTCTGTACCGGGGATGGGACAGGAATTGGTGGGACCTCATGGATGTCTACAGGAACCTCTGGAAGAGGGTCTGATACTGGTATAATTGGTGTCGTGGAAGGCCCCACTCCTTCTGCCCTCATTAACCTTTGTGCCCTTGGTAACTCTTCATCCTCTAGTGCCACCCTCGCGGCCATTCTTGCTCTGGTAGTCGCCCTGACTACGGTCATCAATTCCTCAGCGGTCTTCTCTTCATTCTTATCAGGATCCTCCATGAGATCCTCCTCAACCACAATCCTTTCCGGAATGACCTCCTTAACCACAATATTCTCAATCTGAACCTCATCCGGTCCCTCATTGGGGTACTCTATCAGATTCACAATTTGATCACCAACTTGTAATAAAACATCCTCATGTTGATGCTCCTGAACCTCAGGGTTCGGTGCCTCGCTGCCCTATACGAGAACGAACTATGTTACTATCACGATACTTATAAGGGTTCCCGTAAGGGTTTTAACTGTCAGTACTACGTTAGGTAGCCCGACTATGAACTTGGCAAGAGTTCTTATTATCTTAGTGAACTTATTATCTTAACGTCGCATCATCTCTGAGGTTTATAACGCTTGGCTCTGATACCACTTCTGTAACACCCCCAAATCCGGGGTCGGGGATCCGGGTTGTCACGAGTTCCATTTCCCTTAAAAATACCCAATCTTAATAATTAATCAACTACTCTGTACTATGACCCCACAATAAACACACACACCACACGTTATAGTCTCAGAGATGAACATCCAAAAAAAATAATCACAAGTCATTTTATTCCACAATTATCTACCAATACACCTTAAAAGGTTTTCTGAATAAATTTACATTTTCTTTGCCATTATTACAATTCATAAATATACATAAATCTGGTACATCAAAAGTTGAAAGCCTAGCCTATTTGTAGTCCCTACCTCACCTACAGCAGCATCAACGCTTCCAGAAGACTGCCGAACGTTTTCTAACCTCTTGCGAATCGGGAGCTTGTTCCGGTTCATCTTGTCTATCTGATGTTGTGTGATGAAAGAAGAAAGCAAGGGTGAGCAGCAAGCCCACCAAAATAATATGTATAATGATTTACAATATATATGAGCATTCTCATAGTACTCATGAAAGTCTTGGCCAAAGGAAATGAACCAAGTTGATATCTTAATGCGATGAAGTCGCAAAATATTCAGTATATATACATATATACTTTTCAAAATCTTGGAAGTCCTCTTCCATGCATAATATACACAGAGTTCCAGTTTATAACTGTATAAAACTATCGTTGCAAGGTGATCTCATATATCTAACCTTGTCTCAACATTTTTCTGAAAATCTTTGACATGCATAAGATAATCATTTACTAGATATAAGTTTAAAAGATGAAGTTACAAGATACTCCAATATACTTATATCTTTTCCAAATACTACTTGAACTACCACCGTTCAAGTTATAATTAGTTTCAAAAGTTCATCACATAGATGAGACTACAAGACAAGATTTGAATAGATTAAATCTTTGAAATATAACTTACAAACTAATCATCAAGATTTACAACTCCACCAATACCACAAAACCAACTAATCTCTACAAACTCAACCAAACTTCAAACAATCAAGCATCATGCTTCACATATACTATATCAATCATATTCAATCCTAATTACTCAAAACTAAAGCTAGGGTTTGTAGTTTATACCTTCCTTGGAGAGTGGAGAATCAAGAGAATGGCTTGAAATCACCCTTAAAGTCCTTATCCAAGCTTAATCTAAACAAAACTTCAAGAACACAAATTTTAGTTCTTGAAAAACACTATTCACCATCTTTTTTCATGATTTATAGAAAAATATTGGCTTGGAATTAGAAGATTAAACTTATAGGAAGTATGTAACTATCCATGGGGAAGCTTAGATAATTACCTTGCTAAATAGTAAGTGGTGGAGCTTGGATCTTCATTTTTTAAGAAAGAAGCCGAGATCATGAAGAAGAAAGAGAGATTTTTTTGTGTTTTGATGAAAATGATTTGCTTGGCTTGGTTGATTTGGCTTTGTTTTTGTTTTAGTTAATTACCTAATTAACCTTGGACTTTGTGTGGTTCTCATTCAACCACACCTCCTTCCTTCCCATGTCATGCTTGTGTCATCCTCATGATGTCATCCTCCCATCCTTGTCCTCTTCTCATTGGTTGGGTGACATCATCCTCTCTAATCCCTTTGATTAACTTCCTAATTGTTTGCCTAATGACCGCTGATCTGTTATACGGTTCGCTTAACTTTCGTTTTCGTTTATCGTTTGAGGGATCATACCCGGGATCTTATTACTTAGGTTCCCTTAACATTTCTCAATACATTATATTCCTTTTTATGATCCTCTATTATAATCCTTTAATTTAAATCATTTTTATCCTGTTACCTTATACTCAATTCTTTCCGTATCTATTAGATTTCTGGGAAAAATCAAAGTGTTCGGAATTGGATTCTGACGATCTTTGCATACACTTATATACCATATAGAGTACTAATAAAATCTCAGAATATCCATATCAGAACCCCTACATAGTGTGGCATGAAAAATTTTCTCATTCAGCAAAAACACTATTCATAAGGGTTTCAAAAATTTCCAAAAATTTGGGGTTATTACAATTTTGATCTTTAAACTCTTTGTTCTTCAAGAGCTTGCTCTAATACCAATTGTTAGTCCCTTAACAATATAACAAGAATTACAGAAGGGGGGTTGAATGGAATTCTTGAAACTTTTTCTTGAATAAAAATTGTTCTAACTCAATTATATATATATATATGTGAATTGATTAGCAGAATGCGGAATAGTTACTTGAAATGAATCAAAACACAAGTAATTAAAAACAAGAGTCTTTAAAAATATTCTGGTGGATTTGAATGATTCCACCAGAGATATATAATATATATCGAGAGAACTCTGTGTGCAAAAAGCTTACAGCTACTTACAAAATGATAACAACTAAGAACGAGAGAAATGCCGAGAATACTGTTGTGGATAAAAAACTAAGGTTATTACTTGCTGTATTTAATACTAAGATTCGGGAGCTCAAGGCCTTTAATGGCTGCTCTCGTGCTTCATGACTCAATCTGCCTTTACGAGATGCCTACGTATCTCTGTAAATTAGAGAATCAAGCCAAAAAACGTAGTTCTGATTTGTGGGGTGAGGCCCCTTATATAGATGTGGGAGTCCTTGAATTGGACTTGGTATAGGAGACTTGGTGGACAAGCCTCTGAATTAGGATAGACTTAGGAGTCCTAGGAAGTAGGAAGTTGATTCCTTATCCTTTTAGGTCCCCTTGAGCCTAATCTATAAGGATTTATATCCTTATCGGGACTCTTCTCAATAGCTGATTTTTCCCTTATTAATTAATTACGAAGTTAATTAATAATTAGGGCTTTTGGGCCTTTTTTATTCCATCAGGCCTGATCTGGTCCATCAGGCTTAACCTTTCTGGTCTGAGTGTCATATATCTTTTTATTGGGCCTAGCAGCCCACAGCTTGTACAATTAATGCAGTATTTAATTATACAATCATAATTTATTTATCCCTATCATTTGCCCCCCAACTTTTGGGAAACATTGATTAGGTTTCGCAGAAGTTAAGTCTGTTTATTCCCTTACAGGGTTTCATTTTTGCATAAAGTGTGGAGCGACCTACACATTTACAATGAATCTTCCTTTTATTCAGGAATTATCTTAATTCCAGGAATTTTTCCCTTATTTCCGGGATTTTCCCTAATTTTCTGGGATTTTTCCTTTAATTTCTGGATTTTTCCCTAATTTTCTGGGATTTATCCTTAATTTTATGGATTTTTCCCTAATTTCCCGGGACTTATCCTTAATTTTCTGGATTTTTCCCTAATTTCCCGGGACTTATCCTTAATTTTCTGGATTTTTCCCTAATTTCCCGGGACTTATCCTTAATTTTCTGGATTTTTCCCTAATTTCCCGGGACTTATCCTTAATTTTCTGGATTTTTCCCTAATTTCCCGGGACTTATCCTTAATTTTCTGGATTTTTCCCTAATTTCCCGGGACTTATCCTTAATTTTCTGGATTTTTCCCTAATTTCCCGGGACTTATCCTTAATTTTCTGGATTTTCCCCTAATTTCCCGGGACTTATCCTTAATTTTCTGGATTTTTCCCTAATTTCCCGGGACTTATCCTTAATTTTCTGGCTTAAAATCGATCAGAATGCTTTCAAAATCGATCAGGATGCAGCCAAAATCGATCAGGATCCTGATCGAATTAGCTCAGGATCTTACACTCTGGTCGACAGGATTCCTGATCGATTTCGATCAGGATTCTGACCGAATTGGCCTTCAAAGTGACACCCTAGTCGATTGTTACACGGGCTTAATCGACCAGGATTCCTGATCGATTTCGATCAGGACTCTGATCGAATTAAATGGCTCTCGACCATTCTGATCGAATGGAATATCGATCAGGACTCTCTTTTCTGTCGATCAGGACTCTGATCGATCTTAGGGGATTTCTTCCCTCCTGTTCGAATAAGATATCGATCAAGACTCTCTTCTGTGTCGATCAGGACTCTGATCGATCTTAGGGGATTTCTTCCCTCCTGTTCGAATAAGATATCGATCAGGACTCTCTTCTGTGTCGATCAGGACTCTGATCGATCTTAGGGGATTTCTTCCCTCCTGTTCGAATAAGATATCGATCAGGACTCTCTTCTGTGTCGATCAGGACTCTGATCGATCTTAGGGGATTTCTTCCCTCCTGTTCGAATAAGATATTGATCAGGATCCTCTTTTGCATCGATCAGGACTCTGATCGAACCATATTAAGGTTCTGGTCGATTTTTGACCTTTTAAATTCCACAGAAGCTTCTAGATTGTTCCTGATACTTCTTGTAGATGGGCCTCTAGGTTGGGCCTGGCTAAATGGGCCTAAAAATGCCTCGTATTCCGAGCTTTTCGCCTATATAAGTGTAGTGTGGAGTGAGAACCCTCACTTCACTTCCCACTTCTCATTTTCTCTCACAATTTTCTCTAGAGTTCTCCCTTTGAGAAGGCGATTTCCGGCTACCAAAGCCACCGCAGCTCCACCATTTTCAAGTATTTCTGGGTTTCAAGCCTTCAACCGAAGCATATCAATGGCGGACCGTGACCTGGCTCGTTTGCAGAAGATGAATGTCTCTAAAAGAGGTACAAAAATTCAAATTCAATCTCCATATACTTCCCTCATTGATATGATTAACTCGAGAGGTGATGAATATCGTTCTCTATCTGAGTTAGATTCGTATAATCATGGTAACACTTTTCATGAGTTAGATGGTAGGATAGAGTCTATAAACACCTTGTACAGACTTCCACCCCACCTTAGGATCACTCCAGCCGCCCCTGGGGATAGGACTTGTAATTGGGAGGGGGATACCCTGTTCATTTATCGAGGAGCCCTGACCGCAGGTCTTAGGTTCCCATTCCATGAATTTATTCCTCGTTTACTAGCCGATGTACGAATCAACCCTTGTCAACTCCCTCCTAACGCCTGGAGGAACATTATCTGTTTTATGGTCCTTTGTCTCAGGAATAGCTTCCTTCTTTCCGTAGCTGTCTTTAGGAAAGTTTTCCAATTCTATAATAGTTCCATGAGTCAGCCAGGCTGGGTTTTAATTCGCCAACGGCCCAAAATTCCCCATATCTTTGATAGTAACTCTATAGTCGAGAACAACCCTAAATGGAGGGATGAGTTTGTCAGGCTGACCTGGGCTGGGGGTGATTGGGCCACACTCTTCCGTAGGCCATTTTGCAAAGTATCAGATGGTAGTCCTGGTAGCATCAGATTAACTGATGAGGAGGAGGTGGCCTACCAAGCCTTAATTTCAGATGATGGGAAAACAGACACCTGGACCCTTTTAGAGGAGTTTTCCTTGAAAAAAGTTGGTCTCTCCCAGGCCAGTGATAAGGGTAAATTTATACCTGCGTAATTATTTTTCCTTCTATTTAATCGCACTTTTTCTTTTTTCTGGATTTTAATATTCCTTCTACTTTTCCTTTCAGCTTGTGAGGCTATTAATAATGTCAATAGGCCCAAGGAGGGGGAATCTGGCCGCCAGAAGAGGGCCAAGTTAAACAGGGACCCCAGGAGCAAACCTGACGGTCCTTCTTTCCTTAAGCCCCACGTCCCGGTGGTTGAGCTGGGGGACGATGTGGATCCTCCACTTAAGGCACATTCCTTCAGGCCTAACTGGGGCTTCAGGAGGAGCGATACGGTGGTTGGATCCACCAAACATGCCAAGGATTGGTCGTACCATTCCATCACTCCCCACGATTTCACTGACATTGTTACGGGGAGTGATATCGAGACTATTGAGCTTCTGGGTTCTCAAGCCCAAGCTGCGGTAATTTTCTTTTTTCTTCTCTTCCTTTTGTGAATTTCAACTTTTCTTGTATCCCAATGAATTTGTGCTAACTCATACATATTTCTTTGCAGAGTAATACCTATTTCCAGGCGGCCCTACATCAGGCTAGATCCTGGAAGGGTAACTCTGATGATTTTGAGAAGGAGATGAAGAAGTGGGAGGAGAGAGCCAAGGTCCTGGAGAAGAAGCTGGACACGAAGAAGGAGGAACTGGCTAAGGCTCATTCCGAGCTGGTGAAACTTAGGAGCGATAAGGATAAGCTCATTGATGACTACATGGATTCTGACAAGTTTAAGAATCTCATGGAGATTCATGATGATGGTCTTTATTCCCTACAGTTTACTCAGGGATGGGATGCGGCCGTAAAGGCGGTTTCTGAGAAGCACCCGGGCTTAGTCGACCCTAAGGACTTTATAAGTCCCGAGCAGGCTGAGTCAGAGGACAGCATAGACGCCCTCTTCAACTCCCCTCAGCCAGATGATCGCATCTTGGATCCTAACACTGCTTCTCCTCCCGCTTCTCCTGCGAAGGACGCTGAAGGCGCTGATAAGGAGAAAGAGAATGAAGGCTCCCGCATGGAGGAGTAGTTTTTCTATTCTGTAATTTTATCCTTAACTTATGTCTGGACTTTTGTTTGTATTAAAACTTATTACCCTCCGGGGCTATTTTATATGCTACTTTCCTTATTTGCATTCTCTCCTTCATTTTTCCGATACTTTAATATTCAAACTTGGCTTAATGGGCCACACAAGTATTATCACAACTCAAACATCCATAGGTTGAAATAATTTCGAACTCTTCAATTTCAAGTCTGGTTTTCCAAAACCTTACATAATATGGGTTTGACCCTGATCTATAATAGCTAAAAAATAAAAATACTATGCAAACAAAGCTTCAAGGTGCTTTTAAACCTACTTGTCATAATGACAAGTGAGAATCGTACTTCGACCATCTTACACGTAGTAAACCTTCAGGTTTTGTGCGTGCCAGGTTCTCGGGACTTCAAAACCATCCATAGTCTCCAGCTTGTAGGTTCCTCTACCCTGAACGCTCTTGACTCTATACGGCCCTTCCCAATTTGGGGCAAGCTTTCCTTTCTGTCCGACACCAGAAGCCTCTATTTTTCTCAAGACTAGGTCACCTTGTTTGAAAAACCTCTCTTTAACCCTTAGGTTGTAGTAGATTGAAGCCTTTTTCTGATATTCTACTATCTTTGCATGTGCTTTATCTCGCACTTCATCGATCAGATCCAGGGCTAACCTCTGCCCTTCCTCATTTTCTTCTGCGTTGAAAGCCTGAATCCTTGGAGAGGAATGTGATATCTCCACGGGAACTACTGCTTCTACCCCATATGCCAACATGAAAGGAGTTGCTCCTGTCGTGACTCTACAGGTAGTCCTATAGGCCCATAATATGGGAAGTATCTCATCCACCCAATTATTTCTTGACTTCTCGATCCTCTTCTTTAGTCCATCCAGGATTATCCGATTTGCTACCTCTGCTTGCCCATTGGCTTGCGGGTGAGCCACAGAGGTGAATCGTAATTCAATTTCATTTTCTTCACAATACTTCTTGAATTCCTCATTGTTGAATTGTGCTCCATTGTTAGTGACGAGGATACGGGGAATTCCATATCGGCATATAATGTTTTCCCACAGGAATTGTGCAACCTGCTTAGTTGTGATTTTGGCCAAGGGTTTGGCTTCGATCCACTTGGTGAAATAATCAATGGCTACAATCAGAAATTTCCTTTGTGCCGTGGCCATAGGAAAAGGCCCTAGAATATCCATCCCCCACATGGCAAAGGGAATAGGTGAGTTGATAGAGGTCAGCATCTCGGGGGTTGTCTAACAACTGGTGCATGCTTCTGACAGCGATCACACTTCTTCACATATTCTTTGGCATCAGCCATCATTTCTGGCCAATAGAAGCCTAAACGGGTTATCTTATGAGCCAAGGCCCTGCCCCCCAAGTGCTGCCCACAAATACCTTCATGCACTTCCTCAAGAGCCAAGCGTGCCTCGTCGGGCCTGAGACACCTCAAGTAAGGAACCACGAAAGATCTCTTATACAGAATTCCATCTATCAAGGAGTACCTTAGTGCTCGAATAGTTAACTTTCGTGCCTCAGTTGCATCACTTGGCAACCAACCGGTCTGAATGTGAGCCTTGATGGGATCAATCCATGACGTCCCCAAGCCTATGGGAGCCACAAGCTTAACATCTATGCTTCGTGTCTTCAAAACACGGAAGTACACACTTCCTGAACTTTCTTCAATCTCAGATGAAGCAAACTTTGATAGTGCATCTGCTTTAGCATTTTCTTCCCTTGGAATGTGTTCAATATGGCATTCATTAAATTGGGTCATCACAGCCCTTACTAGGTGAACATACTTAGCCATCGTATCATCCCTTGCCTCAAATTCTCCCTTTACCTGGGATATGATCAGCTTCGAGTCTCCACGGACCTTTAAGTTTTTGACTCTAAGTGTCCCAGCTAGACCAAGGCCAGCAATCAGGGCTTCATACTCTGCCTCATTGTTTGTGGTTGGGAAGTCTAGCTTCATAGCATACTCAATTAAGAATCTATCAGGGCTTTGCAAAATCAACCCTGCTCCACTGGAATTTGTTTTTGATGCTCCATCAAAATAGAGAACCCAATATTCTTTCTCATTGTCCCCATTGTTGACTCCCTTGTCTTGAGGTATGGTATCTTCCTGCCCCCCGACTTCTTGGTTGGGTATGGTATATTCCACCACGAAGTCAGCTAGTGCCTGGGCTTTTATGGCCGTACGTGGCTTATACTTGAGGTCGAACTCTTTCAACTCTATTGCCCACTTAATCAGTCTCCCACTTGCCTTGGGACTGTGAATGATGTTTCTCAGTGGCTGATTTGTTAGCACTTCAATCTAGTGAGCTTGAAAATAAGGACGCAGCTTTCTTGAAGCCATTACCAAGGCTAAAGCGAATTTCTCAATAGTTGAATAATTCAACTCAGCACCATGCAAGATTTTGCTGACATAGTATACGGGTTTCTGGACTTTCAGTTCCTCCTTAACCAACACCGCGCTCAAGGCGCTCTCTGAAACAACCAAGTACAAGAATAAAACTTCACTCAGAACTGGCTTGGCCAACAACGGGGCCTGGCCCATATACTTCTTTAACTCTTCAAATGCCTTCTGATTTTCCTCACTCCATACAAAGTCTTTGATGTTCTTTAGTGACTTGAAAAATGACAAGCACTTGTCTCCTGACTTGGAGATGAATCGTCCTAACGCAGCAACCCTTCCTGTGAGCTTCTGAACATCCTTGACAGTTTTGGGGCATTCCATGTCCAGGATTGCCTTTATTTTATCGGGATTTGCCTCAATTCCCCTCTTCGAGACCATCAATCCCAAGAATTTTCCAGATCCTACTCCGAAAGCACACTTCGTCGGATTCAACATCATCTTGTGGTACCTCAGGACCTCAAAAGCTTCCCTTAAATGGGCTATATGATCAGTCTTTACTAGACTCTTGACTAACATGTCATCAACATAGACTTCCATAGTCTTACCAATAAGATCCTTAAAAATTCTATTCACCAACCTTTGATAGGTGGCTCCTGCATTCTTGAGACCAAACGCCATAACAAGATAACAATAAACACCAAAGTCAGTGATAAATGATACCTTTGGAATGTCATCCTTATGCATTTTGATCTGGTTGTATCCGCTAAACCCATCCATGAAACTCAGCATCTCATGTCCAGCGGTGGCATCAATCAAAGTATCAATTCTAGGCAGTGGAAAACAGTCTTTGGGGCATGCATCATTTAGATCGGTGAAGTCTATACACATCCTCCACTTTCCATTAGCCTTCTTCACCATTACAGGGTTTGCTAACCACTCCGGAAATTGAATCTCCTCAATGAAACCAGCTTCTAAGAGCTTTTCCACTTCCTGCTTTATAGCCTCTTGTCTTTCCGGGGCAAAAATTCTTTTCTTTTGTTTCACTGTCTTCCGGCTTGGATCTACGTTTAGCTTGTGAGTAATTAACTCCGGGTCTATGCCTGGCATATCAGCTGCTGACCATGCAAACACATCACTATTTTCTTGCAAAAATTTCACTAACTTCCCTCTAAGGGGCTCCTCTAATGTGGCTCCAATGAAAGTCGTCCTCTCAGGATTCTCGGGGTCTAAAGGAACCGAGACCAATTCTTCTGCTGGCCTTCCTCTATTCTCATCATTTTCTCGAACATCCATATCTTCAATAGGAAGAACCTGCCCCCCGACTCCATCTGCCCTCAAAGAGGCCACATAACAGCTTCTAGCCATTTTTTGATCTCCTCTTTCTTCTCCAATCCCGTTTCGGGTGGGAAACTTCATGACTGAATGGTAGGAAGAGGGGACTGCCTTGAAGGCATGTATCCCTGTTCTCCCCATGATAGCATTATAAGTTGAACTAGCCTTTACCACCACGAAATCCAGCATCTGCGTTGCTTGCCTCGGCTCCGTACCTATGGTGGTTGGCAATTTGATTATCCCTTCCACAGGACATTCTACTCCAGCAAATCCATATATCGGCATGTCGGTTGGTGTTAACTGGGAGTCGTTATACCCCATCCTTAGAAAGGTGTCGTGGAGCAAGATATCCACAGAAGCACCATTATCCACAAGGACCCTCTTAACCGGGCTATTTCCTATTATTGGTGTTATGACCAGCGGGTCGTCATGGGGAAACTTCACACCCTCTAGGTCGGAATCATCAAAAGCCAATGTTACTTCTGTCCTGGCCCTCTTCGGGGCTTCTCCAACAATATGCATAACCTCTCTAGTATATGCCTTTCTGGAATTTTTGGACAATCCAGCAGCAGTTGGACCTCCAAAGATCGTGTTTATCACAGGCCCTCGAGGTCTCGGCCCTCCATAAATGGTGTTTATAACTGGTCCTCTAGGCTGGGGGTTTCGCCCCTGATCGTCTTGGTCCCTCCTACGATCTTCAAAGTTCTTCCTTCCATTATTATTTCTGTCCCCTCCATCTCCAGTATACTTGTTCAATCTTCCTTTTCGAATCAAAAACTCAATTTCATCTTTCAATTGCCTACACTCATCGGTGTCATGGCCAACATCTTTGTGAAACCTGCAATACTTGCCCTTATCTAGCTTGGCGGGATCAGCCTTCAAGGGCTTAGGCCAGCGAATATCTCTGTCTTTCTCAATCTCCATCAAAATCTGACTTCTGGGAGCATTCAGCTTAGCGTATTCAGTGAACTTTTGCCCAGGTCCTCCCTTCTTGGGGGTTGAATCAGGGTTTTGTTCGGTTCTAGGATATTTGTCCTTAGCGATATACTCCAAATCAGTTTTTCGTTTCTTGCCTCCAGTGGGCTCATTACTTACTACGGTCTTCCTCATACTTTCTTCAACTTTGATATACTTCCCTGCCCTCTCTTGGAGCTGCAACATGCTCTCAGGGGGTCGTTTGGCCAAAGACATCTTGAAAAACTCATCCCTAGTTCCTTGTTGCAATGCTATCATGGCTACCTTATCATCAAGGTCTGGGACTTTTAAAGCCTCCTTTGTAAAACGATTCAGGTAATCTCTTAAGGATTCCTTAGCTCCCTGCACAAGACTCATAAGAGATGCTGAACTTTTCTCATGGACTCTTCCACTGATGAATTGCTTAATAAAAGCCTGACTTAGTTCTCTGAATGATCCAATAGAATTTGGGGGTAGGCGACTGTACCATCTTTGAGCCATACCCGACAGGGTTTGAGGGAAGGCCTGACATTTTATAGCATCATTCACGGGTTGCAGCAGCAGTGCATTAGAGAATGTCCTAACATGATTAGCGGGGTCTCCCGTGCCATCATAGGCTTTGATAGTGGGCATCTTGAATTTCCTTGAGATATGGGCATTCATTATCTCTTCTGTGAAGGGTGGAGTTGGATCATCAGGATCTCCAAGGGGAAGGAGATTGCTTGGATCAGTTCTTGGGACAGCAGCCCTTCTTCTTACCGGACCATCCAGGTCTATGATAGGAGGAGGATTTCTCCCCCTAGGAGGCATGTGGGGTCTGGTGGCTTGGTGAGCCTCCAAATCACGCCTCAGCCTTTGGATTTCAGCCTCATGAGCCCTGATCTTTTCCTGCACTTCTTGGGGATTCGCCCCTGGGGTGCTTTGGGGGCGTTGCCTTCCATCGGCCATTGGCTCTTTTCCAGGACGCCTCCTTCTCGGGGCCACTTCATCATCCGAAGATTCGGAGTCTCTCTCAGTGTATGGACCAGAAAATTCCCGATCCTCAGGGATAGGATCCAAACCTCGTATATAGGGGGGCGACCGCCCTCGTGCTTCGCTTCGCCCAGCATATCTGCTTCCTCCAACCTCAGGGTGAAGGGGCATCCCATAAGGGGGGTTAGTAGTAACAATAGTTGAATATTCATACCCGACGGGTCGAGAATTCACAGGTATATGTATTTGTTGAACTTGAGGATTCGTACCTTGAATCGGGGGAGTTGTCCCTTGTAGCTGGGGTTGAGTTGCCCCTGTATGGGCTTCCTCCTGAGTAGATGCATAAGTTGAATGGGGAGGAACCTCCACGGTTGATGAAATCACCTGGGTTGTCCCTGATGGTGTTCCCTCCTTCAGAGTACTGGTTGTTCTCCGTGTTCTCGCCATGGTTGTTGTTCCGTTTCCCACAGACGGCGCCAAATGTTGTGGATAAAAAACTAAGGTTATTACTTGCTGTATTTAATACTAAGATTCGGGAGCTCAAGGCCTTTAATGGCTGCTCTCGTGCTTCATGACTCAATCTGCCTTTACGAGATGCCTACGTATCTCTGTGAATTAGAGAATCAAGCCAAAAAACGTAGTTCTGATTTGTGGGGTGAGGCCCCTTATATAGATGTGGGAGTCCTTGAATTGGACTTGGTATAGGAGACTTGGTGGACAAGCCTCTGAATTAGGATAGACTTAGGAGTCCTAGGAAGTAGGAAGCTGATTCCTTATCCTTTTAGGTCCCCTTGAGCCTAATCTATAAGGATTTATATCCTTATCGGGACTCTTCTCAATAGCTGATTTTCCCTTATTAATTAATTACGAAGTTAATTAATAATTAGGGCTTTTGGGCCTTTTTTATTCCATCAGGCCTGATCTGGTCCATCAGGCTTAACCTTTCTGGTCTGAGTGTCATATATCTTTTTATTGGGCCTAGCAGCCTACAGCTTGTACAATTAATGCAGTATTTAATTATACAATCATAATTTATTTATCCCTATCAAATACTGCTTACAAATGTTTCTCTCTTTGTTGCTTGGTCTCTTAGTTACTACTCTATTTGCTGCTTCTTGGTTTATATATCACCAAGATTACAAAGTAATAAGACAGGATAATAAAAACAAAAACTATCAAGTCTAATACAATGCTGCTTCATTACTCTATTCCAGCATCTTTGAATATCTTCATAATAGCATGGAAATAGCAATGCTTCTTTGTTCTCGAAAACCCAGTTGAATAGGCTACCACATTCCATTTGCATACACTCAACGCATGTGACTGTGTTGTCACTGTCAACAGATATTTGAATTCTTTATCCGTTGGGTTTATGATCATCCGTCGAGTTAATGATCATCCGTCGGATTGTTGATCATCCGTAGAATCCATTGTTGTTCATCCGTCGGGTAGCAATCAGGCACTTGACTCCATTTAATTTATGCAGAATTACAAGACATCATCTATGTACAATTAATCAACCTATTCTGCATATCTAGTTACAGTCAACATGACTTAATTACTACTAAAGATTCTAAACACTGTGTATGCAGAAATGTGCTATAGACTTATTGTTACATAAGCTACTCACTCGATGGATAATAAGTCATCATCCGTCGGGACTATATGGAGTCATCCGTCGGGACTATAATCCTTATCCGTCGAGTGCTACAAAATTCACAAAGTAAAATCTACCAAGGTGTTTTGTTAATGAAATCATCAAGTTCACAACATATACACAACAGTAAGGAATATCATAGTTTGTACTGTGATTATTATCAAATAAAACCTTCTTTGAAAAAGTTACATTAATTCCTTCTAGTGTAAAGTCTGATGCAGAGTCTGATATAAGTTCTAATAAACAGCATGTTAGCATAAACTTTGAAACTGAATCCGCTGCAAATGCTAACAAACTTAAAAAGGCCAAAGGATCCAAGCAATTTTGGGTCCTTAAAACTAACCATTAGTGGTCTTTGTGATTGCAGGGCAACAGGAAAGATATCCTAGTACTGGACAGTGGATGTTCAGGACATATGACTGGAAATAAAGCCCTGCTATCAGACTTTGTGGAGAAAGCTGGCCTAGGAGTTTCTTATGGAGATGGCAACATGGAAAAAACTCTGGGATATGGCAATATCAATCTTGGGAATGTCAACATTGAAACAATAGCTCTTGTCCCAGGACTTAAACACAATCTGCTAAGTGTGAGTCAAATCTGTGACAGAGGTTATCATGTGGATTTCTTTGAAGAACACTGTGAAGTTGTAAGCAATTCAACAGGCAAAGTGGTTCTGAAAGGTTACAGGCATGGTAACATTTATGAAGCCAAAATTTCAACAAGTACTGATGGTTCTGCAATTTGTTTGTTGAGTAGAGCATCAATTGAAGAAAGCTGGAATTGGCATAAAAGACTCTCTTATTTAAATTTCAATAACATAAATGAGCTTGTAAAGAAAGATCTTGTAAGAGGATTGCCAAAATCAGTATTTGCTCCTGATGGCCTTTGTGATTCATTTCAAAAGGCAAAACAAAGAAAATCTTCTTTCAAGAGCAAAACTGAATCCTCAATTCTTGAGCCTTATCACCTACTGCATATTGATCTATTTGGTCCAGTCAATGTCATGTCTATTGCAAAGAAGAAATATGCTATGGTTATAGTGGATGAGTTCACAAGGTACACTTGGGTGTATTTCCTGCACAAGAAGAATGAAACCGCATCTACTCTAACTGATCATGTCAGATAGCTGGATAAGTTGGTCAAAGATTCTGTTAAAATTATAAGAAGTAATAATGGAACTGAGTTCAAGAATTCAATCATGGAAGAGTTTTGCAAAGAGCAAGGAATCAAAGAGGAATTTTTTGTACCTAGAACTCCACAGCAAAATGGAGTTGTAGAAAGAAAGAACAGGACTCTCATTGAAGTTGCACGAACTATGCTTGATGAAGCAAAGCTACCTACCTACTTTTGGGTTGAAGCTGTGCAGACTGCTTGTTTTTCACAGAATGTTACACTCATAAATAAGCATGGAAAAATACCATATGAGATAATGAAGAAAAAGAAGCCAGATCTGAAATACTTTCATGTATTTGGATGTAAGTGTTTTGTTCTTAAGACTCATCCTGAACAACTGTCAAAATTTGATCTAAAAGCTGATGAAGGAATTTTTGTTGGATATCCACTTTCCATAAAAGCCTTCAAAGTCTACAATTTAAGAACAAGGATTGTCATGGAATCTATCAATGTATCTTTTGATGATAAGAAGATGACTAGACTTGAAGATTTCAATGATCAGGATCAGCTGAGATTTGAAAATAAAGATTTAAATACTGATTCTGCAAATTCTGATAACTTAAACTCTGATCTTGTAAGTTTTGACGGGTTAAGTTCTGATATCATTGATACTATGGTAACAACTCCAAAGGAAAATGCACCTGTCCAAGGGGAGCAAGCTGAAGATCCTACCACAACTCAATACTCTCAAGTAGCATCAGAACCTGTCACTGGCTCTTCAAGTTCTGATTCATCAGATTCTGATGAGCCAAAATTTTGATAATTCTGGAAACTCTGATTCTTCAAATCCTGAAGGAACCAACTCAAAGTCTGAAATTTCAGAGAGCACAACTACAAGGGGAGCATCAGAAAATGCTGATGGAGATAGTATGGATCATGGGGGAGGATCCAGTTCTAGAAATCAACTTCCATCTGCAAGGAAGTGGACCAAATCAGATACACCTGACTTAATTATTGGAGATCCTGAAGCAGGTGTCAGAACTAGAACTGCAACATCAAATGAATGTCTCTATCATTCTTTTCTATCTCAGACTGAACCAAAAAAAGTGGAAGAAGCTCTTCAAGATGCTGACTGGGTACAAGCAATGCAGGAAGAGTTAAATGAATTTGAAAGAACTAAAGTCTGGACCCTAGTGCCAAGACCAAAGGCCAGATCATTTGTTGGCATAAAATGGGTGTTCAGAAACAAAACTGACAGTGATGGCATAATTATAAGGAACAAAGCAAGGCTGGTTGCTAAAGGCTACTCTCAATAGGAGGGTATTGATTATGATGAAACATTTGCACCGGTTGCTAGATTGGAAGCCATAAGAATCTTTTTGGATTATGCTACTCACAAAAAGTTTAAAGTCTTTCAAATGGATGTGAAAAGTGCTTTTCTCAATGGAGAATTGGAATAAGAGGTATATGTTGAACAACCTCCAGGCTTTGTAGATTTAAAATTTCGAAATCATGTCTACAGGCTTGACAAAGCACTTTATGGCCTTAAGCAAGCTCCAAGAGCATGGTATGAGACTCTAGCTCAATTTCTTCTGGAAAGTGGATTTCACAGAGACATAATTGATAAAACACTGTTCTACCTCAACCATGGAAAGGACTTACTTTTGGTACAGATATATGTTGATGATATCATATTTGGTTCTACAAATGTCAAACTCTGTGAAAGGTTTGCAAAACTAATGCAGTCAAGATATCAAATGAGTATGATGGGAGAACTTAGTTATTTTCCGGGACTTTAAGTCAAGAAAAATGAAGAAGGTACTTTCATCTGTTAATCCAAGTACACCAGAAATTTACTCAAGAAATTTGAAATGCAAGACTGTTCAACTGCATCCACTCCCATGGCCACTGCAACCAAGTTAGATAAAGATACTGGTTCATCAGTAGATATTACTAACTACAGAGGTATGATTGGCTCTTTACTCTATTTAACTGCAAGTAGACCTGATATCATGTATGTTCCCTGTCTTTGTGCAAGATTTCAGGCTAATCCAAGAGAACCACATCTAATAGTTATGAAAAGAATTTTTAAGTACCTCAATGGTACAGCTGATCTAGGATTGTGGTATCCTAGGGAATCAGACTTTAAGCTAATAGGTTACTCGGATGCAGATTTTGCAGGGTGCAAAATAGACAGGAAAAGCACTAGTGGAAGCTGCCAATTTCTTGGAGGCAGATTAGTTTCTTGGTTTAGCAAGAAACAGAAATCAATTTCCACATCAACTGTAGAAGCAGAATATATTACTACAGGAAGTTGTTGTGCACAAATTCTTTGGATGAAGAATCAGTTATTGGATTATGGGTTAGAATTTACTAAAATACCTATTTACTGTGATAATCAAAGTGCTATTGCTATGACAGGTAATCCGGTTCAACACTCAATGACAAAGCACATCAACATAAGGTACCATTTGATAAGGGAACATGTGATGGAAGGTACAGTGGAATTGCATTTTGTTCCAACAGATCAACAACTGGCAGATATCTTCACAAAACCACTATGTGAAGCTACTTTTACAACACTAGTAAATGAACTTGGAATGGTTTCAGGTTCTTTCTCTAAATCTGCTTAGTTTTTATTCTCATGCATCAGACTTTATGATCAACGTTTACAGATTGTCTTATCTTCATGTAATCTGTGCTTAAATTGAAATACATTAAATGCTGATTATTATCCGATGTGGATCTTTATACTCTGATAGTGATTTGACTGTTCTATGACTATTCAATCCAATGAGGATACTGTGCTAGATGCTGACCTAGTAGTCTTTAACATACTAGAAATTCCATGTTTGAATTAGTTGTTTATGTGGAAATTCATTAACACAAGCAAATTCTGATTTTGAGCTTAGTCAAATTTACTTTGTGTATCTTATTATTAAGTCATAAACTAGATTCTTGCTTCTTATCTGTCAAATTCTGATGTCAGTAAATCTTAAGGTTGAACTAAATGCTGATAAGCCTCACTTATCAAAAGAAAAGAAAAGAAAAATAAAGTCAGGTACTCCTTTGAGATCTAGAGTAACTATGTGGAAGGGAAGACCCAAGTGCATTGCTGGTATTAAGTAATATGCATTAGAAAAGCAAATAAATTTTTTCTTGGTGACTTTTCACATTCTCTGATTATTGGAGAAATACTCTGATAATAGCATAAATTCTGATAAGCAGTTGTGACTCACTTACACTGAGAAGCCACTGTAAAAAAGAATTTCAAAAGATGCATAAAATAAGCACAAACAGTTGAGATGAACTCATGCACAAATTTATCCTATAGTAGGCTTCATTATTAATCACAGATTTTAAGCACTTTTCTTAGTTATGCCTTATTTCTATGATGTATTGAAGTATATCAGACTTTAATCTTTATCTAATATTTTGCTAAATGCACACATTATCACTCCATATGAATGATGAAAATTACTGTGGTGATTAAGTTGTTGTTGGCAAACAGTTAAGTGTCATATACATAAATTATGAGGACAAGTTCTGATGGAAGTTCTGATGATTAAACTCTGAAGAATCAAGTCAGTGTTTGTATGAAGAATCACAGAAAAAGATATTCACTTTTTGAGTTGATAAGCCATGTTCTGATGACTGTTAAAATCTGATAATAGTCAAGTTCTGATATTAAATCCTGATGGAAACTCTGATGCTTACGTGACATTATTCTTTATTTGACTTACTTGTGGTAATACTGAAAAGGTCATATTTAATCAGAATATATTTAGGTGAGAGAAAAATAGTCATAATCATTTGGGTTAGTGGTAAATGTGTTTGTCTTGAAAAACTGCATACGCATAGTAATTATTACTTATTTTCCGTGCCCATTAACTCATGCTTTAATTATTGACTGTTCACATATTGCCTAAATTAATACAAATTGGTCTAGGGAGACGTTCATTAAGTTAACTCTACACTTCATCATTAATTAGTCCTCTCGTCCCTTGATATTCCATTGGCTATTTAACCAATATTTCATCTCAGACAACTCAACTTCTATTCTCACACAAAATCATTCTCTCTCTTTTACTTCTCACCATTTTCTTCTTTCATAAAAATGGTTCTTATAAACATGTTTATGAATTATGAAACCTTCAATGTTGAGTTCAGTTGTGGTGAATGGGAACATGAATTGCACATCATTGCCATTCCTGCTGGGATATGGAACATGGTTCCACAAGAGGTTTAGACAAATCTCTTGTTCTTTCAGATGGACTATCAACTTCATCTTAATCGCTTGGAAGAAGAACGGAGAGAGGCTCTTCTTCAGCAAGAATGAATCATCCGTCTTGCAGTGCTTTTTGTCAGCAGCAGGAAGAACTAATTGATAGATTTCCTTTTGAGACCTAGGTTGTTAATGTTCACTATCTTAGACTAGGATTATCTTGTAATCTTTTGCATGTAATCTATAAATTTCATGAAATGTACTCTTTGGATATTTTAATGAAATTTCTTTTGATTGCAAGATTTAGTCTCTGTTTATCTCGTATTATGTGAATGTGAATGTTCTCATTGAAACCTATTAATTTTTACTTCATCCACTTGAACTGTAATTCTTGATGAATGTTTTGATTAAAATTATGGTTACAAATAATTTGTGCTGATTTGGCAAACAAATATTGAATTTGAATCGATATATTCTAAGTTACATAGTGAAAAGGAAGCACAGGTTCATGCATCAGAACCTGTGACATTTGAAGCTGAGAATGTTACTTCTCAGAAAGAAACTGCAGCTCAAAGTTCTGATACTTTAAAGAGAACTAGATCAGTAAATTCTGTTGCTAAAGCAACTCCCTCATTGGCAAGGAGATTAAAGAAAATGAGGGCAAAAAGGTATAATGCTAAGCCTACATCTGAGGATACAACTGAAGCTGAGGAAGAAGATCAGGAATCTCTGATCTCACAAGAGCCAATTATCATTGAATCTCTACCACCTACAACCACAGACCAAGACACTGTTCTTAATACAGTGGTAGCACCTCATGTCTCTCCTATTGAAGCTACATATGATGCTGAAGAACAAGCTACAAATTCTGAGATAGATATTCACATTCTGAATTTACCCAATGTTCTTTATCTGGAAGCTCCACCAACAGCAACTCAGCAATCTCCAACTCATTCTCCTATCTTAAATGCTGATGCTGAGATACCATCTACACCAAACCTGGAGATAAATTTTGATGCTCAGAATTTAGATGAAGTTGTTGCTGAATCTCCAGTTGCATCACACACTGTAGTGTTGTCAGAACATAATGAATCTTCTTCAAGTTCTGAAGACAGTGTTTCTGTTGATACTCCAGCTCCCATTCTGGGAAAGGAAACATTGGTTAAGAAGTTTGTTGAGCAAGCTACACCTGTTCCTTGGGAGGATACTCATAGGGGTGTAGAGTGGACCAAGAAGTGGAATGAAACTGATTTCATTCCAAGCTCTAAAGTTCTGATAGAGCACATTGCTAAAGCTGATGAGCTTGTGATAAATTCTGATGTCAAGACACAGCTCAAGATCACTGCTCTATCTACCAAGAATCTTCAAGGTCTACACTGTGAAACTCAAGAAAAGGTTGATAAGCTTCTAGAAAAAGCTGATAAGCTAGAAATAGAGACCAAGCTTGACACAAAGAGGTTTATCAGACCTATTTCTGAAAAGGTTGAAGCAATTGAGAAAACTCAAGAGAAGCAACATGCCCAAATTTCTGAGGTTCTGGAAAATCAAGCTTCTCAACAAGCTTAATTGAATGATATTCAATCTTCAGTAGAACTTCTTCTCTCACTCCTACTATCATATGATGCCAAAAAGAGGGAGAAGATAGTTAAGTCTAAATGCTCAAATGATCAATTACTGAAGAAGAAAGGTGATGAAGCTGATGATCAGGGAAACCCTAGCAAGGGTGGAGGTCAAGTTCAAAGTAAAGGGCAGAGCAGCAAGATTTCTTCAAGGAAACTAAGTACCGATGCAAGCAAATATTCTACTCAAAAGAAGACAAGTTCTGAAGCTGCTCAAACTCACAATCTAATAGCAAGTACTGAAACTCAAAATCTGATATCAAGTTCTGATGAGCAAAGTCTGACAAAACCTGATGTTCTGATACAAGGTGGAAGTCAATATTCTCAAAAGTTCATGTAAACTCTGAAGCTCAAGGGAAAGCAGACTACTGTCTACTACAAGGATCCCAAGATTCAGACACTTGATGAGGAAATTGCTAGAAGATTATTTCTGAAGCATAATCCACGAATGGATTTAGAAAATTCCAAGGAGGAAGAAGCTAGATTCAAAGCTGAAAAGACAAATCTAAAGCCAAAAGCTTCTGTTGCAAACAAACCTCCAAGGCCTAAGGAAAAAGGCATTCTGATCAAGGAGAAGTCACAATCTGAGGCATCTAAAGCCAAGACTAGATCACAATCTGAGATTGATCCCAAAGACAAAGGAAAAGGAAAAGTTGATGAACCAACCAAGCCACTGGAGATGAAAATTTCTCAAATTCTGATAAAGCTAGTGTGCAAAATGATTCAAAGTACTGATGATATTCTTGCTGAAGATGAAGATGTTCAAACTCTGAAAAGAAAGAAGATTTCTGAAGAATTAAAGACAACCTATGACAAGGCTCAAGTTGTTCAGAGTGAAGAACAGCAAGAAATAACAAGTTCTGATAAAGTCATCAAGTCAGCCTCTGAGAGTGCTCAAGTTAATTTAGACAAAATGGAAGTAGCTGATAAAAAGAAACTTCTGTGGAAAAATGTCAAACCATCAGATCCAAAGAAAATCCAATTGTTGTCTACATTCATGACTATTGGGTTAAATGCTAGGGAACCAAGAGACAGGGCCGGACTAGGTTCTGATGAAGCAAAGATTAAAACAAGAGTTGAAGTTGCTACTAGAGATCCATTTTTATTGACTGACAGACCTCTTGAAGATGTTACACAGAAGCATCTTGATAAAGTTATATCTGTTCAAGTGGTACTGGATGTTCATAACAAGCACAATGTGAAAGAAAATCTGATTCTATTTCTTGAAGATGGAAGGACATATCAAATGACAGAATCAGATGTGCTAAACAAATCACTGAAAGAACTTCAATTATTCATTACCTTTTAGAGGTAAAGTCTGATATTACCAGGAGATTGTCAAATTTCATATTGAAGACCATCAGAGATAAAGCAAGAATTTCTGGTTCAAGAGTTACAGAATTTGTTCCTAATATTGTTGAAGATGATGGAAGTGAAATTCCAATAAAGAAGAATTTTGCTAAGCTTGAAGAGATACTGAAAGGGAAATGTCTGTGCTACAATGAAGATTCTTCTAATCCTAGGGTAAATAAGGCTGAATGATGGTTTAGAAAGAAACCATATCTCTGCTTTAAGGACTGCAATCTACCAGATTGGAAGTCAGAATGAAGAGATGAAGCAAGTCAAGACTACACTCTCTCAAGTCCTGAGGATTAAAGAAGAAAAGCTGATATCACACTTTGTCAAGAATCATCATGGATTCACATACTCAGTGAGATTGGTAAAAACTACAAGGACTGTAAGTTGTAGTTAGTTATCTAGTTAAACTCTCATTGCATTTGTACTTAAATGTTTTTGACATCATCAAATCTATTAACTTGTATATTTTACATAATTTATAAGTTGGAGGAGATTGTTAGATATATTTGAGATGTCATGTCTAATATGATTTGTGTTTAGTTTTCAGAACTTAACAACAGGATAAATCAGGACTTACTGGAAGTCAGAACTTCATATCAGAACTTAAGGTCATATCAGAACTTAAGTGCGGGAGGACTTATAGTTAAGGAAGGAAGTTGATTAACAGTAGAAGATCGATACTAAAACAAAAGAAGATATGCATGGAAAGAGTTAGAAGACTGGAAGACTTGTAGAAGATATCTGATTGATATATTTTAGGAGACATAATTATATTTCATATCAATTAGAAGTTATCTTGTAACTGTGTACTTTATAAACACAGACTTCAGGTTTACACTATATGTGTTATCATTATCGAGAAGATTATACATTGTAACCTAGCAGCTCTTAGTGATATTTGTTCATCACTGAGAGAGGACAGTTCCATTGTAAGAGTTTATTATATTACATATATCTGTTTACTGTTACTTGTGTTTAAGATCGATTTGATTGTAGTAACACTGTATTCAACCCCCTTCTACAATGTTGTATGACCTAACAAAGAGCATTAGGTTCAAACAACAAAAAAACAAGCATCCAACGTTATAACTTAAGCAAAGAATCACAAGTAAAAATAAGAGTTGTATTGTGCTATTAGGTCTTCTTGATGCTATCTCCTTCCTCTTCTATCTGAAAAACATCTTTTAAAAGTCTTTAAATACCAGCCCAACAGATCAGAAGTTCAACAAATCAAACTTATAATAGAATCAGGATTCCTGAAATTCGATATAGCGCGACCGCCCTCAAATCCAGCGCGACCACCCTGAGTTTCTGACAAATGGGCGCGACCGCTTCCAAGACTAGTGCAGCCGCCCTGACCTTCTGGAAATTCTAATTTTTCTTGTTTCCTTGACTTCAATTGCTGGTTTCTTTCGTGCTAACTCCCGAGGCTCCATCCTAAAACCCTTTTAGCATAGAAATAATGTAAAATCTATTCCTCCTTACAAATATACCCTTAAATGTAAAACACTATAAAAATACATCAAAACACAAATAACTTGAGTACAAATCACCAATTCGAGCCTTTACGAAGTGTTCTAAGTGGATATAAATTCCACTTATCAGTGGGTTTGGATCATCAGGATCTCCTAGGGGCATAAGATCACTTGGATCGGCCTTTGGGGCAACAACCCTTCTTGGTATTGGACTATCGAGGTCTTTGATTGGAGTAGGATCTCTCCGCCTTGGAGCAAGTGGGGGTCTTGGAGTCAGATTCGTCTCCAGGTCGCGCTTTAGCCTTTGGATCTCGGCTTCATGAGCCCTGATCCTCTCCTGAACATCTTGGGGATTCGTTCCTTGAGTGCTCTTGGGCGCTGGTCAGTACTAGTCATCGACTTTTTTCCAGCATGCCTCTTTCTCGGAGCAATATCATCATCCGATGATTCGGAGTTTCTATCAGTATAAGGTCTAAAAAATTCTTGATCCTCCGGAATAGGAGTCAAGCCACGTATGTATTGGGGTGTCTGCCCTTGTGCTTCACTCTTATTAGAGTGTCCACTCCCTCCAGCTTCGGGGTATAGAGACATCCCGTAAGTGGGGGGTTAGTAGTCACAATCGTCGAGTACTCATACCCAATGGGTTGAGAGTTCACAGGTGCATGTAGCTGCTGAAATTGGGGATTCGTCCCTTGAAGAGGCGGTGGATTCGTCCCTTGTGGCTGAGCCTTAGTTGCCCCTACCAGGATTCCTGCTTGGGTGGAGGCATATGTTAATTGTGGTGGTACTTCCACCACTAATGCGATCGTTCACGATGACACGAGAGTGTCTGTTCCACTATTATTTCTGCTCCATGTATTCACCATGATTGTTGTAGTCTTCCTACAGATGGCGCCAAATATTGTAGAATAAAAACTAGAGTGTGTTAGTATTTAGTACTAGGGTTTGTGAGCTTCGAGTTTTAATGGTTGCTCTGGCGTTCGGGACTATCGGGCCTTGCAAGATGCCTATGTATCTCTATGTGGTAGGGAATCAAGCCAAAAACGTAGTTCTAGGTTGAGAGGTAAAGCCCTTTATATAGAGGCGAGTCTAGGGTTAGACTTGTGTTGGGGGACTTGGTGGACAAGTCTCCAACTTAGATGTGATGAGGAGTCCTATAAGGGAAGGAACTCCAGAACATTCTGTGTAGGACTTTGAGTCCGTTTAGGACACATGTCTATGTTCTTCCAATCGTATTAAGCCTAATCCGTGAACATCTTGTGTTCGTGGACCTTGACGACCTCAGCTGGCGGACCTTGTCTACATGGGTCGTCTTGAGTCTGCTACGAGCTCGAACCAGACAGCTCCGTACCGGACTTTAGACAAGAAGCCCAAATGTAATTAATGTGGCATTTAATGTGTCTTTAGGATGTATTTTATATCCATATCACTAATATTTCATGATATAATAATTTGATAACATTGTATACTATGCCTATAAAATTAAAAAAAATTAATTAGATAAAATTTTAAAAATATCAGTTGAACTGGTTAATTTTTTCAGATTATTCAACAATATATATTTTTTCTTTAAATAGTATAAATGCATTGAATCAAATGCTAGAATATAGTATAAATATAATTTTTATTTGAATAATTCAAAATATTAAAATAATTTTAAATATTTGTACAATTTTTATTTTGATAAATGAATATTACTTATCTAAAAGAATTCTTTTTAAAAAGCTATTTTTTTAAATGAAAACTGAAAAATAAATCGATTTAATATATCATCGTAGTTTTAACAATTCTCATGAGATCTCATATTAAATTTTGAATATTTTTAAAATCGGGACAAGTCCCAAAAACAATATTACGCTATCAGGGAAGTTAGTAATGTTAATACAAATAATCAATTGACTTGATTCTATAAACACATCACACACATTAATTTATATTAACATAAGATATTAAAAAATTTATATTATTGGTAAGATATTCTCGCCGATCTTGTAATTTAAATTTACTAAACGTAGAATGTGACGATATTTTTTCGGCGGGGTTATGTAGTCAAATTTCGAGTATTTTTTGAATAATGGGTCAAGTTCCGATTTCAAATTCGGAATAAACTAAAATGCACTACTCATTATAATTCGAACTTATCTAAACATGTAATATCAATATAGAGTATTTATATATAAGCGATTATGTTTTCAATATTTTCTTTAAAAATTATATATGTACATTTTAATTACTTTTTATAATAAAAAAAATTTGTTAAAAATATATGAGATATATTTTCTAACTAAAAAAGATTAATAATTAAGATAGTAATCCATTTATGTACTATGCCTAATTTTATATCTGGAATTCAATTTTTTAAAATTAATTGTACAAATATTCAAGTAACTATTTTTTTTACGGAATTCAAGTAACTATCTTTAAAGTTAAATAAAATATTCATTTAGCACACTTATATATTATGTGTATGATAAAAGTGCATGTGACAATATGAAGCAATGGTATGAAGTTGTATATGTGAATGAAATATCTTGAGTTCTATTCTCACAGACCACATTTTTTATATAAATATTAAAAATAAGAATAGTTTAGTCTTTTAAATGAGACTTTTTAATCTTACTAATATTATCCCCTTATTCTCATATTATATATAGAGGAGAAGAGATATTTTTTATAAAAATAATTTTTCTTGTTTGAAAGATCAAATCAAAATTATAAGGACTCCTTTTACATGAAATTAGAATTATTATAAACACTTCTTATCATGTGCTCTGCACACCGAGCACAGGTTAGCTAGACCGGTGGTTAATTAAAATAATATGTAAAATAAGAAAAGTAGAATAATTTGATTGTTTAGAAAATTAATTAAGATTTTGAATGAGTTATAGTTTTCCTAAATAAAGATTTTTTAAATTTAAAAATGATTGCAAATTAGTTAGATAATAACGAAACAACGGCTTTGGTATTGATTTATGGGATGATTGTGCGATTGTAAACAACAGGTCATAGAAATTTGGGTGTAAAACGTAAATGATGATACTTAACGTAGGTCACAACCAATTCTTTAAGTTTGGTTTGGTCACGGATGTTAAGAAATATATATAAAGTATTGAAAAAGAGAAAAAGAGAAAAAAAAGTGGGTAAAGTATTGGGATCATTGATTTTTAATATATAAAAGGGAGATATTAGAGTAAAAATAGTGTGAAAAAGGTGAAAATGGAGGGATCCATTAACTATTTTTGATAAGTTTTAAAATATAAAAAATTAGATGAGACACCAAAAAAGAAAAATGTAAAGAAATGATTGGGACAGAGGGAGTAATAAATAAAACATGTGGGAGGTAATTAGACTAAAAAAGAGGAATTTTAAACAATACTCCATTTTTAATTTAATTTGATTGGAAGAAAAGGGGGAGGAATTTAAACCTGTCGTACTATAAATACATACATAAAGTGTCACACATTCTGTACGCCGGGGTTTGTTTTTTTGCTAGGGTTTAAGCCATGGCATTTTGGGGTCCCTCTCTCTCTCCCCACATCTCTCTCCAATACACATATATCTCTTCATACTTATTTTTAGTATAGTGTTAATTGTACATTGGTTTTTCAGGAATCCAAGTGAAGCCCGGATATCCATTTTCTCTAAAATTCGATGATGGGATTTCAAGAAGGCTTCGTATTTCTCAGGTACCATCTCCTCTTCTCTTTTTATTATTATTATATTCAAGATTTGATTTTTTGGTGAAAATATTCTGTGGTTTTTTTTTTGTCTTTACTTCAAATGTATCTCTAGGATTATGATATTCAAGACTCTTTTTTTTTTATCAACTTTTGTTTGTGTAAATAGGCAACATTGGCTATCGGTTCTTCAAAAAAAACTAGTTTAGTTCAATGTAATGTTGGAAACAAGAGTCCTGTTCTTCTCTGTGCATTACTGCCAGATAAGGCTGAGTCGTTGCAGCTCAATTTGGAATTTGATGAACATGAAGAAGTTCTTTTTTCTGTTATTGGTCCTCGAGCGGTTCACCTTACAGGCTTCTATGCTGGGAATCCTTGTGATGATAATTCGTATCCTTTCTTGTTTGTTAATATCTAATCTAATCTACTTCACAATTACATATATCATCTTACTAAACATTTTCCTTGTTAGGCTGTTATGTACACAATTTATAACAATTGTTCATCACCTTTTATCCAGTTTTCCTCGATAATTTTGCATTACTTGTACAGATTGTTTTGATATATGCATACTAATTATTACCAACTTGTTTTACTATGACTAAAGAATTGTTGGGGCAAAGGGAGTTTAACATTGAATGAATACATCACTCAAAATTGTTTTTGGTAATCTGTTAACAATAGCAATCATGTCTCAGTCTTATAAATCAGATAAAGGAGTATGAATTACAATATTATCATGTTCTGAAATATTTTGATTTCCTTAATCTGATGGCAAAAGAGAATCATATGGGGTGGATATTGCAAACTCTGAAAATGAGGAATCTGTTGCACAAACTGATGAAGACGAGTATGAAGATAGTTTTATCAATGACGATGATGACCTGGAAGTTTTACCACCTTCCCCTGTTTCAAATGATGGAGGTCTTTGTCAAGGGCATAACCTTTTACTTTCCAGCCTATGATCCATATTATGTTTTTCTTTTTCCCATGGAACTCTGACATCAAAGCAATGTGGTGTTTTATGTTTAAAATAGTTCAAAATTATATCTTTTAAGCATTTTTTAAAGTAATTTGAACTTTTGAAGCAAGATCTTTACGATGTTTTACTTATTGACACATGTTTTATCGTTATAGCAGTGGATATTGTTAAAAAGAGAAGTAAGAAGAAAAATGCTAGGAAAAGACTCAAGAAAAAGTCCCAGGTCGTTGAATCTGATGATAAGTCTCTTACCTGGGAAATACTCCCTGAGTGCATTAGAAGTGGTGTTGTGAGTGATGACAAACGGATCAGGAAAAGGTCCCAGGTTGTTGAATCTGATGATGAGTCTAATTCGGGGAAGCTAAATGATGGAAGTTGCATTAAAAGTTCTGTTTTCGTGAGTGATAGTGAGGATGGCATACCAATTTTATCTGTAAGAAAGAGCAAAAAAGCTGCAAACAATATAGTATCTGAATCTATTGCATGCGGTATTGCGTCCAATCCTAAGGCTGATGGTTCAATAAGAAATGACGATCCAAAAAGGTGAGCTTTAAGTATATAATATCAACTTAATATACTTCAGAGTAACTGTTGGTTGTGCTTGCAAATAATTGACCTTTAATTTGTCTTTTTTAATGATATGTCATTACGTATACCTCCCAGTTTTTTGTGAGATCTCAAATAGCATTTTATGTCTGTAGTATTTTGTCCAAGAAATTGTTGTGATTTCAACTGTAAAATTAGTAACTATAAAAGGAAAAGATTTAAGAAGGGCTTGGACTTTCGAAAGGTCATATATTGAGAACCTTTTTAGTAGTGCGGTCTATAATTACATTTAATGATTTTTTTTTACAATTCAATCGTATGGATGTGAAAATTAGGTCAAAATGTTGTTGAACAATTGTATATTACATGTTTGGAAACAGTAATTTGGTATGATAGTAATCAAGTGATGTTGGGCAAATCCGTTTTTGCTTGATTTTCTTGTCATTATCATGTTTTATGTAGTTTACGAGTTTATTTTATTTTCTCTCTGCCTGTGAGTGTACAGGAGGCTCAGTGTTGCAGGGCACTGGGCCTGCTATTTATGCCTTTTATTCTCTAATAAAGTCACCCTTGGAAACAGGACTATGCCGAAGAAAAAAAGCAAGGATGCTGCTAATGAAAGGAAAAATTTTGAAGCTGATTCTGCTAACATCATTAATGAAGGAGATGAAGTAAAAGAAAGTGAAGAGAAAACCAGCCACATTGCTTTTGGTCAGGATCTCATTGTAATTGATGATATTGATGATGATCCAGGAATGAATACGTGAGTAACCAATAGTCATATGTTCGTAAATGCATGCAATAAATTTCTATACACGTTTTCCATTTTTTGCCACTGATTTCTGTGGACTGTTGTTTCCAAGGTTTTTTAGAAAATAAATGGATGGAAGTCTTTCAGTTTATATTAACTGCCTTCTGCTTTCTGACAAAGCCACCTTTTTTAATCAGGACTGTGCCAAAGAACAAAGTTAAGGGAACTTCTAATGAAGAGAAACTTTTTGAAGCTGATGCTGCTGACCACAGTAATCCACATGATAAAGCCAAGACAAGAAATTTAAAGACTAGAGACATAGTTGTCTATCGGGATCCAATTGTTGGTAATAAGTGAGTGACTTATTTTTTATTATAAATTGTTAGATACATGTAGTGAAGTGTATGTGGCTAATATCTAGCGTGAGTGTTGACGAGATTAGGTACTGCAGGTCTATATTATTTGCTTTCTACTTCTGATAAAGGCCATCTAATAAGACGTGAGACCGTTTTTCGTTTTCTTTTGAAATCTAATCCATGCATATGTTCTTAAGAGTTTGATCATGAAATCTTCAGCATAAATTGATAGTAAATGATAGGGCTTATGATATTTCAGTTATTCATTTGAATTAATACTTGTCTATAATTATTTTATATATTTTGTTGAAGCAGTGAAACTCGATTCTTACCTGGTAGCTTACTCCCTACTGTGGTAGAAGGCTCTGATAAACCAAAAAAGAAGAGGAAAAGAGAACAAGAAGAGAAAACGCCTGCTGAGAAGTGAGTTCAATAATTTATGCTGAGATAATTTTTTTACTATTTGTCTCTGGTGATGTGAAACCTTCCTTCTGCGTGTAATTTACTTTTCATGTAAGCATAGTGCAGATCTACGTT
Organism: Apium graveolens; assembly: GCF_009905375.1. Lineage (NCBI taxonomy): Eukaryota > Viridiplantae > Streptophyta > Magnoliopsida > Apiales > Apiaceae > Apium > Apium graveolens. The sequence continues at coordinate 284,840 of NC_133656.1, read as the reverse complement.
TTTCAAGCCACAGCTTCTGTAAATTTCTCTTTGTAGGGGACTTGTATATTTTTCGTGCAAAGCATCTGTAGTTTTTTAAATTTAAGGTTGTTCATTCAGTTTCTTGATGCACATTTTAACTGGGGCTCTATGTACTTCATTTCTAACCATGCGTTAATTTTATTCTTAATTTGTGTCCAAAATATTTTCTGTGGGCAGCGATCTTGTTGTTCCTGAAAGAAAAGCTGATGAAAATACATCTAAGAAGGCAGCAAGAAAGAAAAAACAAAAGAGTAAAGTTAAAGATGAAAATTTGGATGTAGCTGTCTTGTTGAATGGGGGAAAGGAGAATTTTAAAAATGAAGTTCTGGAGGAGAATGTTTTTTCTGGGTCATCTCAAGTAAGGGCGTTGTCAAATGGACTGGTTATTGAAGAATTGGAAGCAAGTAAATCTGAAGGAAAAGCAGCTGCACCAAGGAGAAAGGCAAGTAGTGTTAAGTTCCTTTTTTTAAGTTATATTGACCGTACTGTTGACGAAACTCCCATTTGTAAATACACAGCTCAAGGTGCAGTATTTAGCCAAGTTAAAGGAGAATGGAGAAATAATTGGCTCGAACGGAAAAGCTCCTTACCGATTTCGCCTAGGTAAAGCTAAGGCCAAAAAAATTATGACTTAAATGAAACACTTGAGTACAGGCAATTTGGATTTTGATGTTCACAGAATGAGTACGTTTAATCCCTCTGTGTAAACATCAAAGTCCAACTTGTCATTAAGCTTAGATTTATCTTGTACATTTTAACCCTTTAATTATAATATATTATATTTCTTCTTTGCACAGGTGATGAAGATGTTATGGAGGGCTGGAATATTGGTCTTGATGGTAAATTTGACTTCTAATAACTTAGTGCTTCCGAGAGCATCGTTCTCCTAGATTTCTCTTGTATCAGTTATACATTGACATGATTTTTTGACTTAACAGGCATGCATGCTGGTGACAAGAGAAGGCTCACTGTCCCACCATCGTTAGGGTATTATATGAAACTTTGGCGATATGAAACTTAAATTGAAAGTTTATTAACCTCTGTTTCTCTTTTGGGTTTTGTGATGCAGTAATTGGAGCGGGGGAAGTGTGGAAAATATACCTCCGGACTCCTGGGTGATATACGATGTTGAACTACTGAGTGTCCGTTGAAGAAAACATTCTTCCATTTTCTTCCATTTTAAGTTTTGTTTACTTAAAACTTAGTAGTGTGTGAATTTTTGTCAAGTTGGAAGACGTGGGTTTGTAATGTATGCAAGTAAATTTGAAGTAATGAGCTACAATTTTGGGTGATGCAATTTGCAGTGTTGCTGTATTTGCAAGTGAATATTTGGTCTTATTATAATAATTATTATTTATTGAAAGTAAAATGCAATCAGAAGGTATTGGATGTAGCGATACAAGGTTACGTATGAGGAACCAAAGCTTTGCCATTGTTTTAAAGATTGTCAATGGCATTTGCTTAATAATGTTTGGCGAACCGAACCGAGGAACATGCAGTGCAAGGAGACTGAATTGGGTCAAGGAACAAGTAAAACACTGAAGCTCAGACTTGAGGATTTGGCTTATTTGTTAGAGGAGGAAGAGTAGTAGTAGTAGTGTATCCTACAAATTTTTGTAAACAGAGTGTTTTTATTATTAATATTATTTTGAAAAATAGAGGAGAAAAAAACGGAGAGCGAGGGGCTGACTAATTCATCAAAAAAGAAAAGAAAAGGAAAGACTTGTATGATCATCCACCATATACGGAAAGCCCCATAAAATCCCTGATTTAATAATTGTTTTCCTTGTTCTCAACACATTAATAATAAGCATTGCATTTCCATGGAGAAGAAATATGGGCAATCTGTCATACCAAGCTTTTTGTACTCTTGTGATATTCATCCATCCTTGATCAATCATCCAAGCCCTATTACTTTTTCGTCTCCTTGTTCTTCTGTACCTTCTCATCACAATAATGGAGAAACTACCAACGAGAGGACGAGGAGGAGGAGCAGCAGCAGCAGCTTCATTGTACAAGCTCCCCGAGAGCCTGCTAAGAAAATTGACATGTTCTCACCCGCTTATTATGCTGCTTGTACTGCAGGTGGTATTTTAAGCTGCGGTCTTACTCACACCGGTGTTACTCCTCTTGATCTAGTCAAGTGTAACATGCAGGTAACTTTTCAGATGTAAAATTGGATGAACTCTTGGTTCCGGATTCTCAGATGTAAAATGAGTATAGTATATATTGAAAAATTTGGTCATTTTAATGTTGTCCTGTCTCTCAGATCAACCCTGAAAAGTACAAGAACATCTCCTCAGGCTTTGGAGTTTTGTTCAAGGAGCAAGGAGCCAAAGGTTTATTCAAGGGTTGGGTGCCAACTCTGCTAGGTTACAGTGCACAGGGTGCTTGCAAGTTTGGGTTTTATGAATTTTTCAAGAAATACTACTCAGACATTGCCGGTCCAGAGTATGCTGCCAAGTACAAAACACTCATCTACCTTGCTGGCTCTGCATCTGCTGAATTTTTTGCTGATATTGCTCTTTGTCCTTTTGAGGCCGTCAAGGTTCGTGTTCAAACTCAGCCTGGGTTTGCCAATGGTTTTTCAGATGGTTTCCCAAAGTTTGTCAAGACTCAAGGTGCCTCTGGGTATGATATTAATAATTAGTATTATGAAATAATTGATTAGACTCAGTTGTAATCTACAGATTTTATCTTATCTAATCCCCTTACTAATGTGTACTTACAATATGATGAATTTGTTTTGCAGACTTTACAAGGGCCTTGCTCCTCTGTGGGGACGACAAATTCCATGTAAGTTACCATGAATAAGTGTAGTAAATCGGTTGAAACAACATTTGAACCTTGTGGAAACTGGTAAAAATTGCAGATACAATGATGAAATTTGCGTCATTTGAGAAAATAGTGGAGGTGCTATACAAGTACGGGATCCCGACCCCAAAGGAGGAATGTAGCAAAACATTGCAGCTTGGTGTAAGCTTTGCGGGAGGTTATGTAGCTGGTATATTCTGTGCGGTGGTATCACACCCTGCTGATAACCTGGTATCATTTCTGAATAATGCTCAAGGGGCAACAGCTGGTGATGTGAGTAAACCACAAATATTTATATTTATTTATTTATGAATAGATAGATAAAAATGTTAAGGCAATGGTTGAACAGGCAGTGAAGAGGCTTGGCTTATGGGGTTTGTTTACCAGAGGTCTTCCTATACGTATAGTCATGGTTGGAACCCTTACAGGAGCACAGTGGGGTATATATGATGCTTTCAAAGTTTTTGTTGGCCTGTAAGTTGAACCCAACAGTTAGGACATTTTAACCTTGCTTTCTTTTTGTTGATAATGGCTACTACTACATTCACTATTACTTTATTTGATTTTGCAGACCCACTACTGGTGGCGCCGCTCCTCCTCCTGCTGCTGCTGCTGCACCGGCCACGCCATAAATATTTGTTGTTGTATGTTGTTAGCTGCTAATTCATCCTCACCTGTAAAAATCTCTCAAAATTGAGATATTCATTGATTAGTGATGGCAATATTCTATGATACCACACATTTCATATCATATCCTATGTATGTTAATAAAGTGTTGCATTTTGTTAATGAATTCATTTTTGGGAATTATATTACTGCCCCCCCCCTCTGTCAATTGGTCCGATTGGAATCGTATCACCCTAAATTTTCAGTCAGAGATGAGAATTGTTGTTTGCAGCAAATTTACAGCCATTCTTTCATCCATTTCAAATTCTAATTTTTCTCATATTTGGCATTGTTGTTTCAAACATAATTTCTCACTGAAAAGTACTTATATAAATTAAAAATATTACCAAATAATAATCTAATTTTTTCATTAACACTTCTTCATCAACACTTTTTCTAATGGCACATCTTTTAAAAACAATCCAAACAAGAGCCTAAATTTCTACTGCTAATGAATCACAAGCCCATTTCAGCATGCTGCCTACTCAAACTTTAACCAACCTCACTTCACTTCACTTCACTTCACTTCTTCTTCTTCTTCTTCTTCTTCTTCTTCTTCTTCTTCTTCTTCTCATTTTTATTTATTTATTTATTTAATCTTCCATTCCATACCATTAGGTCATGCTTTTTTAATTCTATTTTTCTATTTTTACTTTTTATTATTCAATATTTTACATATTTCTTTACTTTACAATTCATACTTTTACATTACTAATAAAGTTAACCAATTTTACTCTAAATTATTACTACTTCCCGTTTTCAAATATTTTGACATGTGCCAAGATTATCTATATTAAACTTTAGTAATTATAATGGGATATAATTTGCTACCAATTTTTTATTTGGTTTGGTTTGTTTAAGATTTCTTAATCAAATTATAAGTGTAGTTGGATCTACATACTAAAATACTACATTATACAAACTGCAAGGTTCAAATTTTGCCAACAAATATTTGTATTATTATTTATACCTTACCAAAATTTAGGGATACAAATAAGTTCCCAAATTTGAATCCATATGAGTCTTTTCATGAAAAGTCTTATTTAATTTTGTTTAATTCTTATTTGACTCTTTACTACAAGCTATTATTGTTGTATATTATGATACATTATGTTTTTAAAATATTTCATCATATATTTATGTCATGTATTTTACACAAAAATCTTAATAAACATCAAAATATATATCATGATATACACAATGCGTCATCTATTGGGATATGAATAGGGTATTCAATGTTCAAGAACAATCGGAAGTAAGATAAAAGTATGATTCAAGAATAGTAATTATGTTTTAGTGAATTTGAATAAAGTTATCAATGTTCAGTGTATCAAAAATTTGAATCCGATATAGAATTACGCATAGCAATTCACTATTCTGAATTTAGAATAGGGAAAAAACTTGCTTGTTATGCAATCTATTCCAAATCTATCACTACTATTTATCACTGGCTTGGACTGTCTCGCTGAATTCGTATCTAAAAAGAAAAGATATCAGTTTATCAATATGAATCCATGCAACCCTTAATATCTTCCCGTACGATAATAATTGACTCGTATAATAATTAACTAGCATTTAGGACTCTATTAACCACATAAATCACATAGCACATAAGTCAGATAGTCATCCTAGTCTTTAAAAAAAAATTAAAATTGAAAGCGAGTCATTATTCACATTATTGAACAAAATCTGACTCGTTTCCTAATTTTTAGAATTTATTAGACACGTATTCCTAATTAATCGGGTCTATAAATAAATAAATATCGAACTCCGACTCACTTCAGAAAGAAATTAATATTTAAAACTTTTTTTATCAGTTGCAAATCATTTTTATGAATTTAGGAGCATTCGTTTCATTCGAAACGGATAAACGGTTCAATTAATATCCAATTAATAATAATAATTCAATTATTAATCAAAATAATCAATTATTTAAATTAATTATATTTTTAAATAATTATTTAGGAAAATCTGAACTAAAAATGATTTTTTCATAATTTTTGGAATTAAAATAAAGATAATACAAATTATTTAAATAAACTAATTAATTATCGAAATAATTAATCGATTTAAATAAATAATAAATAAATAAAGTTTTGGATTTTTGAAAATATTTAAAATAGTTCAGATATATTTATAAAATAAATCAATTAATTAATTAAATTAATTATCAATGTATTTAAATAAATAAAACTGATTTTTAGATTTTTTAAAAATAAAAGTAAATATAAAATCAAAAACAGTTTTTGAAAATAGTAATTGGGGAAAAACGGATCAACACTGGGTTTTAAACCTGGTTGATTTCGGGTTGCCAAGAAACAACCGGGTCGCCGGCCGGTTTGATAATCCGGCGACGAACCCAGATTCCGGCCACCCTATTCTGATCAAAACGAATCGATTTAAGTAGATTCGTACACCGTTTTCACTCCCCAGAACCACAGCAACACAACAACTAGTTCTCAATCTTCAAATGATGGGTTTGTCGTCTTCTCCGACGAAAAGTCGCCTAACTGCGACGAACTTCCCCTGATTCCGTCGAACTCAAATTCTGATCAATTCGTGTATCGTGTGGATCGATTTTGACATGGTTTCGATTGCAAACATCATTCTAAACTCAACTCAATCATCACCTAAGTCTAATAATCCCCTACATCAATTTCTCCGGTCAAATCAAAACTAATTCCGGTCAACTATCAATTCTTTTTCTTATTTGTACATGAAATTACAAGTTTAATATGTCAAAACAAAGCTTGTAATCTGTATAATAAAACCCCTAACAACAACTTCTTCTAAATCCAAAAATGATTAAACAAAAAAAATCACATAAACCCTAGAAATCGAATTCAACTATCGAGGAATCGTTTGAAGCAATTGATACCATAAATCGACTGTAAATCATTATATAAAGCTATACCAACAATCAAATCAATCAAATAACCCTAGAAGCAAAAGCCCTAAACTCAGTCAAGAACCCTAAAATTTAAAATAAAAAATCTAAGCATCAAAACATGAAATTGATTGTATAAACATGTAGAACATATCAAGAGCATCAATTTGGATACTTACATGATATGATTTGATGCTCAGAATCACCAGAAATCAATGATTGATTCTTGACCCGAAATTACAAACCCTAACCCGAATTGAGAGAATTTTTGCTAATTTTCTGATTTTTTTTGTTTTTTATAATTAATTAATAAAATTACAAAATAATACCCCTAATTAAAATTTAGCCCCTAATTATATCTCTTAATAAAATTAATTGGCCCTCAATTAATAATTTATGGGGATTAATTTTTAAATTTTTAATATTAAATAATTACAAAATATATGCCAAAATTTTCCAAAAATTGTGAATAATTCAAAAATGCAAAGATATGAAATATTTGAAAGTCCCATGATATTACAAAAATAAAAAAAAATGATTTTTGTGGGGTTTTGAGCACCCGTAGGGGCTCAGACAAATCATTTTTCATGAAACGAGATATTTTCTAAATTAACTGGATGTTCGGAAAATCAATATGGTAGACGTCATATTAGGCAAAATAAGGCCAATTATTTTATATGAAATATTAGCTATTAAAACAAAGTCTGGGCCATATAACTTTTGATATAAAAGCATTTAACACGTAATATGTTAGGAGCAATTAATGATATCAAGCAGAAACTATCAGAAGTTCACTTTAAAACTTATATCAATGAATGATGATGATGTCAACGGATGATGATATCGACGGATGATGATATCAACGGATGATGATGTCAACGGATAATGAAATCAGTTTATTACATCAGTTGATCTTCGATAAGGAAAAGGAAACATGAACTCAAGGCGGTGAAAGACTTTATCTCAGAAGCAATTATATAGGTTTCCTTATTTTTGATAGAATATGATTCCTTATACATTGTGTAGCCGTGCTCTATATAAAGCACATATTAGGTTCATGCTATATACATTGCGACGGTTCATGCTATATACATTGTGACATTGTTATATCTTTCGCATAACCTAGCAGCTCTCAAGGATAATTGTTCATCCTTTCGAGAGAGTACGTGTAATAACCCCAAAATTTTCAACTTTTTGTAACCCTTGTGAATAGTGTTTTAGCTGAATGAAGAAACTTTTCATGCCACACTATGTAGGGGTTCTGTTATGGATATTCTGGGATATTATTAGTACTCTATGAAGTATATAAGTGTATGTAAAGATCGTCAGAATCCAATTCCGAACACTTTGGTTTTTCCCGGAAATCCACAAGATACGGAGAGAATTGAGTATAAGGTAACAGGATAAAAAGGATTTAAATTAAAGGATTATAATAGAGGATCATAAAAAGGAATATAATGTATTGAGAAAGGTTAAGGGAACCTAAGTAATAAGATCCCGGGTATGATCCTTCAAACGATAAACGAGAACGAAAGTTAAGCAAACCGTATAACAGATCAGCGGTCATTAGGCAAACGATTAGGAAGTTAATCAAAGGGATTAGGGGGAATGATGTCATCCAACCAATAGAAAGAGGACAAGGAAGGGAGGATGACATCATGAGGATGACATAAGCATGACATGGGAAGGAAGGAGGTGTGGTAGCTTTGTAACCACACAATTTCAAGGGCAAGAAAGTAATTGACTAAATCAAATACAAAACAAGTCAACCAAGCCAAGTAAAAATCATTCTCATCAAAAATCAAAAGCAACCAAGGCCTTTGTTCTTCATTGCTCACGGCTTTTCACTATTCAAAAGGCAAGAGAAATTCAAAATCCAAGATCCAAGCTTCCTAAATTGGTAAGATAATTCCCTAATCATCTTCATGCTTAGTTAGGACTATATCATGAGTTTAAGCCATTAATTCTTTCTCTATCTTCTTCATTTAATCAAAGAAGAAGACAATGAATAGTGTTTTCAAGTTTTTAACTTGAACTTTTTCTTGTTTTTCTTGAAGATCCAAGCATTCTTAAGACTTCTCAAAGCTTCTTAAGGCTTCCTAGCTCCACCCACCACTTCAAGGAAGGTATACCATCTCCAAACCCTAGATTCCTATATATTATAAGATGATTTTGATTAGTGGGTTGATATTGTAGTTTGTTGTTATGATTTAGAGTTTGGGATTTGGAATGGTAGTGAAATGGAGTGGTAATTGTTGTGGTTTTGATTTAAAGGAACTTAAGTATGATTAAAGTTAAGTTTAAGCATAAGTATGAATGATTAAATTGAATTGGTTGGGGTTGTTATGATGTGATAAGGATGGATGTTTGTTGTGTGTTGGATTTGAGGTTGGTTTGTGGTTGGTTTTGTATGGTTTAAAATTGGGAAATCGCGTAAACATAGCCGTCGTAACGTCCGATTTTCTTTGGACTGTTTTTGTGCATAGCATTAGGACCCGAGAACCCCCTGCTAGAATATGACCACTGCCATGTTTAGATAGCTCATGTTACGAGCTTCGTTTTGATATGTAGTTCGTTCGATTCCGATTCACGGTTTAGGAGAAACGACCGTTTCAAGTAACGGCGTTTCGCGAACGAAACTTTTTCCCTCGCCTTACTTTGAAATGTAGGTTAAAGACCAAAAAGGGTTAATTAATGTATGAAACATTTATGGTAAGTGTGTTAGGCAGTTGGTAAGACATTCGCGAAGGAATCGCTTTAAAACTCGTAAAGGTTAAATTATTAAAAATGGTGGAGCCGAAGGCACCCGAGTGACTTAAGCAAATCGGTGAGCGCAAAACAAGCGTTAGAGTCTAAGTTAGTTAAAGTATAGATTTACAAGTGATTTTAGTTTAATTCCAACTTACTTGTTGTTTATAGGTTATCAGACTCGTCCCGAGCCTTTCTCACCCCCAAGTCGCTCAGGCAAGTATTCTATCCGTTATACTGTTGTTGTGATGAATACACTTGTATATGCATTATCTTGCGATAGATGCATGTTGGTTATTTAGCAAATTCTTGCGATATATTGTAGCATGTGATATGGTATATATGCATGCCTGTTTCATATTCTTGGAATATATATCTGTTGGTTCAGTTGATAATACCTATGCTAGAGGATAGCGGTAACTTGCATATACCCTTAGTATAGGGACCCAAAGGTGAAAATATTTTCTAAAACCGGGAGTCGAGGATCCCGAGTAATTTTGTATATATGGATATGGATATATATATATATATATATATATGGTTATAGTTTCCAAACTATTAATCGAATAAGGTTTATTCGATAACTTTATTTTATTAATGAATATTATCTTGAATATTCATTCGAGGACTTATGACTCCTTTATATTATTTATTGAATATTACTTGGATATTCATTTGAGGATGTATGACTCCTTTATTTTATTTAATGAATATTATTTATAATATTCATTCGAGGTATTATGACTCGGCTTATTATTTAATGAATATTATTTGAATATTCATTCGAGGGCTTATGACTCAGTTTATATTATTTATTGAATATTTTTGAATATTCATTTGAGGATCTATGACTCCGATTATTTGCTGAGATATATTCTTTATTTTATTAAAGAATAAGGTGTAAATAATCAAACTTATTTTCGATTATTCAAATAAAGATAATACTTTCATATAAGTATATCTTTGGTTATTTAATACTCGTTTCAAGTATAAGTTTTAATACTTCTACTTCAATTATTTTTATAAAGATTATTCTTTATGGGAATATTATTTAAATAATAATATTCAGTCATTTTCTAAATATTCTGGGGACTGATTTACTTCATTAAATCAGTTTTACTCCAAACACTCTTTAAAGTGTTTTCGAGTCTTTAAAATGATTTTCAAAAGTGAGAGCGGATCCCAAAACTATTTTTATATTTAAGATCTTCCTTTTAAAAAGGGGATTTAAATACTCGCTCAAAACATGGGGGATCCGGCTCGGTGGTGTGTTTTATATTCGCAACAAGGTTGCTGTCTTGGTAAAAGAGTTTTTGATTACTTACCCAATATTCGGGAAGTAAAATTCTTGGAACAAGTTAATCCATTAACAGGCATCGCCTGGGAAATATCGGTGAGTTTTCCTTTCCAACTAGATACGACTTCTTGGTGGAGCCGTATCAACAAGTTTCTACTTGGGGAAAGGGGGAAACGAGCTTTACGTTTCAGAGTCATGGATTTCATCTGAACTAGGAGTGGCGTAAGTGGTCGAGTAGCGCCGGCCCAGCCTTATTATATTGGCCCAAATGGCCTGGAAGTTCCGCTATGGCGGTCCATTCCTTAGGAGTTCAGTGTTCGGTTGACAAGTAAATCCGACAGGTTCTCCTCTACATGTAGAAAATGGTGGGGTTGTACTACTACGACTGATCATCGTAAGTGGTCTTCCTGGCGCGGTAAACTCCCGTAATGAGTTCATCATCCATTTGGATAATTCTGCAACACTACCCGTAGCATTTCGATCGAAAGGCTACTAATGGGTGGTTGCCGAAGCATTGACAGGGTCAAACATTTTTATTGGTGTATCCATTGAATGAAGTATCTCGTAACTTCATCTCTTTTCAAAATATTTCAAAGATCAAATATTTTCAAGTTTTATTTGTGGTCTCATCTATGGGATGACCTCGTGAATCTTATAATACTTTGAACGGTGATAGTTCAAGTAGCTTTATAAATGATATAAGTGTGGGGAAGTATTGGTAACTTCATTCCTTGTTTTTACTTATATCTAGTAAGTAATTATCTTACACCGATAAATAAAGATTCTAGTAAGTATCCATTTAGATACTTGTATTATTGTTATCACTACATATTATCTTGCGAGCTGTAAGGCTCACTCTTGCTTTATTTCTTCATCACACAACAACAGTTAGGAGAGATGGCCAGACTCCAGCAGACCCAGCGCAAGCGCGTGGGAAGCGTCCCGCGTCTTCCCGATGATGTTGTAGCTGCTATAGCTGCAGAGGTAGATCCATTGTAGTTCAGACCATCTACTTTTGAGAATCAAATTATGTATAATTATAACTTGTGGCAGATAATGGCAATTAACTGTAAATTATCAAGTAATCATTTTGGGTTGTAATAATTTTAAATTGTGGATTCAAAGACTTGTACTTATTTGAATTTCATCTCTGAGACTATAACGGGTTGTGGTGTGTGTTAGTGTGGGGTCACAGCATGAGGTTATTTATTATTAATTAAGTGAAGTAATATTGTGGAAAGAAAGACCGTGACAACCCGGATCCCCGACCCCGGATCTGGGGGTGTTACAGAAATGGTATCAGAGCTAAGCGTTATAAACCTCAGAGATGATGCGACGATATAATAATAAACTCACAAAGATAATAAGAACTCTTGCCAAGTTCATGGTCGGACTACTTAAAGTAGTGCTGACAGTTAAAACCCTTACGGGAACCCTTATAAGTATCATGATAGTAACTTAGCTCGTTTAATGTGTAGGCGCCTGAGATAGAGGACCCAGAGATGTTCGAGCGTGAGCATGATGAGGCATTGCTAGATGTTGAGGATCAGGAGGAGCCTGAGATGGAGGAGGATGAGGAGGACCCCTCAGAGGAGCCTGAGACGGAGGTCATTGCTGTTTCAGATGAGGAGGACCCCTCAGAGGAGTCAGAGACAGAGGTTATTGCTATTCCAGATGAGGAGGACCCGGATGAGGTCCCAGTAGCTGAGGAGCGTGTTGGATCTGTGGTAGTGTATGCTGGTATCCCTTTACCCACACTTCCGGTGGTCAGAGCCCCTACCCCTCCACCACTATCTTGGATTCCTGATGATGACAGCTCAGAGACCCATACTTCCGAGCCTAGGCAGACCGAGGAGGCACCCTCAGCGGCTCCGGATTCACCACCTCTTGACCCTGCCCACAGGCAGTCTTCGTTAGCTCATGGATATGTTCAGGATGTATTGAGGACCCGAGTGGCTGTTGCCGAGGGCCGACTAGATGAGGCCAGGAGGGAGTTGGATGCAGAGAGGGCGGGTAGGCGTACCCGAGCTTATGAGACCAGGGCTTCTATACCCCGATCCTTGAGGAGGGAGCTTACGGGGATAGAGCTCACATCCCGAGCGAGGCTCAGAGCGCTCCAGGGGGACAGGCATGGTAGGATCTCCAGGCGGCAGGCCGACTATATCTTCCGTCGTGCGATGTAAAGGGTTTGGGAGCTGACCCGCTCCGGTGTGTGATTCAGGATTGATGATGGAATAGTCTAGTTGTCTAGTTAGCCGAGGCCTTAGTAAGAGCCAATTTTCCGGGATAGTTGACTTGTATATAGCATCCCTTTTTCTGACTAGACAGATAGACTCTTGTGTATCACTTTTGGGACAGATGACTGTAGCAAAGTTGTACTTTTGACCAGATCAAACTATGTATTCTCGCATTATGTATATATTTGTTTTCTTTCGGCTCAGTTCCATAGTGACGGGATCACTGTTTTTATCATTATTATTACTGCACTTCGTATTAGAACTTTCTTAAAAATAATAGAATTGCGATAAACGTTCTCCCCATTATAAGAGCTGTGCAAGGCACAATGTTGTATATGATTGTGACCTAACGTTGAATTTTCCCAATGATTGTTTTTATTATTATCAGAATCATGCCGCCAAGAAAGATTGGAACTAGGGCGAACCCTGGATCTGAGGACCAGGGAAGCCATAATCAGGACAATAGAAACCAAGAACACAGTGAAGAGGAAGATGAGGATTATGTGGAACAGGATGACTCCCTGTATGAAGAGGAAGAGGAAACATATGATGTTGAGGGATTTGAGATAGAGGCTGAAGAAGGAGAAACCGAGGTTGAGCAACCAGTACCAAACCCAGGCATGGATCCCATGAGCCAGTTCATGCAACTCCTAAGGCAGAATTTGGAACATCAACCCAACCCACCCCCTCAAGGAAGTAACAATGCTGTGGCAAACTCTTTCAGGGCTTTTAAGTCCCTTAAGCCCCCTGAGTTCCACGGATCAGCCGACCCAGTTGAGGCAAGGGCATGGTTAAAGGAGATGGAGAAATCTTTTGAGATTTTGAGTATCGATGAGGCACAGAAAACTGTATTTGCTACCTACCTTCTGAAAGGAGAAGCTAACTACTGGTGGGAGGCCAAGAAAAACATGGAGACAGATGCTATTATAACCTGGGAGAGATTTAGTCAGTTGTTTCTGGGAAAGTATTTCCCGAGGTTTATGGAAAACCAGATGGAGCTCAAGTTCTTGGAGCTAAAGCAGAATAACTTGTCTGTAGCAGAGTACGAAGCGAAATTTACTGAGTTATCAAGGTTTGTGCCGGAGTTTGTGAGCACCGAGGAAAAGAAAGCTAGGAGGTTTCAGCAGGGACTGAAACCATGGATTCAGAATAGGGTGGCAATCCTTGAGCTTACGGACTATGCCACTCTGGTGCAAAAGGCAACGATTATAGAAGCCGGAAGTGAACAGATGCAGAAGGAAAGAGAGAAGAAGGGAATAAAGAGGAAAAGTATGAGCATGGGTGGGGGTTCAGCAGGAAGGAGCTTCCCAACTAGATTTAATCGAGGAGCAGTGTCCCTACCGGGAAAGAACACTGGGTTTAAGCGGCCAATGAGCATGAATGTGAGCCAGAGCAGCCAGAAGTCAAGAATGTCTTATTCCAACCAGTCTCGACCCCCATTGCCAACCTGTAACACTTGTGGAAGGAATCACACTGGGGAGTGTAAAGGAAAGCCAGTAACCTGCTTTAAGTGTGGGCAAGTGGGCCACTATTCTCACAAATGCCCTTCGTCAGCCCCTGCCGTCATTCCAACCACCACTTGTCATCAGTGCGGACGCCCAGGTCATTGGAAGAGAGAATGCCCAATGAACAAACCAGCAGCTTCGGGAGCAAGCAGGGCTGCTTCTAATAAGCCACCTACTGCGAGGACTTTCAACATGACAGTCCAGGATGCTATGAAAGATTCAGATGTGATAGCAGGTACCCTTTCTCTAAATTCAGTCAGTGCAAATGTTTTATTTGATTCGGGAGCAACTAAATCTTTTATATCAAGGACTTTGCGCGTAAGTTAAGACTTAAGGCTAAACCCTTGATAGAACCCTTACAAGTAGAAATAGCCAATCATGAAATTATTCCTGTTAACCAGATTCACCCCGCCTGTGAGATAGGCATAGGGGAGCAATCTTTCAGTGTTGATCTGATTCCTTTTAAATTAGGGGAGTTTGATGTGATTTTGGGAATGGACTGGCTATCTAGCAACGATGCTCAGATAGACTGTAAAGGGAAGAAAGTTAAGTTAAATGTCCCAGGGAAGAAAGAAGTTATATTTAGAGGAAAGAGGCAGACACAGAAATTTTTGACTATGGCCCAGGCCAAATGGATGCTACGAAAAGGAAGTGAGGCTTACCTAGCCTATGTGGTGGACACGCAGAAGGAGGTGCCCAACTTACAAGATATTCCAGTAGTCAACGAATTTGAAGATGTATTCCCCCAAGACCTTCCGGGATTACCACCCGATAGAGTGATTGAATTTGCTATTGAGTTGGCCCCAGGGACGGCGCCAGTTTCAAAAGCACCTTACCGGTTAGCCCCGTTAGAAATGAAGGAATTAGCTATCCAATTGCAGGAACTCTTGGATAAGGGTATGATAAGACCCAGTGTGTCTCCGTGGGGAGCACCAGTTTTATTTGTTAAGAAGAAAGATGGGAGCATGAGGTTGTGCATCGACTATAGAGAGTTGAACAAGCTAACCATAAAGAACAGGTACCCATTACCTAGAATAGATGATCTGTTCGACCAGCTAAAGGATGCTGTTTATTTTTCCAAGATCGACCTGAGAACTTGATATCACCAACTAAAGATTAAACCCGAAGATATTTCCAAGACAGCGTTCCGTACCAGGTATGGGCATTATGAGTTCTTGGTAATGTCCTTTGGATTAACCAACGCCCCAGCGGCTTTCATGGATTTAATGAATAGAGTATTTAAGAAGTACTTGGACAAGTGTGTGATAGTTTTTATCGATGATATTTTGATCTACTCAAGGACTGAGGCAGAACATGCAGAGCATTTGAGGATAGCTCTAGGAATATTCAGAGAGGAGCAGTTATATGCCAAATTCTCGAAGTGTGAATTCTGGCGGAATGAAGTACAGTTTTTAGGACATGTGATCAATAAAGAAGGAGTATTGGTCGACCCCTCCAAGATAGAGGCGGTCTCAAATTGGGAAAGGCCAACCACACCCACAGAGGTAAGGAGTTTCATAGGATTGGCCGGCTACTATCGTAGATTTGTACAGGACTTTGCGAAGATCGCAGCCCCTTTGACACGACTTACTCGTAAGACAGAGAAGTTTGAATGGACGGAGAAATGCGAGAACAGTTTTCAGGAATTAAAGAAAAGGTTGATAACGGCTCCGGTATTGGCATTGCCGGACGGAAAAGGAGATTTTGTGATATATAGTGACGCGTCGCACAAAGGATTAGGATGTGTGCTTATGCAGCACGGTAAAGTTATTGCGTATGCGTCGAGACAACTGAAGGAATACGAGGTTAGATATCCTACTCATGACCTTGAGCTCGCGGCAATAGTATTTGCTTTAAAAATTTGGAGGCACTACTTGTATGGAGAGAAGTGCGAGATTTTCACAGACCATAAGAGCCTCAAGTACATATTTACGCAGAAAGAGCTCAACATGCGCCAGAGGAGATGGTTAGAACTAATCAAGGACTATGATTGTGAGATTCTCTATCATCCAGGGAAAGCCAATATGGTGGCTGATGCCCTTAGTAGAAAGGAAAGACTCAGAATGATAACGACTTCGGAAGAGTTGATAAGGGATTTTGAGAAAATGGAAATAGAAGTAAAGGTAACCGGACCCGGAACTGAAAAGCTTTTTGAGATCTCAATGCAGCCAGAGTTATTGGAAAAGATCAGATTGTGCCAGGAGAAAATAATGAATGAAGGCAGAGAGTCAATGACTGGAGAGGAGATCCATACTGAGAAAGATGATAAAGGGATAATGAGGTACTCCTACCGAATTTGGGTTCCGAATGTTCAAGAACTTAAAGATGAGATTTTGGATGAAAGCCATAGTTCAAGGTATTCCATTCACCCGGGAAGTACCAAGATGTATAGGGATTTGAAGGAATATTACTGGTGGCCCAACATGAAGAGGGACGTAGCAGAATGGGTAAACAAGTGTTTGACTTGCCAAAGAGTAAAGGCAGAGCACCAGAGACCCAGTGGACTTTTGCGACCCCTGGAGATTCCCGAATGGAAATGGGAACATATAGCGATGGATTTTGTTGTAGGCTTGCCAAGGACGAAAGCCAATCACGACGCCATTTGGGTAATTATAGACCGACTGACAAAGTCAGCTCATTTCATTCCTATCAATGAGAGATACACAGTCGATAGACTGGTGGACATTTACCTTAAGGAAATAGTGACGCGACATGGAGTCCCAGCGTCCATTGTCTCAGACCGAGACCCTAGGTTCAACTCCAGATTTTGGAGGAGCTTTCAGGAATGTGCGGGGACCAAGTTAAATATGAGTACCGCGTACCATCCCCAGACGGATGGACAGAGTGAAAGGACCATCCAGACACTAGAGGATATGTTGAGAGTCTGTGCAATAGACCTTAAAGGAAGTTGGGATGATCACTTGCCATTGATCGAGTTTTCTTATAACAATAGCTTTCATGCTAGCATCGAAATGCCGCCTTGTGAGGCCCTGTACGGAAGAAGGTGTCGATCTCCCTTATACTGGGATGAAGTAGGAGAGCGGAAGATGCTCGGACCCGAAGTGGTCCAAAGGACCAAAGATATAGTGGATCTTATCAGAGGGCGACTTGTAGCAGCCCAAGACAGACAAAAGAAATATGCAGACCTAGCCCGAAAGGACAAGGAATATGAAGTAGGGGACTTAGTACTGCTGAAAGTATCCCCTTGGAAGGGATTAATGAGGTTCGGAAAGAAAGGAAAACTAAGCCCAAGATACATTGGACCTTTTGAGATATTAAGACGGATTGGAAAGTTAGCTTACGAGCTAGCCCTACCCCCTAATTTGCAACAAGTTCATAATGTGTTCCATGTGTCAATGCTAAGGAGGTATCATCGGGATGCCAGGCACATAGTGGAGTACTGATAGGGATAAATAAATCCTGATTTTATTAATAATGGGCTGCTGGACCCAATAAGAAGATGTATTCAGACCAGAAAGGTTAAGCCTGATGGACCAGATCAGGCCTGATGGAATAAAAAAGGCCCAAAAGCCCTGATTATTAATTAATTTCGTAATTAATTAATAAGGGAAAAATCAGCTGTTGAGAAGAGTCTTGATAAGGATATAAATCTTTATAGATAAGCCTCAAGGGGACCTAAAAGGATAAGGGATCAGTTTCCTACTATCTAGGACTCCAAAGTCCATTCTAACTATGAGACTTGCCCACCAAGTCTCCTATACCAAGTCCAATTCAAGGACCACCAACATCTATATAAGGGGTCTCACCCCACAAACCAAGAACTACGTTTTTTGACTTGATCCTTGGCAATCAGCAAGGTACGTAGGCATCTTGTTAAGGCAGATTGAGTCACGAAACACAAGAGCAGTCAAATCGAGCCTCGAAGCTCACGTTCCTTAGTATTAAATACAGCAATTATATATAGTAGTTTTAATCCATAACATTTGGCGCCGTCTGTGGGAATTACGCAACAACAACCATGGCGAGAACACGGAGAACAACCAGCACTCTGGAGGAGGGAACACCATCAGGGACAACCCAGGTGATTTCATCAACCGTGGAGGTTCCTCCCCATTCAACTTATGCATCTACTCAGGGGGAAGCCCAGACAGGGGCAACTCATCCTCAGCCACAAGGGACAACTCCCCCGACTGTTCAAGGTACGAATCCTCAAGTTCAACAAATACATATACCTGTGAATTCTCGACCCGTCGGGTATGAATACTCAACTATTGTTACTACTAACCCCCCTTATGGGATGCCCCTTCACCCTGAGGTTGGAGGAAGTGGATATGCTGGGCGAAGCGAAGCACGAGGGCGGTCGCCCCCCTATATACGAGGTTTGGATCCTATCCCTGAGGATCGGGAATTTTCTGGTCCATACACTGAGAGAGACTCCGAATCTTCGGATGATGAAGTGGCCCCGAGAAGGAGGCGTCCTGGAAAAGAGCCAATGGCCGATGGAAGGCAACGCCCCCAAAGCACCCCAGGGGCGAATCCCCAAGAAGTGCAGGAAAAGATCAGGGCTCATGAGGCTGAAATCCAAAGGCTGAGGCGTGATTTGGAGGCTTACCAAGCCACCAGACCCCACATACCTCCTAGGGGGAGAAATCCTCCTTCTGTCATAGACCTGGATGGTCCGGTAAGAAGAAGGGCTGCTGTCCCAAGAACTGATCCAAGCAATCTCCTTCCCCTTGGGGATCCTGATGATCCAACTCCACCCTTCACAGAAGAGATAATGAATGCCCATATCTCAAGAAAATTTAAGATGCCCACTATCAAAGCCTATGATGGCACGGGAGACCCCGCTAATCATGTTAGGACATTCTCTAATGCACTGCTGCTGCAACCCGTGAATGATGCTATAAAATGTCGGGCCTTCCCTCAAACCCTGTCGGGTATGGCTCAAAGATGGTACAGTCGCCTACCCCCAAATTCTATTGGATCATTCAGAGAATTAAGTCAAGCTTTTATTAAGCAATTCATCAGTGGAAGAGTCCATGAGAAAAGTTCAGCATCTCTTATGAGTCTTGTGCAGGGAGCTAAAGAATCCTTAAGAGATTACCTAAATCGTTTTACAAAGGAGGCTTTAAAAGTCCCAGACCTTGATGATAAGGTAGCCATGATAGCGCTGCAACAAGGAACTAGGGATGAGTTTTTCAAGATGTCTTTGGCCAAACGGCCCCCTGAGAGCATGTTGCAGCTCCAAGAGAGGGCAGGGAAGTATATCAAGGTTGAAGAGAGTATGAGGAAGACCGTAGTAAGTAATGAGCCCACTGGAGGCAAGAAACGAAAAACTGATTTGGAGTACATCGCTAAGGATAAGTATCCTAGAACTGAACAAAACCCTGATTCAACCCCCAAGAAGGGAGGACCTGGGCAAAAGTTCACTGAATACGCTAAGCTGAATGCCCCCAGAAGTCAGATTTTGATGGAGATTGAGAAAGATAGAGATATTCGCTGGCCTAAGCCCTTGAAGGCTGATCCCGCCAAGCTAGATAAGGGCAAGTATTGCAGGTTTCACAAAGATGTTGGTCATGACACCGATGAGTGTAGGCAGTTGAAAGATGAAATTGAATTTTTGATTCGAAAAGGAAGGCTGAACAAGTATACTGGAGATGGAGGAGACAGAAACAATAATGGAAGGAAGAACTTTGAAGATCGTAGGAGGGACCAAGATGATCAGGGGCGGAATCCCCAACCTAGAGGACCAGTTATAAACACCATTTATGGAGGGCCGAGACCTCGAGGGCCTGTGATAAACACGATCTTTGGAGGTCCAACTGCTGCTGGATTGTCCAAAAATTCCAGAAAGGCATATACTAGAGAGGTTATGCATATTATTGGAGAAGCCCCGAAGAGGGCCAGGACAGAAGTGACATTGGCTTTTGATGATTCCGACCTAGAGGGTGTGAAGTTTCCCCATGACGACCCGCTGGTCATAACGCCGATAATAGGAAATAGCCCGGTTAAGAGGGTCCTTGTGGATAATGGTGCTTCTGTGGATATCTTGCTCCACGACACCTTTCTAAGGATGGGGTATAACGACTCCCAGTTGACACCAACCGACATGCCGATATATGGATTTGCTGGAGTAGAATGTCCTGTGGAAGGGATAATTAAATTGCCAACCACCATAGGTATGGAGCCAAGGCAAGCAACGCAGATGCTGGATTTTGTGGTGGTAAAGGCTAGTTCAACTTATAATGCTATCATGGGGAGAACAGGGATACATGCCTTCAAGGCAGTCCCCTCTTCCTACCATTCAGTCATGAAGTTTCCCACCCGAAACGGTATTGGAGAAGAGAGAGGAGATCAAAAAATGGCTAGAAGCTGTTATGTGGCCTCTTTGAGGGCAGATGGAGTCGGGGGGCAGGTTCTTCCTATTGAAGATATGGATGTTCGAGAAAATGATGAGAATAGAGGAAGGCCAGCAGAAGAATTGGTTTCGGTTCCTTTAGACCCCGAGAATCCTGAGAGGATGACTTTCATTGGAGCCACATTAGAGGAGCCTCTTAGAGGGAAGTTAGTGAAATTTTTACAAGAAAATAGTGATGTGTTTGCATGGTCAGCAGCTGATATGCCAGGTATAGACCCGGAGTTAATTACTCACAAGCTAAACGTGGATCCAAGCCGGAAGACAGTGAAACAAAAGAAAAGAAATTTTGCCCCGGAAAGACAAGAGGCTATAAAACAGGAAGTAGAAAAGCTCTTAGAGGCTGGTTTCATTGAGGAGATTCAATTTCCGGAGTGGTTAGCAAACCCTGTAATGGTGAAGAAGGCTAATGGAAAGTGGAGAATGTGTATAGACTTCACTGATCTGAATGATGCATGCCCCAAAGACTGTTTCCCGCTGCCTAGAATTGATACTTTGATTGATGCCACTGCTGGACATGAGATGCTGAGTTTCATGGATGGATTTAGCGGATATAATCAGATCAAAATGCATAAGGATGACATTCCAAAGGTATCATTTATCACTGACTTTGGTGTTTATTGTTATCTTGTTATGGCATTTGGTCTCAAGAATGCAGGAGCCACCTATCAGAGGTTGGTGAATAAAATTTTTAAGGATCTTATTGGTAAGACTATGGAAGTCTATGTTGATGACATGTTAGTCAAGAGTCTAGTAAAGACTGATCATATAGCCCATTTAAGGGAAGCTTTTGAGGTCCTGAGGTACCACAAGATGATGTTGAATCCGACGAAGTGTGCTTTCGGAGTAGGATCTGGAAAATTCTTGGGATTGATGGTCTCGAAGAGGGGAATTGAGGCAAACCCCGATAAAATAAAGGCAATCCTGGACATGGAACCCCCTAAAACTGTCAAGGATGTTCAGAAGCTCACAGGAAGGGTCGCTGCGTTAGGACGATTCATCTCCAAGTCAGGAGACAAGTGCTTGTCATTTTTCAAGTCACTAAAGAACATCAAAGACTTTGTATGGAGTGAGGAAAATCAGAAGGCATTTGAACAGTTAAAGAAGTATATGGGCCAGGCCCCGTTGTTGGCCAAGCCAGTTCTGAATGAAGTTTTATTCTTGTACTTAGCTATTTCGGAGAGCGCCTTGAGCGCCGTGTTGGTTAAGGAGGAACTGAAAGTCCAGAAACCCGTATACTATGTCAGCAAAATTTTGCATGGTGCTGAGTTGAATTATTCAGCCATTGAGAAATTCGCTTTAGCCTTGGTTATGGCTTCAAGAAAGCTGCGTCCTTATTTTCAAGCTCACCAAATTGAAGTGCTAACAAATCAGCCACTGAGAAATATCATTCACAGTCCCAAGGCAAGTGGGAGACTGATTAAGTGGGCAATAGAGTTGGGAGAATTCGATCTCAAGTATAAGCCACGTACGGCCATAAAAGCCCAGGCACTAGCTGACTTCGTGGTGGAATGTACCATACCCAACCAAGAAGTCGGGGGGCAGGAAGATACCATACCTCAAGACAAGGGAGTCGACAATGGGGACAAGGAAAAAGAATATTGGGTTCTCTATTTTGATGGAGCATCAAAAACAAATTCCAGTGGAGCAGGATTGGTTCTGCAAAGCCCTGATGGGTTCTTAATTGAGTATGCTATGAAGCTAGACTTCCCAACCACAAATAATGAGGCAGAATATGAAGCCCTGATAGCTGGCCTTGGTCTAGCTGGGACACTTAGAGTCAAAAACTTAAAGGTCCGTGGAGACTCAAAGCTGATCATATCCCAGGTAAAGGGAGAATTTGAGGCAAGGGATGATACAATGGCTAAATATGTCCGCCTAGTAAGGGCTGTGATGACCCAGTTTAATGAATGCCATGTTGAGCACATTCCAAGGGAAGAAAATGTTAAGGCAGATGCGCTATCAAAGTTTGCTTCATCTGAGATAGAAGAAAGTTCAGGGAGTGTATACTTTCGTGTTTTGAGGACACGAAGCATAGATGTTAAGCTCGTGGCTCCCATAGGCCTGGGGACGTCATGGATCGATCCCATCAAGGCTCACATTCAAACCAGTTGGTTGCCAAGCGATGCAACTGAAGCACGAAAATTAACTGTTCGAGCACTAAGGTACTCATTGATAGACGGGATTCTGTATAAAAGATCTTTCGTGGTTCCTTACTTGAGGTGTCTCAGGCCCGATGAGGCACGCTTAGCTCTTGAGGAAGTGCATGAAGGTATTTGTGGGCAACACTTGGGGGGCAGGGCCTTAGCTCATAAGATAACCCGTTTAGGCTTTTATTGGCCAGAAATGATGGCTGATGCCAAAGAATATGTAAAGAAGTGTGATCGCTGTCAGAAGCATGCACCGGTTGTTAGACAACCCCCCGAGATGCTGACCTCTATCAACTCGCCTATTCCCTTTGCAATGTGGGGAATGGATATTCTAGGTCCTTTTCCTATGGCCACGGCACAAAGGAAGTTTCTGATTGTAGCCATTGATTATTTCACCAAGTGGATCGAAGCCAAACCTTTGGCCAAAATCACAACTAAGCAAGTTGCACAATTCCTGTGGGAAAATATTATGTGCCGATATGGAATTCCCCGTATCCTCGTCACTGACAATGGAACGCAATTCAATAATGAGGAATTCAAGAAGTACTGTGAAGAAAATGAAATTGAGTTACGGTTCACCTCTGTCGCTCACCCACAAGCTAATGGGCAAGCAGAAGTTGCAAATCGAATAATTCTGGACGGATTAAAGAAGAGGATCGAGAAGTCAAGAAATAATTGGGTGGATGAGATACTTCCCATATTATGGGCCTATAGGACTACCTGTAGAGTCACGACAGGTGCGACCCCTTTCATGTTGGCATATGGGGCAGAAGCAGTAGTTCCCGTGGAGATATCACATTCTTCTCCAAGGATTCAGGCTTTTGATGAGAAAGAAAATGAGGAAGGGCAGAAGCTAGCCCTGGATTTAATCGATGAAGTGCGAGATAAAGCACATGCAAAGATAGTAGAATATCAGAAAAAAGCTTCATTCTACTACAACCTAAGGGTTAAAGAAAGGTTTTTTAAACAAGGCGATCTAGTCTTGAGGAAGATAGAAGCATCTGGTGTAGGACAAAAAGGGAAGCTTGCCCCAAATTGGGAAGGGCCATACAGAGTCAAGAGTGTTCAAGGTAGAGGAACCTACAAGCTCGAGACTGTGGATGGTTTTGAAGTCCCGAGGACCTGGCACGCACAAAACCTGAAGGTTTACTACGTGTAAGATAGGCGAAGTACGATTCTCACTTGTCATTATGGCAAGTAGGTTTAAAAGCACCTGGAAGCTTTGCTTGCGTAGGATTTTATATTCCAGTAGAATTTACATTGTCAAGTTATTATTGATTAGGGTCGAACCCATGCTATGTAAGGTTTTGAAAAACCAGACTTCATGTTAAAGAGTTTTTAAGTTATTTCTATCTAAAGGATGTTTAAACGCACATTAAGACTATAATGATAAGAGGCCGAAGGAGCAACATACAAAATTTAACCCCGAAGGGTAACAACTTCTGATAAAAATAAAGTTCATTAAGAAGATATACAAAAAAATTAGGCCTTGGAAGGTTGAGATTCTTCAGAACCACTATCCGACGACTCCTCGGAAGTTTCAGTCGTCTCTTCAGAAGTCTCAGTCGAACCCTCCGAAGTCCCTGTGGAAGTTCCCTCTGCAGGAGATGATGGCTGTTGAGGCACTACTTTTGAAGGTTCTTCCACCCTTGCCTTCTTAGTAGCAGGCTCGAGTTCCTCCTCAGAAGAATCTTCTTCTTCTCCATCCCTGATCATGCCAGCAAGCTTCTCAGTAACGCCTCCAAGCTCTGGAACCCGCACAGGGCAGGGAAAGGGCGACTGCTCAAGGATCTCGGGAAACTCATCCTGGATAGCCTCCACAGCAGCGTCCCAACCCTCCTTGTAGCTGACTGGGTGAAGAAGGGCGTCATGCTCCACCATCAGGTCTTTGAATTCTTGGGTATCCATCCAGCCGTCAAAGGCTTTGTCCTTCTGCGCCTTCAAGATTACGTTTTCAGCCCGGGCCGTCTCCAGGTCAGAAGTGGAAGAAGCCAATTGAGCTTCAAGGGCCTCAATTTTTTGGTTGGCCTCCTCCAACTTCTTGTTGGCATCTTCCAGGCCAACCTTCCAAGCCTTAGCTTGGTGAATTGCCCCTTGAAAATGGGCGTTAGCCTGCAAGAGAAATAGCAAAACTTTAGAAAAGAAGCATGAAAAGAAAAGTGTAAAAGGCATAAGTAAAGTGCGTACTGTCGCCAGGGCTTGGGCTCCAAAAAGCTCGTTCCCCTCTAAGTCCTGTTGGAGGACAAAGTCTTGATAGTCCACCGGAGAGATGGAATGTTTGGACCATTCCTTGGACAGGGCTGTGCTGCCCAATATTGAGTCCTTGCCCCGGATCCCCCAGGCAGGTTGAAAATAGGCCCCTGGCCTCTGCTTGGTGCGCAAAACCTGGCTGGGACCTTCCTCATTTGGCTCCATAGCCTGAAGGAGGAACTCAGGGAAGCGATCACCAAGCCTAGGATCTTTGAAAATCTTCCCAGCCCTCTTCATCCTGGTCGTTTCCAGGTCCTTTGGCTTCGTAGCCTCCTCAATCTTCTCAGCCACTGCGACAAGCAAAGTCAGTTGAAAACTAATGGAATAAAAATGCAGGAAATAAAGTAGATGAAGGTAGGAACTTACTTTTCTTATGAACGGGCGAGAGGCCGCGTTCTACCAGGACAGTCTCCCGGATAAGATCCCAAGAATGGGAGGTGCCGTTGTCTTGCGTCAGGAGGTTGAAACCTCTAGCCTCCTCCTCAGACAAAGCTATGTCATTTGGGCTCCCATCCACGGCAATCCCAAAAGAAGATCGAAATAGGGAACCCCAGTCTCCACCCTCCCAAACTATAAACAAAAAATCCTTCTTCCACCCCAAATTGTTGTCAGGGATGGATTTCCCATTCACAATATGGGGGATAGTGGGGCGTTGGTTGATAGAAACCCAACCCGGACTTTTATCGGGGCTGTTCTTGAACTGGAAAATCTTCCTGAAAACAGCAACAGATGTGGGGATGCTGTGCTTGGCGCATTGCGACAGATAGCATAGGATCAACCTCCAGGAATTGGGGGGAAGCTGGCAAGGGCTGATGCCTACATCAGCCAAAAGTAAAGGAATGAATGGATGAAAAGGGAGTCTAATACCTGCCCTTAGAGTATCCCTATAGACGCATAGCGCGTCCTTCTTCCACTGACAGGCCCTGTCGGCCGGACCTGCAAGAACCAGCTTAAAAGGTTCTTTGATTCTGAAGCAGCCGCTCAACTTTTCCAGCTCCTTGGGATCCCGTAAGGCGCTGATATGATCGTGTGCGTCCAGATGCGCATCAGACGGATACTCGTCCCCTCGAGTGTTGATCATGTCGATTAAGGAAGTATACCTCGATCGAATAGGAAAATCATTGGACTTTCTAGCCACGTTCATCTTGGCCAAACGAGTCATTCTTTTGTCAGCCATCTGAAAAAAGGTATGAGGCACGTAAATAGGCTGTCTTAAAATGGCACACAATGGAAAAATGAACACAAAAAACAAAGGGAGAAATCTTACCTGAAAAAGCACTCCTGAGAAAGGCTTTGAGCTCCGACTTGCTGTTATTGCTCTGAGAATCTTAGCAGGAGAATGAAGAAGAAAACAAAGAAATGAGGAAGTGAGGAGTAGTGACCTTTCCTCATTCCTTTATATAGGAGGAAAAAGAAGTTGAAGGGACAAAAAGCCCATTAAGAACAAAGGCCCATGAGAAAAAGCCCAGGAAAAAGCATCTTCCAGTAATATTTGATAAAGCCCAATAAAGAGGCCCAGTAATATTTGATAAAGCCCAGTAAAGAGGCCCAGTAATATTTGATAAAGCCCAATAAAGAGGCCCAGTAATATTTGATAAAGCCCAGTAAAGAGGCCCAGTAATATTTGATAAAGCCCAGTAAAGAGGCCCAGTAATATTTGATAAAGCCCAATAGAAAAATCCAGGCCCAAATCCAATTAGGATTTGGAAAATTCAGTTTTAGCCTTAAAAAATGTAAGGCCCAAATAAAAAGAAAAAGACCAGGATTCAGGTCGAAATCCAGGTCGTGAATCCTGCTCAAAAACTTTCGAGCAGACACCCGAAAATAACGGAGAAAAAAGACCAGGATTCAGGTCGAAATCCAGGTCGTGAATCCTGCTCAAAAACTTTCGAGCAGACACCCGAAAATAACGGAGAAAAAAGACCAGGATTCAGGTCGAAATCCAGGTCGTGATCCCTGCTCGAAATTTTTCGACTAGACTCACGAAAAAAGCGGAAAAAATAGAACTGAATTGAGGTCGTAACTTCGACTAGGAATGAGGTCGAATTAGACAAGCATTTTACAGAAATAAGGATTAAAAATCCAGGTCGAATTTCGACTAGGATCCTGGTCGAAATCCAGGTCGTGGATCCTAGTCGAAATTCTTCGACCAGGAATCAAGAAAACCAAAGAATTTTCGACCAGGATCCAGGTCGAAACTTCGACTAGGATCCAGGTCGAAATCCTAGTCGAAGGGCTCAAAATCAGAAGCTAAAAGTGGGGAATTGACGACCTAGATCCAGGTCGAAATTTCGACTAGGATCCTGGTCGAAATCCAGGTCGTGGATCCTAGTCGAAATCCTTCGACCAGGATGACAAGGCTGACCCCTATTTTCGACTAGGATCCAGGTCGAAATTTCGACTAGGATCCTGGTCGAAAAAAGGGCTGGAAATTTGAAAATCCCAGAAAAATTAGGGAAAATTCCAGAAAATAAGGAAAAATCCCAGAAAAATTAGGGAAAATTCCAGAAAATAAGGAAAAATCCCAGAAAAATTAGGGAAAATTCCAGAAAATAAGGAAAAATCCCAGAAAAATTAGGGAAAATTCCAGAAAATGAGGAAAAATCCCAGAAAAATTAGGGAAAAATCCAGAAATTAGGGAAAAAATCCCGGAAATAAGGGAAAAAATTCCAGGAAATCAAAATAATTCCTGAATAAAAGGAAAAACTCGTTGTAAACGTGTAGGTCGCTCCACACTTTACGCAAGAACGAAACCCTGTAAGGGAATGAATAGACTTAACTTCTGTGAAACCTAATCAATGTTTCCCAAAAGTTGGGGGGCAAATGATAGGGATAAATAAATCCTGATTTTATTAATAATGGGCTGCTGGACCCAATAAGAAGATGTATTCAGACCAGAAAGGTTAAGCCTGATGGACCAGATCAGGCCTGATGGAATAAAAAAGGCCCAAAAGCCCTGATTATTAATTAATTTCGTAATTAATTAATAAGGGAAAAATCAGCTGTTGAGAAGAGTCTTGATAAGGATATAAATCTTTATAGATAAGCCTCAAGGGGACCTAAAAGGATAAGGGATCAGTTTCCTACTATCTAGGACTCCAAAGTCCATTCTAACTATGAGACTTGCCCACCAAGTCTCCTATACCAAGTCCAATTCAAGGACCACCAACATCTATATAAGGGGTCTCACCCCACAAACCAAGAACTACGTTTTTTGACTTGATCCTTGGCAATCAGCAAGGTACGTAGGCATCTTGTTAAGGCAGATTGAGTCACGAAACACAAGAGCAGTCAAATCGAGCCTCGAAGCTCACGTTCCTTAGTATTAAATACAGCAATTATATATAGTAGTTTTAATCCATAACAAGTACGAGCAGGTGGATATGCAGCCAGATCTAACTTACGTGGAGAAGCCAGTAAGGATTATGGATAAGAAGGAGCAGGTGCTTCGGAACAAAGTGATCAAGCTAGTCAGAGTACTATGGCAGAATCATAATGTGGAAGAATCAACTTGGGAACTAGAGAGCACAATGCTAGAAAAGTACCCCCATTTATTTTCTATTTGATTCCGGGACGGAATCCTTTTAAGGAGGGGAGACTGTAATAACCCCAAAATTTTCAACTTTTTGTAACCCTTGTGAATAGTGTTTTAGCTGAATGAAGAAACTTTTCATGCCACACTATGTAGGGGTTCTGTTATGGATATTCTGGGATATTATTAGTACTCTATGAAGTATATAAGTGTATGTAAAGATCGTCAGAATCCAATTCCGAACACTTTGGTTTTTCCCGGAAATCCACAAGATACGGAGAGAATTGAGTATAAGGTAACAGGATAAAAAGGATTTAAATTAAAGGATTATAATAGAGGATCATAAAAAGGAATATAATGTATTGAGAAAGGTTAAGGGAACCTAAGTAATAAGATCCCGGGTATGATCCTTCAAACGATAAACGAGAACGAAAGTTAAGCAAACCGTATAACAGATCAGCGGTCATTAGGCAAACGATTAGGAAGTTAATCAAAGGGATTAGGGGGAATGATGTCATCCAACCAATAGAAAGAGGACAAGGAAGGGAGGATGACATCATGAGGATGACATAAGCATGACATGGGAAGGAAGGAGGTGTGGTAGCTTTGTAACCACACAATTTCAAGGGCAAGAAAGTAATTGACTAAATCAAATACAAAACAAGTCAACCAAGCCAAGTAAAAATCATTCTCATCAAAAATCAAAAGCAACCAAGGCCTTTGTTCTTCATTGCTCACGACTTTTCACTATTCAAAAGGCAAGAGAAATTCAAAATCCAAGATCCAAGCTTCCTAAATTGGTAAGATAATTCCCTAATCATCTTCATGCTTAGTTAGGACTATATCATGAGTTTAAGCCATTAATTCTTTCTCTATCTTCTTCATTTAATCAAAGAAGAAGACAATGAATAGTGTTTTCAAGTTTTTAACTTGAACTTTTTCTTGTTTTTCTTGAAGATCCAAGCATTCTTAAGACTTCTCAAAGCTTCTTAAGGCTTCCTAGCTCCACCCACCACTTCAAGGAAGGTATACCATCTCCAAACCCTAGATTCCTATATATTATAAGATGATTTTGATTAGTGGGTTGATATTGTAGTTTGTTGTTATGATTTAGAGTTTGGGATTTGGAATGGTAGTGAAATGGAGTGGTAATTGTTGTGGTTTTGATTTAAAGGAACTTAAGTATGATTAAAGTTAAGTTTAAGCATAAGTATGAATGATTAAATTGAATTGGTTGGGGTTGTTATGATGTGATAAGGATGGATGTTTGTTGTGTGTTGGATTTGAGGTTGGTTTGTGGTTGGTTTTGTATGGTTTAAAATTGGGAAATCGCGTAAACATAGCCGTCGTAACGTTCGATTTTCTTTGGACTGTTTTTGTGCATAGCATTATGACCCGAGAACCCCCTGCTAGAATATGACCACTGCCATGTTTAGATAGCTCATGTTACGAGCTTCGTTTTGATATGTAGTTCGTTCGATTCCGATGCACGGTTTAGGAGAAACGACCGTTTCAAGTAACGGCGTTTCGCGAACGAAACTTTTTCCCTCGCCTTACTTTGAAATGTAGGTTAAAGACCAAAAAGGGTTAATTAATGTATGAAACATTTATGGTAAGTGTGTTAGGCAGTTGGTAAGACATTCGCGAAGGAATCGCTTTAAAACTCGTAAAGGTTAAATTATTAAAAATGGTGGAGCCGAAGGCACCCGAGTGACTTAAGCAAATCGGTGAGCGCAAAACAAGCGTTAGAGTCTAAGTTAGTTAAAGTATAGATTTACAAGTGATTTTAGTTTAATTCCAACTTACTTGTTGTTTATAGGTTATCAGACTCGTCCCGAGCCTTTCTCACCCCCAAGTCGCTCAGGCAAGTATTCTATCCGTTATATTGTTGTTGTGATGAATACACTTGTATATGCATTATCTTGCGATAGATGCATGTTGGTTATTTAGCAAATTCTTGCGATATATTGTAGCATGTGATATGGTATATATGCATGCCTGTTTCATATTCTTGGAATATATATCTGTTGGTTCAGTTGATAATACCTATGCTAGAGGATAGCGGTAACTTGCATATACCCTTAGTATAGGGACCCAAAGGTGAAAATATTTTCTAAAACCGGGAGTCGAGGATCCCGAGTAATTTTGTATATATGGATATGGATATATATATATATATATATATATGGTTATAGTTTCCAAACTATTAATCGAATAAGGTTTATTCGATAACTTTATTTTATTAATGAATATTATCTTGAATATTCATTCGAGGACTTATGACTCCTTTATATTATTTATTGAATATTACTTGGATATTCATTTGAGGATGTATGACTCCTTTATTTTATTTAATGAATATTATTTATAATATTCATTCGAGGTATTATGACTCGGCTTATTATTTAATGAATATTATTTGAATATTCATTCGAGGGCTTATGACTCAGTTTATATTATTTATTGAATATTTTTGAATATTCATTTGAGGATCTATGACTCCGATTATTTGCTGAGATATATTCTTTATTTTATTAAAGAATAAGGTGTAAATAATCAAACTTATTTTTGATTATTCAAATAAAGATAATACTTTCATATAAGTATATCTTTGGTTATTTAATACTCGTTTCAAGTATAAGTTTTAATACTTCTACTTCAATTATTTTTATAAAGATTATTCTTTATGGGAATATTATTTAAATAATAATATTCAGTCATTTTCTAAATATTCTGGGGACTGATTTACTTCATTAAATCAGTTTTACTCCAAACACTCTTTAAAGTGTTTTTGAGTCTTTAAAATGATTTTCAAAAGTGAGAGCGGATCCCAAAACTATTTTTATATTTAAGATCTTCCTTTTAAAAAGGGGATTTAAATACTCGCTCAAAACATGGGGGATCCGGCTCGGTGGTGTGTTTTATATTCGCAACAAGGTTGCTGTCTTGGTAAAAGAGTTTTTGATTACTTACCCAATATTCGGGAAGTAAAATTCTTGGAACAAGTTAATCCATTAACAGGCATCGCCTGGGAAATATCGGTGAGTTTTCCTTTCCAACTAGATACGACTTCTTGGTGGAGCCATATCAACAAGTTTCTACTTGGGGAAAGGGGGAAACGAGCTTTACGTTTCAGAGTCATGGATTTCATCTGAACTAGGAGTGGCGTAAGTGGTCGAGTAGCGCCGGCCCAGCCTTATTATATTGGCCCAAATGGCCTGGAAGTTCCGCTAAGGCGGTCCATTCCTTAGGAGTTCAGTGTTCGGTTGACAAGTAAATCCGACAGGTTCTCCTCTACATGTAGAAAATGGTGGGGTTGTACTACTACGACTGATCATCGTAAGTGGTCTTCCTGGCGCGGTAAACTCCCGTAATGAGTTCATCATCCATTTGGATAATTCTGCAACACTACCCGTAGCATTTCGATCGAAAGGCTACTAATGGGTGGTTGCCGAAGCATTGACAGGGTCAAACATTTTTATTGGTGTATCCATTGAATGAAGTATCTCGTAACTTCATCTCTTTTCAAAATATTTCAAAGATCAAATATTTTCAAGTTTTATTTGTGGTCTCATCTATGGGATGACCTCGTGAATCTTATAATACTTTGAACGGTGATAGTTCAAGTAGCTTTATAAATGATATAAGTGTGGGGAAGTATTGGTAACTTCATTCTTTTTTTTTACTTATATCTAGTAAGTAATTATCTTACACCGATAAATAAAGATTCTAGTAAGTATCCATTTAGATACTTGTATTATTGTTATCACTACATATTATCTTGCGAGCTGTAAGGCTCACTCTTGCTTTATTTCTTCATTACACAACAACAGTTAGGAGAGATGGCCAGACTCCAGCAGACCCAGCGCAAGCGCGTGGGAAGCGTCCCGCGTCTTCCTGATGATGTTGTAGCTGCTATAGCTGCAGAGGTAGATCCATTGTAGTTCAGACCATCTACTTTTGAGAATCAAATTATGTATAATTATAACTTGTGGCAGATAATGGCAATTAACTGTAAATTATCAAGTAATCATTTTGGGTTGTAATAATTTTAAATTGTGGATTCAAAGACTTGTACTTATTTCAATTTCATCTCTGAGACTATAACGGGTTGTGGTGTGTGTTAGTGTGGGGTCACAGCATGAGGTTATTTATTATTAATTAAGTGAAGTGATATTGTGGAAAGAAAGACCGTGACAACCCGGATCCCCGACCCCGGATCTGGGGGTGTTACAGTACGTTTGTAATAAGTTTTTATCAGTTAATATAAAAACTGTCGATTCTATTATAGTTTTGTCGAATAGATCGAATTAACTGTATTCACCCCCCTCTTTAGTTGATTAAGGGCCTAACAATTGGTATCAGAGCTTGTTGTTAACATAAAAATAGTTTAAGATCTGAAAATCAATCTACAATGGGAGACAAAAAAGAAGAGACACATAATCCGAAACCACCAACCCCAGCCACATCACAGATAAGCAGCAACATGAGTAGGTATGAAGCAATCAAGGTGCCTATCCTGAAGATACATGAATATCTAATCTCAAAAGTCAGGATGACCATGTGTTTGGAAGCCGCGAATCCTGAATACCTAAACAGGATCTATGATGGTCCTCATAGACCAATGAATGTAGCTGTTTCACTGACAGGAGAACCAGAGAAGATGATAGAAAAAGACATGAATGACTACTCTCATGAAGATATCTCATCTATCATGAAGGATGCTAAGGTTAGACATATCCTGCATAGCAGTCTTGATAGTGTTATGTCCGATACAGTCATTGGATTTAAGACAACAAAAGAGATATGGGATGCTTTAGAAGTAAAGTGTCAAGGTATAACTGCTGTCAAGAAGAACAAGAGGATAGTACTTACTCAAGAATATGAGCACTTTGACTCAAGGGACAATGAGTCCTTAACTGAGATCTATGACAGATTTCAGAAGTTGTTGAATGACTTATCTCTTGTCAATAAAGAATATGATTTGGAGGACTCAAACTTGAAGTTCCTACTTGCTCTCCCTGAAAAGTTGGACTTTAAAGTCACATCAATAAAGGATAACTATCAACTTGACAACACACCTCTAGATGAGATCTATGGAGTTCTAAAAACTCATGAACTAGAGATCGAGCAAAGAAGCTAGAGGAAAGGATCGAAAGCTAGACCAGTTACACTCAAGGTTGAAGAGAATCCAAAGGAGAAAGCTAGGAGTGTTAGGTCCCGTATGAGGGCTATGTTAAGCTGAAAGGGGGGTTGAATAGTTTAATTACCAATTTAAAATTTATTACGGCATTTTAAAATAATTTTATCCCTTTTTAAAAATTTACCGAGTGGTTATGCAGTTTATATGTGCGGAAAATAAAGTGCAAGGAAAGAAAATACCACACGGCGATTTTATTCTGGTTCGCGATGGCGCAACCTCTAATAGATCCGCTCACCTCTACTCCAGTCCCCGAGCTCCTCTCCCGGACTCGGGATTTTGCCTTAATATAAATTCGTTCCTTTAGTAGGCGGAGAAGCCTTTACACCCTTATAAATATTTATCTTGGTGCGTAACACAAGGGTCACCACCTCAAAATAAATGCAATTCCTACACAACTTATCTTAGACAATAAATCCCTGCTATCTCTTCAAAGTTGATGTAGATCCCTTGTGTGGACTTGGCTTCCTTAGCTTTCACCTGTCTCAGATCTTAGTATCCGGTCTTGAGTCTTTCCTCTTCTTCACGGTGCAAGTACGACTAACTTCACGCTAGTGCGTATGAGACTTGGGTCTTAGAACGAAGATCACCTCACATCACCTCACCTCACTGCGAAACTAATAAGACAATCCACAAAACACAAACTATAGAGACAATATGTGTTGAACTAGTATGTTACGGTACTAGCCCAAAAGATAGTATAATATTAAAATAAGAATATTAATACTCTATATGTATACTTGACTTGAGACATAAAATGTTATATCAAGTATACTTTTGATTACTCCGTCTTTATGGATTATATGTTAATCGGAGTAGTATAAGAAGTCCTTTATATGTATAATCAATATGGATTATGACTGCTTTGATCTTCAAGCTCAATACGTAAACTTAACTCGGAATATATATTTATATGTCAACTATACTTATGATTACTCCGTCTTTGTAAAATATATGTTTATCCGAGTAATAAGAAGTCTTGTATATATGTATAAGCACTATGGCTTATGACTTCTTTTGTATTCTTCTTCTATCGATTATGTATTTATGGATCGAAGAATACTTTGGTTACAATCTCGGAATTGTACCTATCCTTTTAAGCTCTTAGGCTTATGGATTTAGTATACTTATGATTTGACGATTATGTGGTCAAAGTATACTTTTAACTTCAAGCAACTTTATAGATTTTATGATTCTTAGCCAAGGTCCAAATAATAAAAGTGCAAGTAATTGGCTTTGAATTTGTGCTTTTGAAGTTTAGGTGGATGATTATGAAGTTTACTATTGATCGACTTATAATCCCCCGGAACACTGAAGATGCTAGAAGGGGTTATAAGTGATACCTTTCGTAATGATACTATATACACGAACTATACGTTGACCAAGATCGAGATAAATGAAATGCAAAGTAATTGGTCAACTCGTGTGATTAAATCCACCTTTGAAGCTTAGACGGATGATTATGAAGTTTATATATATCGAATAAAAACCTCACGGAACACTAAGGTGCTAGAAGGGGATTATACGATATCTTTCGTAATTAGACTATATACACGAACTATGCGTTGGCCAAGATCCAAATAATAGAAGTGCGAGTAATTGGCCAACTCGTGTGATTTAATCCGTCTCTTATATTTGACAAAATTACGAAGATCACTATTGATCGATTTATAATCTCCCGGAACACTAGAGATGTTAGCGAGATTATAAAATGATACCTTTCGTAATTATACTATATTCACGAAATATATTGGTCAAGGTCGAGATAAATAAAATGCAAGTAATTGACCAACTCGCGATGTCAAATATGAAATCTCACTCGTGAGGAGTTATTTAAATATTTATGAAATCTCACTCGTGAGGAGTTATTTAGAGATTTAAGTACTTGTATATTATAGATCTTCTTCGTTTAGAGTTTCGGTTTGAAGATCAAGTACTTATTCGAATTCCGAGTTCGAATCTTCGTTCTCTTTTCTTAGAGAACCTTCTTTATAGGAGATCTTATATTATAGATTGAGATGAAGTAGAGAAATTAGGTACAAAGCTCAAAATAAAGAAAACCAAAGAAGAAGCTAAAAACTCACCACTTTTGGAAAACGGTCGGAAAAGTTCGCCGGAAAAATTCGCCGGAGGTTCGGCCGGATTTTGGCACTATGGACGAACTTGGGCAGCCCTTCGAGAGGCCGGAAAGTGGTGGTGGATGAGCTTACTTGGTGGGAACGATCTTGGTTGGGTGAATCTAAGTTTGGATATCAAAAACCTTAAGTATATGTGTATATATTTAAGAGAGAAAGTTTTTGAGAAGAAGTATGTGTATAGAATTTGAAAGAGATGAAGAGAGACACTTCTTGAAAAATTCCCAGAAAGTATTTGGTTCTTTAGATTACTTTAAATGGGTTGGGGTGGGGGTTTATTTATAGAGGAAGTTGGGTGGAATGAATGGTTGAGATTTAAGAAGGAATGGATGGTGGATGGAGTGTATCACATGGATTGATGACATGACAAGTAAGTTGTGTTTCTTTGAAAGTGGGAAGGAAGCACAAGCTAGTATTCATTCAAATCTCAGTTGATATATATATTAAATATATATTTTCCTTTTCTTTTAATCATTCTTTAATTACTTTAATTAAGGATTAAGCACCATTAATTATGACCATCCCAAAAACTCTTAAATAAATATCATAAAAATATGATAATTACCTAAATATTATAAAATGATGTCCTGCAAAGTTTGGTCAATAATGGTCAATAGTAGCTAGGTCAAACGTGGTCAACTGTGGGACCAACTACCTCGAAATTCGTGTCCGGACAAAAATTCTCGAAACGCTACGAAATCTTTACCATACATATAAAATACCATTTCAGTGATCCATACCAAATTTCAAGTCATTCTAGTATGTGGAAGTATTTATTTAGATTTAAAGCGGTTCTGTCAGCCTTTACTTCCGAATAAAAATACTATTGGTCTTTGAATAAAAGAGATGGATATTTTGACCAAAGTTTTGACTTGTATAGATACTTAAAATACATTTCCTAATATATAAAATGTATTTGAGTGGTGGAAAATATATTTGAGTATTTTTGAATAATTTTCTCCGAGAAATGCTGATTTTACGAAACAGAAGAAAATTACTTTACGAACACATAGAATGGGTGTAAAATGGATATTAATACTTCAACCATGATTATTAATAAAATTTAAATAAAAACTCTTTTAAAGGATGTAAAATATATTTAGGAGCGAAAAGTAAACCGTTTTTGATTTAGCACGAGATCTCTAAAGAATATATTTGATATATTCCTTATTCGAGCATTTTGCCTTATTGATGTTGCAACTGTGATCTAAAAAATATCATAACTTGATATTTCTTATTTGATCAAATTGCCTTAGAGATATATTCCATAAAATATAAGTTTGATGTTTTTAGAATAATGGAATATCTCTTTTATAAATAGTCTTGAAAATAATTTAGCTGGTTTGACTATTTGACTTAGATCTGGATCAATTAAAATCATGTCCTAATGGAGAGGATCTAAGTGTACTTAAATTTTATGTTTAATCGTACAAATACCAAAATAAATAATATATCGAAGATATCCTTTCAATTTTCCCCTTTTTGGTATTTGCCAAATAAACATAAAATTTAAATTTTTCAAGTGTGTGCTTCCCCTTTGTGTATGCATGAGTTTTAAAATATTTTTGCACATACAGTTTATGGGACTCAACTTGATTCCTCTCTTAGGATAAATCCTGCAAAACCTTGTTAGATATTTCAAAAATATTGAAGCATAGTGATTATCAAGCAAAATTAGGCATTTGAAAAATGAGGGGTCTAAATTCGTTTAAGTACTCTTTTCCCTTTTTTTATTTCCCTTTAGTTTACGATAAAATACTTTAAATTCTCTTCTCCTTTTGTTTGAAAGATAACAAAAAGTAGGTGAATCCCAATTTAGAAACTATATGATCATGTTAAGTCATGGAATATGTGAAGAAGTACAAGTAGTTTCTTATTGGTTTTCAGTTTCATTCATGCAGTCTAATTTCTGATTAAGCATGGGAATTTTTTGGTTAAATATACATAGCTTGAATAAGAATATAACTGTTATGGTCAAAAGCAATGTGAATAAAAGGATTGTTTAGATAAGAAAAATATCATGGCATAGTTAACAGTCTGAATTTACCTTAAGCAAACAATGATAGTTTTATAGTCCTTATAGTAAGAACACATGTTAAGTGTAATTCATTTATGCACGTTTTATTTGGCCTTGTTGCATGCACAATTTCGGATTTTAAGAGTCTGCTAAAACATGCTAATTGCAGTTTAAAGATATAACTTCTTTTTATAAGAAAACATTTACTTACTTATACCTTTTAAACTAATCTTATGATACGAGTTTTTCCATGCATAACTTTTCAATTTAAAGAATTATCAAGTATATAAATTGAACTTTGTAGACCTTAACTAAGTTCAATTGCATGTAATTTTGTGATTTTAGACCTTGATTAAACCATACTATGACATTTGAAAAAAGTATAGTTTCGTTTTCAGCAATCACAAAAAGAGTTTTACTTCAAATACAAACTTATTTTACGCAAGTCTTTTAAACTTGAACTAACATATATAACTGTTTATCCTTGATTTTAGTTCAGTTGCATGCATGATGTTTTAGTAGAAGTACGTATGACCCTGTCGAGTTGTACAGATTTAATAATACAAAGTACAGTCTTGCAATAGAAATTGTTACACATGTGAGAACCTAATACATTCTATGTCTTGTATTGTTACATTTCCAGAAGACTAATACATGTTACTTCAGTGTTTTTTATCTAAACTCAAAACTGTTCTTGCAATTTACATGGGATAAACACTACTACATTCTAAGGAACCAACTGTTTACATTCAAATTGTTCTAAACTGATTCTAACTTATCATGTTATAAGTTAAATAAACAATTATTACAATACAGTTTGAATAAGTCCAACAGTGTGTACCTTTCATACCTGAGTGATGTGTGTGAGTGTGTAAATGTCAAATACACTTCTTTTGCATTTTGTTTGTGCACTGTGTGTGTTTTTGAGAAATGAACTTGTTAATCTTCAAAATGATTAGTATACACAGTTGCTAATCCATATATATATATATATATATATTCTTTGAACTAGTGGACTGAATACAACTTGTTAGTAGACTAGTCAGATTCAAACGAAGCAGTTGTAGTTCTAGGATATCAAACTGTTTAACGATCTCAATTACCAGCAAACTGAAATCATTTCCTTAGTTTATCAGTACAACCATTTAGTATATTGACAACAGTACCTGTAGATGCATATTAGTGATTCATAAAGGCATAAATACAGTACTACAAGGGAATGTAACCGAATGCAAATTTTATATTCATAAGAAGCCAAAAATGTTCCTTTTCAATCAGTGTGGTTCACTGATTAAAGAGAACAAACATTTGCACATGTCTTAACATTACAAAGCAAAAGAAGTGCATACACTCCAGAGAATTACAAGTTTAACATCTAGTTCCATCATTACAAACAAAGTTAAAGATACAAAAGTTAACATCAGATCAGCAGAGTTAAGTAGCACATAATCAAATACAACTTCAAGTTCAACAAACACAGATCATCCAACCACATTTCCATCCATATCACAAACATGAATCAGATCAGGTAAGAGTTCAATGGGGGGGGTCCTCTAGCATCCAATCCTATATCCTCTAATTCCTTAACCATATCTAAGTCATTAGAGACTGGAACTTGGAATGATTTCATAATCTCTAGGTCAGTCAATCTAGGTTCCCCTAGGTTTGATCCAGCTAGGTTCTCTAAATAGGAAATCTTATCCTTACAGGATATAGTTACACTTTCTAGGTAAGTGTTAATCCCTAACAATGCAACAAGAGTTACATAAGGGGGGTTGAATGGAATTCTTGAACCTTTTTCAGAAATATAAAAATGTTCTAACTTAAGATATATATGACAGTGTTTTGATTTGCAAAGTGCGGAATAACAAGTTAAATAAAAATCAAAACATAAAGTAATAAAAACACAAGTCTTTAAAACTTTCTGGTGGATTAGAAAGTATCCACCAAAGATATATAAATATATCGAGAGAAATTTATGAAGCTTGAGTAGCTCACAGCTGCTTACAAATGAGAACAACTAAACTTACAGAGAAATGCTAAGAATATAGCTTACAAATGTTTCTCTGAGAATTTACTTGCTTAGTCTTCTTGTTGTTCTAATTGCTACTCTTGGTTTATATATCACCAAGATTACACAGTAATAAGACAAGATAATAAAACAAAATCTATCAAGTCTAATACTATGCTGCTTCATTACTCTATTCCAACATCTTTGAATATCTTCATAATAGCATGAAAATGGTATTGTTCTCAAAAACCCAGTTGAATAGGCTTCCACATTCCTTTTGCATACACTCGACGCATGTGACTGTGTTGTCACTGTCAACAGATGTTTGAATTGATTATCCGTCGGGTACATGATCATCTGTCGGGTTGCCTTGTTAATCATCCGTCGAGTAGCTTTTTGGCACTTGACTTCATTTTATTTATGCAGAATTACAAGACATCATCTATGTACAATTAATCAACCTATTCTGTATATCTAATTAAAGTCAACATGACTTATATGCTACTACAGAATCTAAACAAAGGTGTTTGCAGAAATGTGCTACATGACTTATTGTTACATAAGCTACTCACTCGATAGAAAATAAATCATCATCCATCAGGACTATATTAAGTCATCCGTCGGGACTATATTCCTTATCCGTCGAGTGCTACATTTTTCACTAAGTTAAATATACTAAGATGTTTTGTTAATGAAATCATCAAGTTCACAACATATTCACAACAATCTCCCCCAATTTATGTCTACTAGAATTGTAGCCATAAATTAAGAGAAACTTGATGATAATAAAACATCCTAAAAATATAAATTTAAATGGAAGTAGATAAAACTATAAAGTGCTTCAGTTAACAAAATGTACAAAGATTTGCTCACAGTCATTTTCAAGGTGCTCCTCTAGCCTGAGCAGATTAATCAATTTCCTTGAAGATCTGGATCTCTTTCCAAGCTTTTTGTTATTTTCTTCTATCTGATTTTGGAGCTGTTTGTGGAATTCCAGTTCATCAGTTTCTGAGATATTTAGCATTTCTTGCATTTCCAAAAGAGTCTCATTGCTAGAGATGCTCAATTGGTCTTCTAATCTGAAGAATCTTCTAACTCCTTTGTCATCCATGAATTCCATCAGCCAGTAGGGCCTTAGAAGCACTCTACTCCCTGTGTAAGGAATAATTAGAGTCTTTGGGAGTGCATCTTTAGCTCTAATACTCCTCAGTTCTTCAATCTTCTTTAGAACAAGTCTTCTTGCTGTCACATTGAATCCAAAGTTCTTCTTGAAGGATGAATAAACCTTTATCATCATAGATTGGCTTTCTTGAATGATCCTGTGAAGTGGCCACTATATCTCTTTTCCTCCCTTGTACTTGAATACTAACCTTTCAGGCAGATTCCTGTAAGCATCAATCCATCTAACTTCTTCTAGTTCATCTAGATAGAGGTTTAAGTCTGAGAATTCCTTGATGTCACAGATGTACATGATGTCTCCCTTTTTGACTTTGGTTTGAGCTTTGATTAGAGATTTGGATCTGAGAGTTGATGGCTTCACTTTCTTGACTGCTCTTGTCTTTGTCTTCTTTGGCTTCATGAATTGAGGTAGATTGAGTTCAGGTATTGGTAGACTATCCCAGTCTATTGGCTCATACTTTGGAATGATAGGTTCACCATGAAAGTTCTTGAATGGATCTATCTTGAAATCTCCATGTGCCACAGAGGGCATGGATGTTTGAGTTGTTGTAGAAATAGACTCTTTGGGAAAGTATCCTTCCATCTTCTCATCACTGAAGTCCATCTTTCTCTTAATTCTTTGCTTGTACCTTGGCTTCTTTGTCTGTGGAGGTTCATTTTGCATTACTTGATCTTGAGATTCAACTATTTCAGATGGTTGTGCAGAAACTTATTGTGTAGGTTTCACAGCTTGTAGCTTAGCCAAGATAGCAGTTTGCTCCTTATTTTATTTGACCTTTTTAGCATCTAGAGCAGCTTGCTTCTTTTTTTGCTTCAATCTTGCCTTTTCTTCTCTCTTTGCTTCAGCAAATTGAGGGTGTCCAGCCACCACACAAATTTCTTTACCATTCCTGAAAACTTTAGCAAATCTTCTTTTAAATGCTGAATCAGCTGGATCCTTGTAGAATACTATGGACCTGGCCAACAGCTTCTTTTCATCAGGCTTTGGTGTCTCATACACTGTGTCCAAGGGGTTCTTTAGTAAATATTTTGGATAGTTCACCCTTGGCTTTAAAATTAGCTTAGCCTTTGGAGATTTGATGCAGGATGGTTGTCCTCTTTCCAGATTCTTCATGCTCATTTCATTCACAGATATTTGCCTGACTTGAGAGTGATGAATGGCTGATTTTTCCGGCTTCTTTACTAACCCAAATTTCTTTTGTATATCCTCATCAATTTTCTCCCAGTTGATTGGACTCAACTGCTTCTTCTCAGCTGCTCTTAATGTAGCTGCTGCTTCATTTATGAGATCAATACTGTTTGTTGTTGGTGGCTTGGTGAAAGCAATTGCAGGAACAATTACTTTACTGACTTGAATGTTAAGTTATTTCTCCCCCTCACTTGATCCTTTCTCCCCCTTTTTGTTATCATCAAGTTGTGTGGGAGGGAGTTGAGCTGCCACCAGTTATTGGAGTAATGCAGTTTGAGCTTCTTGATTGTCTAGTATCTTGGCCATTCATTTCTCTACAGCAGATAGTCTTGAGTCCATGGCCTCACCTTTCCTGTTTAGATCAGCCTCCTTCCTTAGTTTGTGACCAATTTCAGTCATGGTGGTTGCAGGGAGTCTAGCATCCAGCCTTTCTATAACATCCTGCTTGACTTCAGAAATTTCCTGCTTGATGGCATCCACACTCTGACTGTGTTGGAGGGATTGAATCTTATGCAGCTGGAGTGCTTCAAGATGTACATTGAGTAGTTGCTTTGTGCTAGCATTGGAAGATGCCTGAATGGCGGCTTGAGTGTCATGAATCAGCTTGAAAAGTGTTAATTGGAGATGTGAGTAGGAGCATTCTTTTGTGAGCATCCAGGAAGGAGTATCTGCATCTCCCCCTATGTCCATGCTACCTTCCTCATCATCACCAACATCATCCCCAAAAGAAGCCTAATCCAGTTCCAAATCAGTGCCAATA
Source organism: Apium graveolens (assembly GCF_009905375.1). NCBI lineage: Eukaryota > Viridiplantae > Streptophyta > Magnoliopsida > Apiales > Apiaceae > Apium > Apium graveolens. Next base: position 241,866 of record NC_133656.1, on the reverse strand, counting down.
TTGGAAGGCATAGCAATGATTGTATCCTTTGCTTTTTGTAAAGATTGTGTTGTATGCACCAAGTTCAGCAATCTTTCATCCTCCTCATTGCCCTGTACAGCTAGAGTTTGGTAAGCTGTCACAGGGTGAGTAAATGTCTCAGCATCTAGGGAAATGGAATTTATAACAGCTTGATATTCTTGCTGAAATAGCCTTTTCCTTTCTGCATCATTGACTCACTTGCAATGGTTTCCACCCTTATCACTCATGTACCTGCATTTCTCTCTTGATCTCTCTTTTGTTGCATCAAGGTCTCACCTTGGCTCCCCACCCTCACACCCTCACATTCACCATCTAATGTGGGACTCTCACACTCACTTTTTCCAATCCCGAAGAACAGGATTGCATTTGGTCACTCTTTTCCTCTCCTTTTTCTTGGGAGCAACCCAGACTCTCACTCATTTCACTCCCTTCCCTCAATCCTAGGAGTGATTGCACTACCACTAAGTCTTCTGCACTTGTGATAATTGATGAAATTTGAAGCTGTGCAGAGACACTCGACAAATAAGGGATATCCGTCGGGTTAGTGGTTTGACTATCCGACGGATAACTGCTGTTAAGCTTATCCGTCGGGATACAATCACTACTCGACGAATGAACAATATCCATCGAGTGAGTAGAAATGAATGTGTTTGGAGTGGAAACTATTGTGGACTCTGTGCAGATTGATGATAATTTTGGAACAGATGTCTCAACAGTTTCAGAAAGAAATGGCAAGTGAGTCAACAAATCATCTAAAAGATGATGCTCACTTGCTTGGATTTTTTGCTTCTCCAAGAGAGTTAAAGATGGAGAATTTGGAAGTGATGTGTTTATCATGTCAACATCCAAGGAGTGTGTGGGAGAGTTTGGTGTTTCAGGGGCTTCAATTGTTAGAGATTTTGGCTGTGACTCCATATTTGTTGGAGCCACATCAAACTGACTTTGAGAAGGTGCAGTGACTGTGTCTTTAGCACCAGTTTGCACAGTATGTGAACCCTGTGTATCCCTAAAGGTCTTTGGTTTCTTCTTTCTAGTATAGGTTTGGGGTGAGCGTGTGTCCCTTACCCTTTTGGCCTGTGCTCTTGGTTGAGAGCTTTGTTCAATAGTCACATCCTTTTGGGAGGATGCAACTAGTAATGAGCTTATATCCTTATTAAGCACTGCAGTTTGTTGGGATTTTACAATGTGGCTAGGCTGGGAAACACTCACCTCTCCAACCTTATCCTTAGGGTTTCTTTGATGTTCACTCTGTCCCTCACCTTTCTTACCCACCTTCACACTCCCCTCTCTTGGTTTGGTGGTTTTTACAACTGGCATCTTTTGAGAGACACCGGAGGGGGTTTTCTTTGACTTGGTTTTTGAAATTTTGGATTTGGTAGCTTGGGTAGGCAACTGTTGGGTCAATGACACAGTTGTCATAGCTACACTAGAATGCAAAGAAGTGTGTGAGACTGGAAGAGTAGAGACAGATGAACTTACCTCACTTACCTGAGGTGCCTCCATAACAGGAAAATATAAGAGTGGCACCTCTTTGTGATGGTTTGCCCTGTTCAAATCTGCAATGATTCTCCTTTCTTGAACGCAACAATCTAATTTTTTGGTTGGGTTCTCAAGCACAATATCCTCAAAGAGGTGGTTAGCAAGCATCATTAAAAATCTAGCATAGTAAACATTTTTACCCCTCTTATTTAACTCCCCTAACTTAAACCCCAACTCAAATATGACAAGATCACTAAAGTTAAAGAATTTATCAGTAATTAGCATGTAAAGCATGTTAAGCATAGAGATATTGACAGAATCAAAATTACTGATTTTACCAGAGAATACCTTAGTAACTACATCACATTAATAACTCCATTCCTTCCTAAGACCCAACCTCCTAATTTCACTTAACTTAGAAGTAGAGAGTGCATAGCCCATGGAGTTAAGCATATTAACAATGTCAGTGTTTGTGTGTGGTGAAGTTACAGTATTATCAGGAATCTTGAAACATGCTTTAATAATGTCACTATTAACACAGAATTCCTTACCTTTAATAGTGAAAGTGATATTCTTATCAGTTGAGTTGTATGTTGCAGTCGTCCACATCTCTTCAACAACTTCACAGTATATGGTGGGTGATTCCAGCATGGCATAGTTGAGTTTGCAGTTCTTCACAAAATCCATCATCTTGTGGTAGTCACCAGACTGTTGAATCCCCTTGTTCACAAGTGTAGTGAAGTTGTTCTTCTCATAGATAAATCCAGTTTGAGATATTATCTTAACGACTGGTACCATTGTTAGAAAGTAAAAACTTGTAGAGAGAGAGTAAGTACTTTTTGAGAAAGAGAGAAGTTAGAGAAGATGATTTGAGAATGATAAAAGAAAAGCAATAAAAATGAATTATGCTTTTATACTATCTCAAAAATAACTGTGAAGAATAATAAATTAAAAATAAAGTGACCAATAAGAATTGCCCAAAATAGCCGTTTAAAAATAAACTGCAAAAATTCCGTCAATCATTCGTCGTGTTATGCTTACAAACTGTAAGTATACTCGATGGATAATGTTCAGAGAATCAACGGCTAAAAATAAGACAATTTGATGGATGAGGATAAATCAGTTATCCGTCGAGTCATAAAATATTCCAAAAAAATAATTGATTTTATTAACAAAATGTATATCGACGGATGATCAAACTCGATGGATAATGATCATCCGTTGAGATGTAAATTTTGACTTAGCCAAAATTTCATCCAAGACTGAAAAACCAATTAAATTTATGGCCGCAATACAACTTGCAAATTATTAAAAAAAGTTCAAGAGTAATTTAACATACCTAACTCACTTACCAACCTTAAAAAGGTAGATTTATCTAGTGGCTTGGTAAAAATATCTGCAAGCTGCTTTTCACTTGGAACAAAATGTAGTTCCACAGTACCATTCATTACATATTCCCTTATGAAGTGGTACTTGACGTCTATGTTCTTTGTTCTTGAATGCTGTATTAGATTTTCAGTTATGGCAATATCACTTGTGTTATCACAGAAAATAGGAATTCTTTCCACTTACAGACCATAGTCTAGCAATTGGTTTCTCATCCACAAAATCTATGCACAGCAACTGCCAGCAGCAATATACTCAGCTTCAGCTGTAGAAGTAGAAACTGAATTTTGCTTTTTACTGAACCAGGACACAAGCTTGTTTCCTAGAAATTGATAGGTTCCTGTTGTACTTTTTCTGTCAATTCTACAACCTGCATAATCTGCATCTGAATAACCAGTTAGATCAAAACCAGAATCTCTAGGGTACCGAATGCCAAGTTTTGGTGTTCCCTTGAGATATCTGAAAATTCTCTTAATAGCTATTAAGTGAGATTCTCTAGGATCAGCCTGAAATCTAGCACAAAGACATGTAGCAAACATTATATCTGGCCTACTAGCGGTTAAGTACAGAAGTGAGCCAACCATGCCTCTATAACTTGAGATATCCACAGACTTTTCAGTAGTGTTTAATTCAAGTTTAGTTGCAGTGGCCATGAGAGTTTTTGCAGATGTGCAATCCATTAGATCAAACTTCTTTAAAAGATCATAAATGTATTTGGTTTGACTAATGAATATTCCATCACTAACTTGCTTAACTTGCAAACCAATAAAGTAAGTTAGTTCTCCCATCATGCTCATTTCATACTTACTTTGCATCAATTTGGCAAACTTTTAGCAAAGTTTTTCATCTGTAGAGCCAAAAATAATGTCATCTACATAAATTTGAACAAGTATACTAGAGCCATTAACATTTTTAAAGAATAAAGTTTTATCTACAGTACTGTTATGGATAAAAAACTAAGGTTATTATTTGCTGTATTTATTACTAAGATTCGGGAGCTCAAGGCCTTTAATGGCTGCTCTCGTGTTTCGTGGCTCGATTTGCCTTTACGAGATGCCTACGTATCTCTGTGAATTAGAGAATCAAGCCAAAAAATGTAGTTCTGATTGGTGGGGGTGAGATCCCTTATATAGATGTGGGGAGTCCTTGAATTGGACTTGGTATAGGAGACTTGGTGGGCAAGTCTCATAATTAGAATGGACTTTGGAGTCCTACATAGTAGGAAACTGATTCCTTATCCTTTTAGGTCCCCTTGAGGCTAATCTCTAAGGATTTATATCCTTATCGGGACTCTTCTCAACATCTGATTTTTCCCTTATTAATTAATTACGAATTTAATTAATAATCAGGGCTTTTGGGCCTTTTTTATTCCATCAGGCCTGATCTGGTCCATCAGGCTTAACCTTTCTGGTCTGAGTATCATATGTCTTTTTATTGGGCCTAGCAGCCCACAGCTTGTACAATTAATGCAGTATTTAATTATACAATCATAATTTATTTATCCCTATCATTTGCCCCCAACTTTTGGGAAATATTGATTAGGTTTTGCAGAAGTTAAGTCTATTCGTTCCCTTACAGGGTTTCATTTTTCCGTAAAGTATGGAGCGACCTACACATTTACAATGAATTTTTCCTTTTATTCAGGAATTATCTTAATTTCCAGGATTTTTTCCCTTATTTTCGGGATTTTTCCCTTATTTTCTGGATTTTTCCCTAATTTTCTGGGATTTTCCCTAATTTTCTGGAATTTTTCCCTAATTTTCTAGGATTTTCCCTAATTTTCTGGGATTTTTCCCTAATTTTCTGGGATTTTCCCTAATTTCCGGGATTTTCCCCTAATTTTCTGGGATTTTCCCTATTTTTCTGGGATTTTTCCCTAATTTTCCCTATTTTTCAGATTTCCAGCCCTTTTTCGACCAGGATCCTAGTCGAAATTTCGACCTGGATCCTTGTCAAAAATAGGGGTCAGCCTTGCCATCCTGGTCGAAGGAATTCGACTAGGATCCACGACCTAGAATTCGACCAGGATCCTAGTCGAAATTTCGACCTGGATCTAGGACCTGGAATTCGACCAGGATCCTAGTCGAAAATTCGACCTGGATCTAGGTCGAAAATTCCACCTTTTTTTTAGCTTCTTGTCATGAGCCTATCGACTAGGATTTCGACTAGGATTCTAGTCGATATTTCGACCTGAATCCTGTTCGAAAATTCTTTGGTTTTCTTGCTTCCTGGTCGAAGGATTTCGACTAGGATCCACGACCTGGAATTCGACCAGGATCCTAGTCGAACTTCGACCTGGGTTTTTAATCCCCATTTTCTGAAAGATGTTTGGTTTATTCGACCTCATTCCTGGTCGAAGCTTCGACCTCAATTCAGTCCCGTTATTCCAGCTATTTTCGGGTGTCTGCTCGAAAAATTTCGGGCAGGATTCACGACCTGGAATTCGACCTGGATTCTGGTCTTTTTTACCCGTTATTTTCGGGTGTCTGCTCGAAAGATTTCGGGCAGGATTCACGACCTGGATTTCGACTTGGTTCCTGGTCTTCCACTAGCCTTCTTTATTTAGCTTTAATTTAGGGTATTGTATTTTCCAAATCCTAATTGGATTTGGGCCTGGCCTTTTTTGTTGGGCCTTATTAAATTTTACTGAGCCTCTATTATTGGGCTTTTCCAAATCTTATTGGGCCTTTTCAAATCTTATTGGGCCTCTTTTATTGATCTGGGCTTAATACACCCTGTTTTAGAATGCTCTAGAATTCCTAGGAATATTTTGGAATATTCTTTTTCTGGGCTTTTTCCTATGGGCTTTTGTTCTCAATGGGCTTTTCGTCCCTTCAACTTCCTTTTCCTCTTATATAAAGGAATGAGGAAAGGCTATTACTCCTTACTTTCTCATTTCTTAGTTTTCTTCTTTATCTTCCTGCTAAGATTCTCAGAGGAATAACAGCAAGTCGGAGCTCAAAGCCTTTTTCAGGAGCGCTTCTTCAGGTAAGATTCCTCCCTTTGCTTTTCGTGTCTATTTTTCCATTGTGTGCCACTTTAAGATAGCCTATTTACGTGCCCCTTACTTTTTTCAGATGGCTGACAAAAGAATGACTCGCTTGGCCAAGATGAACGTGGCTAGAAAATCCAACAATTTTCCTATTCGATCGAGGTATACTTCCTTAATCGACATGATCAACACTCGAGGGGACGAGTATCCGTCTGATGCGCATCTGGACGCACACGATCATATCAGTGCTTTACGGGATCCCAAGGAGCTGGAAAAGTTGAGCAGCTGCTTCAAAATCAAGGAGCCTTTTAAGCTGGTTCTTGCGGGTCCGGCCGACAGGGCCTGTCAGTGGAAGAAGGACGCATTATGCGTATATAGGGATACTCTAAGGGCAGGTATTAGACTCCCTTTTCATCCATTCATTCCTTTGCTACTGGCTGATGTGGGCATCAGCCCTTGCCAACTTCCCCCTAATTCCTGGAGGTTGATTCTGTGCTATCTGTCGCAATGCGCCAAGCACAACGTCCCCACTTCTGTTGCTGTCTTCAGGAAGATTTTTCAGTTCAAAAATAGCCCTGATAAAAGTCCGGGTTGGGTTTCTATCAACTAGCGCCCCACTATCCCCCATATCGTGAATGGGAAGTCCATCCCTGACAATAACTTGGGGTGGAAGAAAGATTTTTTGTTTGTTATTTGGGAAGGTGGAGATTGGGGCTCCCTGTTTGGATCATCCTTTGGGATGGCCGTGGACGGGAGCCCAAATGACATAACTTTGTCTGAGGAGGAGGCTAGAGGTTTCAACCTCCTTACGCAAGACAACGGTACTTCCCATTGTTGGGACCTTATCCGGGAGACCGTCCTGGTAGAACGCGGCCTTTCGCCCGTTAATAAGAAAAGTAAGTTCCCTTTCTTATCTCCTTTATTTCCTGCACTTTTATTTCATTGGTTTTCAACTGACTTTGTTTGTTGCAGTGGCTGAGAAGATTGAGGAGGCTACCAAGCCGAAGGACCTGGAGACAACCAGGATGAAGAGGGTTGGGAAGGTCTTTGAAGACCCTCGACTTGGTGATCGCTTCCCTGAATTCCTCCTTCAGGCAATGGAGCCAAGCGAGGAAGGCCCCAACCAAGTTTTACGCACCAAGCAGAGGCCAGGGGCCTATTTTCAACCTGCCTGGGGGATCCGGGGCAAGGACTCAATCGTGGGCAGCACGGCGCTGTCCAAGGAATGGTCTAAGCATTCCATCTCCCCGATGGACTATCAAGATTTTGTCCTTCAACAGGACTTAGAGGGGAATGAGCTATTTGGAGCCCAGGCTCTGGCGACGGTACGTCCTTTACTTATGCCCTTCGTACTTATCTTTCCATGTTTCTTTTCTGAACTTTCGCTGTTTCTCTTGCAGGCTAATGCCCATTTCCAGGGGGCAATTCACCAAGCTAAAGCTTGGAAGGTTGGCCTGGAAGACGCCAACAAGAAGTTGGAAGAGGCCAACCAAAAAATTGAGGCCCTTGAAGCTCAACTGGCCTCTTCCACTTCTGACCTGGAGACGGCCCGGGCCGAAAATGTCATTCTGAAAGTGCAGAAGGACAAAGCCTTTGATGGCTGGATGGACACCCAAGAATTCAAGGACTTGATGGTGGAGCATGATGCCCTTCTTCACCCAGTTAGCTATAAAGAGGGCTGGGATGCTGCTGTGGAGGCCATCCAGGATGAGTTTCCCGAGGTCCTTGAGCAGTCTCCCTTTCCTTGCCCTGTGCGGGTTCTAGAGCTTGGAGGGGTTACTGAGAAGCTTGCTGTTATGATCAAGGACGGAGAGGAGGAAGATTCTTCCGAAGAGGAGTTTGAGCCTGTCGCTAAGAAGGCCAGGGTGGAAGAGCGTCCAAAAGCAACGCCTCAACAGCCAGCATCTCCTGCAGAGGGAACTTCTACAGGGACTTCGGAGGGGACAACCGAGACGTCCGAAGGAACGACCGAGACTTCCGAGGAGACTTCAGATAGTGGTTCTGAGGAATCTCAGCCTTCCAAGGCCTAACTTTTTGTATATCTTCTATTTGAACTTCATTCATATCTAAACTTGTCACCCTTCGGGGTTATTTTTCATATGTTGTTTTTCTTCTTTCTGTTTTAACTTTACAATCTTAATACGCATTTGAACTTTAAACATCGTTAGATAGAAATAATTTCAAACTCTTTAATATGAAGTCTGATTTTCCAAACCTTACACAGCATGGGTTCAAACCTAATCAACAATAACTAGACAATGTAAATTCTACTGGAATATAATATCCTACGCAAGCAAAGCTTCAAGGTGCTTTTAAACCTACTTGTCACAATGACAAGTGAGAATCGTACTTCGCCTATCTTACACGTAGTAAACCTTCAGGTTTTGTGCGTGCCAGGTCCTCGGGACTTCAAAACCTTCCATAGTTTCCAGCTTGTAGGTTCCTCTACCCTGAACGCTCTTGACTCTGTACGGCCCTTCCCAATTCGGGGCAGGCTTTCCTTTCTGTCCGACACCAGAAGCCTCTATTTTTCTCAAGACTAGGTCACCTTGTTTGAAAAACCTCTCTTTAACCCTTAGGTTGTAGTAGAATGAAGCCTTTTTCTGATATTCCACTATCTTTGCATGTGCTTTATCTCGCACTTCATCGATTAAATCCAGGGCTAACCTCTGCCCTTCCTCATTTTCTTCTGCATTGAAAGCCTGAATCCTTGGAGAGGAATGTGATATCTCTACTGGAACTACCGCTTCTGCCCCATATGCCAACATGAAGGGAGTTGCTCCTGTCGTGACTCTACAGGTAGTCCTGTAGGCCCATAATATTGGAAGTATCTCATCTACCCAATTATTTCTTGACTTCTCGATCCTCTTCTTTAGTCCATCCAGGATTATCCGATTTGCTACCTCTGCCGGCCCATTGGCTTGCGGGTGAGCCACAGAGGTGAATCGTAACTCAATTTCATTTTCTTCACAATACTTCTTGAATTCCTCATTGTTGAATTGTGTTCCATTGTCAGTGACGAGGATACGGGGAATTCCATATCGGCACATAATGTTTTCCCACAGGAATTGTGCAACCTGCTTAGTAGTGATTTTGGCCAAGGGTTTGGCTTCGATCCACTTGGTGAAATAATCAATGGCTACAATCAGAAATTTCCTTTGTGCCGTGGCCATAGGAAAAGGCCCTAGAATATCCATCCCCCACATGGCAAAGGGAATAGGCGAGTTGATAGAGGTCAGCATCTCGGGGGGTTGTCTAACAACTGGTGCATGCTTCTGACAGCGACCACACTTCCTCACATATTCTTTGGCATCAGCCATCATTTCTGGCCAATAGAAGCCTAAACGAGTTATCTTATGAGCCAAGGCCCTGCCCCCCAAGTGTTGTCCATAAATACCTTCATGCACTTCTTCAAGAGCCAAGCGTGCCTCATCGGGCCTGAGACACCTCAAGTAGGGAACCACGAAAGATCTTTTGTAAAGAATTCCATCTATCAAAGAGTACCTTAGTGCCCGAACAGTTAACTTCCGTGCTTCAGTTGCATCACTTGGCAACCAACCGGTCTGAATGTGAGCCTTGATGGGATCAATCCATGACGTCCCCAAGCCTATGGGAGCCACTAGCTTAACATCTATGCTTCGTGTCTTCAAAACACGGAAGTACACACTTCCTGAACTTTCTTTAATCTCAGACGAAGCGAACTTTGATAGCGCATCTGCCTTAACATTTTCTTCCCTTGGAATGTGTTCAACATGGCATTCATTAAATTGGGTCATCATAGCCCTTACTAGGCGGACATACTTAGCCATCGTATCATCCCTTGCCTCAAATTCTCCCTTTACCTGGGATATGATCAGCTTCGAGTCTCCACGAACCTTTAAGTTTTTGACTCTAAGTGTGCCAGCTAGACCAAGGCCAGCTATCAGGGCTTCATACTCTGCCTCATTGTTTGTGGTTGGAAAATCTAGCTTCATAGCATACTCAATTAAGAACCCATCAGGGCTTTGCAAAACCAACCCTGCTCTACTGGAATTTGTTTTTGATGCTCCATCAAAATAGAGAACCCAATATTCTTTCTCCTTATCATCCTTCTCCCTGTCCCCATTGTCGACTCCCTTGTCTTGAGGTATGGTATCTTCCTGCCCCCCGACTTCTTGGTTGGGTATGGTACATTCCACCACGAAGTCAGCTAGTGCCTGGGCTTTTATAGCCGTACGTGGCTTATACTTGAGATCAAACTCTCCCAACTCTATTGCCCACTTAATCAGTCTCCCACTTGCCTTGGGACTGTGAATGATATTTCTCAGTGGCTGATTTGTTAGCACTTCAATCTGGTGAGCTTGAAAATAAGGACGCAGCTTTCTTGAAGCCATTACCAAGGCTAAAGCGAATTTCTCAATAGTTGAATAATTCAACTCAACACCATGCAAAATTTTGCTGACATAGTATACGGGTTTCTGGACTTTCAGTTCTTCCTTAACCAACACCGCGCTCAAGGCGCTCTCTGAAACAGCCAAGTACAAGAATAAAATTTCACTCAGAACTGGCTTGGCCAATAACGGGGCCTGGGCCATATACTTCTTTAACTCTTCAAATGCCTTCTGGTTTTCCTCACTCCATACAAAGTTTTTGATGCTTTTTAGCGATTTGAAGAATGACAAACACTTGTCCCCCGACTTGGAGATGAATCTTCCTAGCGCAACAACCCTTCCTGTAAGCTTCTGAACATCCTTAACAGTTTTTGGTGATTCCATGTCCAGGATCGCCTTTATCTTATCCGGGTTAGCCTCAATTCCCCTCTTTGAGACCATCAGTCCCAAGAATTTTCCAGATCCTACTCCGAAAGCACACTTCGTAGGATTCAACATCATCTTGTGGTACCTCAGGACCTCAAAAGCTTCCCTTAAATGGGCTATATGATCAGTCTTTACTAGACTCTTGACTAACATGTCATCAACATAGACTTCCATAGTCTTACCAATAAGATCCTTAAAAATTCTATTCACCAACCTTTGATAGGTGGCTCCTGCATTCTTGAGACCAAACGCCATAACAAGATAACAATAAACACCAAAGTCAGTGATAAATGATACCTTTGGAATGTCATCCTTATGCATTTTGATCTGGTTGTATCCGCTAAATCCATCCATGAAACTCAGCATCTCATGTCCAGCAGTGGCATCAATCAAAGTATCAATTCTAGGCAGCGGAAAACAGTCTTTGGGGCATGCATCATTCAGATCAGTGAAGTCTATATACATCCTCCACTTTCCATTAGCCTTCTTCACCATTACAGGGTTTGCTAACCACTCCGGAAATTGAATCTCCTCAATGAAACCAGCCTCTAAGAGCTTTTCTACTTCCTGCTTTATAGCCTCTTGTCTTTCCGGGGCAAAATTTCTTTTCTTATGTTTCACTGTCTTCCGGCTTGGATCTACGTTTAGCTTGTGAGTAATTAACTCCGGGTCTATGCCTGGCATATCAGCTGCTGACCATGCAAACACATCACTATTTTCTTGCAAAAATTTCACTAACTTCCCTCTAAGGGGCTCCTCTAATGTGGCTCCAATGAAAGTCGTCCTCTCTGGATTCTCGGGGTCTAAAGGAACCGAAACCAATTCTTCTGCTGGCCTTCCTCTATTCTCATCATTTTCTCGAACATCCATATCTTCAATAGGAAGAACTGCCCCCGACTCCATCTGCCCTCAAAGAGGCCACATAACAGCTTCTAACCATTTTTTGATCTCCTCTCTCTTCTCCAATCCCATTTCGGGTGGGAAACTTCATGACTGAATGGTAGGAAGAGGGGACTGCCTTGAAGGCATGTATCCCTGTTATCCCCATGATAGCATTATAAGTTGAACTAGCCTTTACTACCACGAAATCCAGCATCTGCGTTGCTTGCCTTGGCTCCGTACCTATGGTGGTTGGCAATTTGATTATCCCTTCCACAGGACATTCTACTCCAGCAAATCCATATATCGGCATGTCGGTTGGTGTCAACTGGGAGTCGTTATACCCCATCCTTAGAAAGGTGTCGTGGAGCAAGATATCCACAGAAGCACCATTATCCACAAGGACCCTCTTAACCGGGCTATTTCCTATTATTGGTGTTATGACCAGCGGGTCGTCATGGGGAAACTTCACACCCTCTAGGTCGGAATCATCAAAAGCCAATGTTACTTCTGTCCTGGCCCTCTTCGGGGCTTCTCCAACAATATGCATAACCTCTCTAGTATATGCCTTTCTGGAATTTTTGGACAATCCAGCAGCAGTTGGACCTCCAAAGATCGTGTTTATCACAGGCCCTCGAGGTCCCGGCCCTCCATAAATGGTGTTTATAACTGGTCCTCTAGGCTGGGGGTTTCGCCCCTGATCATCTTGGTCCCTCCTACGATCCTCAAAGTTCTTCCTTCCATTATTATTCCTATCCCCTCCTTCTCCAGTGTATTTGTTCAATCTTCCTTTTCGAATGAGGAACTCAATTTCATCTTTCAATTGCCTACACTCATCGGTGTCATGGCCAACATCTTTGTGAAACCTGCAATGCTTGCTCTTATCTAGCTTGGCGGGATCAGCCTTCAAGGGCTTAGGCCAGCGAACATCTCTGTCTTTCTCAATCTCCATCAAAATCTGACTTCTAGGAGCATTAAGCTTAGCATATTCAGTGAACTTTTGCCCAGGTCCTCCCTTCTTGGGGGTTGAATCAGGGTTTTGTTCGGTTCTAGGATATTTGTCCTTTGCAATATATTCTAAATCAGTTTTTCGCTTCTTGCCTCCAGTGGGCTCATTACTTACTACGGTCTTCCTCATGCTTTCTTCAACCTTGATATACTTCCCTGCCCTCTCTTGGAGTTGCAACATGTTTTCAGGGGGACGTTTGGCCAAGGACATCTTGAAAAACTCATCCCTGGTTCCTTGTTGTAGTGCTATCATGGCTACCTTATCATCAAGGTCTGGGACTTTTAAAGCCTCCTTTGTAAAACGATTCAGGTAATCTCTCAAGGATTCCTTAGCTCCCTGCACAAGACTCATAAGGGATGCTGAACTTTTCTCATGGACTCTTCCACTGATGAATTGCTTAATAAAAGCCTGACTTAATTCTCTGAACGATCCAATAGAATTTGGGGGCAGGCGACTGTACCATCTTTGAGCCATACCCGACAGGGTTTGAGGGAAGGCCCGACACTTTATAGCATCATTCACGGGTTGCAGCAGCAGTGCATTAGAGAATGTCCTAACATGATTAGCGGGGTCTCCCGTGCCATCATAGGCTTTGATAGTGGGCATCTTGAATTTCCTCGAGATATGGGCATTCATTATCTCTTCTGTGAAGGGTGGAGTTGGATCATCAGGATCTCCAAGGGGAAGGAGATTGCTTGGATCAGTTCTTGGGACAGCAACCCTTCTTCTTACCGGACCATCCAGGTCTATGACAGGAGGAGGATTTCTCCCCCTAAGAGGTATCTGGGGCCTGGTGGCCTGGTGAGCCTCCAAATCACGCCTCAGCCTTTGGATTTCAGCCTTATGAGCCCTGATCCTTTCCTGCACTTCTTGGGGATTCGCCCCTGGGGTGCTTTGGGGGCGTTGCCTTCCATCGGCCATTGGCTCTTTTCCAGGACGCCTCCTTCTCGGGGCCACTTCATCATCCGAAGATTCGGAGTCTCTTTCACTGTAAGGACCAGAAAATTCCCGATCCTCAGGGATAGGACCCAAACCTCGTATATAGGGGGGCGACTGCCCTCGTGCTTCACTTCGCCCAGCATATCCGCTTCCTCCAACCTCAGGGTGAAGGGGCATCCCATAAGGGGGGTTAGTAGTAACAATAGTTGAATATTCATACCCGACGGGTCGAGAATTCACAGGTATATGTACTTGTTGAACTTGAGGATTCGTACCTTGAATAGTCGGGGGAGTTGTCCCTTGTGGCTGAGGATGAGTTGCCCCTGTCTGGGCTTCCCCCTGAGTAGATGCATAAGTTGAATGGGGAGGAACCTCCACGGTTGATGAAATCACCTGAGTTGTCTCTGATGGTGTTCCTTCCTCTAGAGCTCCAATTGTTCTCCGTGTTCTCGCCATGGTTGTTGTTGCGTTTCCCACAGACGGCGCCAAATGTTATGGATAAAAAACTAAGGTTATTATTTGCTATATTTATTACTAAGATTCGGGAGCTCAAGGCCTTTAATGGCTGCTCTCGTGTTTCGTGGCTCGATCTGCCTTTACGAGATGCCTACGTATCTCTGTGAATTAGAGAATCAAGCCAAAAAACGTAGTTCTGATTGGTGGGGGTGAGACCCCTTATATAGATGTGGGGAGTCCTTGAATTGGACTTGGTATAGGAGACTTGGTGGGCAAGTCTCATAATTAGAATGGACTTTGGAGTCCTAGATAGTAGGAAACTGATTCCTTATCCTTTTAGGTCCCCTTGAGGCTAATCTCTAAGGATTTATATCCTTATCGGGACTCTTCTCAACATCTGATTTTTCCCTTATTAATTAATTACGAATTTAATTAATAATCAGGGCTTTTGGGCCTTTTTTATTCCATCAGGCCTGATCTGGTCCATCAGGCTTAACCTTTCTGGTCTGAGTATCATATGTCTTTTTATTGGGCCTAGCAGCCCACAGCTTGTATAATTAATGTAGTATTTAATTATACAATCATAATTTATTTATCTCTATCAAGTACCTCTAGTGATGATTCTCTAAAAGAAACTTTGACAAAGTGTCATACCAGGCTCTAGGTGCTTGCTTCAGTCCATAAAGTGCTTTCAAAAGATAGTAGACATATTCTGGAAAATTTGGATCTTCAAAACCAGGAGGTTGACTGACATAGACTTCCTCCTCCAAATCTCCATTCAGAAAGGCACTTTTGACATTCACTTGATAGACCTTGAAATTGGCATGGGCTGCATAGGCTAAGAAAATTCTGATGGCTTCAAGTCTTGTAACAGGAGCAAAAATTTCATCAAAATCTATTCCTTCTTGTTGACAATAGCCCTTAGCAACCAATCTAGCTTTGTTCCTGACTACTATGCCATTTTCATCCATCTTGTTTCTGAATACCCATTTGGTGTCTATTGGATTCTTTCCTTTAGGCTTGGGTACCAGCTTCCACACCTTATTCCTTTCAAATTGGTTTAGCTCCTCCTGTATAGCTAAAATCTAATCAAGATCCAATAAAGCTTCTTCTACCTTCTTTGGTTCTTCCTTAGAGAGGAAGCTGCTATATAGACATTCGTCCTGAGTTGCTCTCCTTGTTTGAACTCTAGAAGATACATCACCAATGATGAGCTCAAAGGGGTGATCCTTTGTCCATTTCCTTTGTTGAGGTAGATTAGCTCTAGATGAAGAGGCCTCATTGTTGTCTTGATGTGTGACTGAGTTTTGATTTTTAGAAACTCCCCCTGAGTTTATGGATCTTTGAATTGTGAAAGGGGAACTTTCTGTAAGTGATCTACTCTAACTTTCAGCTTCTTTTGATGACCCGGCGGATGGCGAATTTTGAGTACCGACGGATGAAGCTGGTTGTCTCCTGACGGATAAGCAGATTATCTCCCAACAGATGAAGTATTTTGCAACTCGATAGATGTTGAATTTTGTGCTTCATTGGTAGTGGATTTTTCTGCTTTATCCTTTGATACTATTTCTTGATCACTTTCATCATCACTGACATCACTAACCATCTCCACATTGTCAAATTTGAGGCTCTCATGGTAATTTCCATCTTGCAGTCCTTCAATATTTTTATCATCAAACACAACATGTATTGATTCCACAACAATGTTGGTTCTCAGATTGTAGACTCTATATGCTTTACCAACAGCATATCCAACAAAAATTCCTTCATCTGCTTTAGCATCAAACTTCCCATTCTGATCAGTTTGATTTCTCAAGATATAACATTTGCAGCCAAAGACATGAAGAAAATTTAGAGTTGGCTTCTTGTTCTTGAACAATTGATAGGGAGTCATGCATTTTGCTTGATTAACCGGAGAAATATTCTGAGTGTAACATGCAGTATTTACAGCACTAGCCCTGAAATATGTTGGTAACTTAGACTCTTCAAGCATTGTCCTTGCAGCTTCAATAAGTGATCTGTTCTTTCTTTCTACTACTCCATTTTATTGTGGAGTTCTTGCTGCTGAAAATTCATGTAAAATCCTATTTTCTTCACAAAATACTCTCATGACAGAATTCTTGAACTCAGTTCCATTGTAACTCCTGATTCTTCTAACTTTGAAATCAGGATGATTGTTGACTTGCCTTATGTGATTGATGATGATTTCACTAGCCTCATCTTTAGACTTAAGGAAATATGTCCAAGAGAACTTTGTGAAATCATCTACAATTACTAGGAAAAATCTTTTCCTTGAGATGGACAACACATTGACTCGTCCAAACAAATCCATGTCTAGCATTTGCAAAGGTTCTTCAATTGTTGAATCAAGCTTCTTTCTGAATGATGATTTAATTTGCTTTCCCTATTGGAAAGCATCACACAGTCCATCCTTAGAAAACTCCACTTGAGGAATACCTCTAACCAGTTCGTTTTTTACAAGTTCATTCATGGTCTTGAAGTTTAGATGGGATAGCTTCTTGTGCCATAGCCAACTTTCATCTTGACTTGCTTCACTGAGAAGACAAGTAACAAATTCTGCATTTGATGAGTTGAAGTCAGCTAAGTACATATTCCCTTTTCTCACACCAGTGAGAACCACTTTATTGCTTCTATTGTTTGTCACAACACAGGCTTCTGAGATGAAGGTTACTGAATTACCTTTATCACACAACTGGCTGACACTCAACAGATTATGCTTGAGACCATCCACTAAAGCAACATCCTCAATGATGATATTGTCTTTAGAAATCAAGCCATATCCCACTGTATAACCCTTTTTGTCATCTCCAAAAGTAATACTTGGGCCAACTCTCTCTTTGAACTCTGTGAGTAGGGTAAAATCACCAGTCATGTGTCTTGAACAACCACTATCCAAGTACCATAGATTCTTTCTGTTTCCCTGCACACATTAAAATAAAATGAAGTTAATTTTAGGACCCAAGATTCCTTGGGTCCTACCTTGTTATCTTTCTTTTTCTGTTTCTTAGGCTTTATCTCATTTGACTTGGGAATATCAGATTCATCCTTAGTCATTTGAGTTGAACCTTTGAAACCATTCATTGCAACAGAATTATCATGCACATTTTGATTAACGGGAAATGGCATGCTATTAGTAAACATGTTATTCCAGTAGGGCATGCTAAATGTCATTTATGGCATACTAAATGCAGCATAATAAGGATTAGGTGCAAATGGCATATTAGCAAATTGTGCATTCATATTCTGTGCAGACATATCATTCATAGGCATAGAAGGCATGTCATTCATGTTGGAAAAAGGAGGTGGCACAAATATGGAAGTAGGCATGACAGTTTTACAATTAACAGACAGATGATTTATACTACCACACTTAACACAGATTTTTCTTGGAGCATACTTATCAGGTGTGTAGATGTTATGCTTGTTAATCCCTATTTTACCATTTCTATTATTTTTCCTTTTAGCCTCTATTTTAACCTCAATCTTTTCTAGTCTGTCATTCAATTGTTTGATAGACATATGACCAACATTTACTATCTTTTCCTTCTTCACTTGACTAGATTCTCCTGAAATGAAGTTTTTGGAAACTAATCCATACTTTTCATTTAACTTGGCAAGTTTGGCTTTACTCACAGGTTTGCTCACAGCCGACGGATGAGGTTTTATGTCACTCGACGGATAATCCTTTTGGTTATCCGACGGATAACTCTCATCATCTGTCGAGTCCACATCTGTTAGCAATCCCTCAACCAAGTTGGATTCCAGCTTCTCCTTATTCTTCTTCTAGGATGCATCACAAAAGGACTCAATACCTTGAACTTTGGTGATTTGAGCATGAACATCTCTAGATGTTTTCCTTGCCTTAATCACCTCCTATTCTCGTTCAAGCTGCTTCTTCAAGATCTCTTCTTTCTTCAAGGACTCAGTTAATCCATCCTTAGCAATTTTACACTCAATTCTCAATTTTTCAAATTCAATGAACTAAGATTCTAGCACATTATTCATCTCACTTAAAAACAAATTGTTTTGTTTGATTTTAGCATTTTCCTTAGTAAGAGACTTAAGTGTAACACGTTAGTGATATAATTCTGTAGACATGTCATTTATTGCATCATTACACTCAGCTTTAGATAAATGTGCTAGGTTAGTGGTGATTACCTAATTACTTGAAGAACTTATCTCTGTTTCATCAGACTTGGCCATTAGGGCTAGATTCACATAGCTGACATCCTCATCCTCATCCAGACCATCTGTTGCCCAGTCATTTTCTTGTGTAATGAAAGCCCTTTCCTTTTATTTGAGCAACTCAAAATATTTCTGTTTATAATCCACAGGCTCAAACTTATTCTTGCTGGAATCTGACTTTCTACACTCACTGGAAAAGTGCCCTGCCAAGTCACATTTGAAACATTTGAATTTTGATTTATCCACCATGTTTCTATTTGGCTTAGCTGCTCCAAAATTCTCCTTGAACTTGAGCTTGGCAAATCTTCTGGAAAGAAATGCTAGATGTTCATCAATATCTTCCATGTCATCTTGGCTCAAAGAATCTTCATTTTATGCTACCAGTCCCTTGCCCTTGTTTTCACAGACCTTTGAAGTAGACTCAACAGCTTCTATCTTCACTTTTTTCTCTTTCTCTAACTCAGCAATCGGTGCAATGGACCCTCCTTTCTTTCTCCCTTTTTCCATTCTTTCATCTTGCTCTATTTCAAGCTCATAAGTCTTTAGAATGCCATAAAGTCTTTAGAATGCCATACAGTTTCCATTCTTTTGATAAGGATCTCAGAAATTTGAGATTAGAGTCTTTGGTTTGGTAGACTCTTACATGCAGCTTTAGAGCATTTAGTAGCTTTGAAATCTACTAAAGATATTAGTGAGAGATTCACCTTCTTCAAAGTGGAAATGCTCATATTGCTGAATTAGTAGCTGTATCTTGTTTTCTCTAACTTGTTCAGTGCCATCACAGATGATCTATATTGTATCCCAAACTTCCTTGGCAATTTTGTAATTGATGATGTTGTCAAACATGTCACCATCAACTCCATTAAACAGAATATTCATGGCCTTTTTATCCTTCCTGA
Organism: Apium graveolens; assembly: GCF_009905375.1. Lineage (NCBI taxonomy): Eukaryota > Viridiplantae > Streptophyta > Magnoliopsida > Apiales > Apiaceae > Apium > Apium graveolens. Next base: position 222,804 of record NC_133656.1, on the reverse strand, counting down.
CTTGTTCAATATCAGGATCTGACCATTCATGCCTTGGCTTGGGAACTGATGGTTCATTTCCAGTTGCAGCTCTCATTGGTACATGAGGGCCTCTTTCTATGCAATCTACGTAGGCCTCATCTTGAGAAAGTAAATGAAGATGCATCTTTACCTTCCAGTGATGGTAATTGTCTTTGTCCAGAAAAGGAATCTTGACTCCAACATCCTTCTTGTTCATCTTGTTGTTTGTTGTGATCTTTAAACTCCTTGTTCTTTAAGAGCTTGCTCTGATACCAATTGTTAGTCCCTAACAATGGAACAAGAATTACAGAAGGGGGGTTGAATGGAATTCTTGAACCTTTTTCAGAAATATAAAAATGTTCTAACTTAAGATATATATATATGACAGTGTTTTGATTTGCAAAGTGCGAAATAACAAGTTAAATAAAAATCAAAACACAAAGTAATAAAAACACAAGTCTTTAAAACTTTCTGGTGGATTAGAAAGTATCCACCAGAGATATATAAATATATCGAGAGAATTCTGTGAAGCTTGAGTAGCTCACAGCTACTTACAAATGAGAACAACTAAACTTACAGAGAAATGCTAATAGTACAGCTTACAAATGTTTATCTGAGAATTTACTTGCTTAGTCTTCTTGTAGTTCTAATTGCTACTCTTGGTTTATATATCACCAAGATTACACAGTAATAAGACAAGATAATAAAACAAAACCTATCAAGTCTAATACTATGCTGCTTCATTACTCTATTCCAGCATCTTTGAATATTTTCATAATAGCATGGAAATGGTAATGCTTCTTTGTTCTCAAAAACCCAGTTGAATAGGCTTCCACATTCCTTTTGCATACACTCGACGCATGTGACTGTGTTATCACTGTCAACAGATGTTTGAATTGATTATCCGCCGGGTACATGATCATCTGTCGGGTTGCCTTGTTGATCATCCGTCGGGTTGCCTTGTTGATCATCCGTTGAGTAGCTTTTTGGCACTTGACTTCATTTCATTTATGCAGAATTACAAGACATCATCTATGTATAATTAGTCAACCTATTCTACATATCTAATTAAAGTCAACATGACTTATATGCTACTACAGAATCTAAACAAAGGTGTTTGCAGTAATGTGCTACATGACTTATTGTTACATAAGCTACTCACTCGATGGATAATAAATCATCATCCTTCGGGACTATATCGAGTCATCCGTCGGGATTATATTCCTTATCCGTCGCGTGCTACATTTTTCATGAAGTTAAATCTACTAAGATGTTTTGTTAATGAAATCATCAAGTTCACAACATATTCACAACAGTAAGCCACTTTGTCCTTAATCTCCTTATTTTCTGTTTTAACCTTTCTAAGTTCAGTTTTAAGCTCACTAATCATGACTCTCACAGACTCATAATTTGAGAAGAAGATGTCTTCTTCTCTAAGTACTGGAGGAAGTACAGTAGGTTCAACCTCGTGAGGTTCACAGGTTGTAAGGGAGATCTGAGGTCTTATATGGTCTTTGGTGATATGAGAATCACCTAAGTTAGCAAATTTTTCAGGAAGGTGAACATTACACATTAGAAAGAAACATGTAATGAGAAGACCATAGGGCATGTATCCTACCAGATTAGCATTTATCATGTTTAACAAGATTACATAGGATATACTGAAGTTTATCTTGTTATTATAAAGGAGGTAAATGAGTTTTACATCATAAAAGTCAAAATACTTGCTTTGATTAGGCTTAGGTAACACACTGGCCCTAATTATTAAAGCTAAGTGTTGAAATACCCCTTTAAAATGCTTAAAATGGATACCACAGTTAACATCACACAACCCCAAAGGCATATCAGACTCACAGAGGACACCCAACATTAACTCATACTCAGCTTTGTTAAACACAAGCAAGGAATAAATATCATGACAAGGAAGTTCACACAAGTGTAAAGGTAAATGCAAAGCTCTGTTTAGACTCTTGTTATCAATGCAAATAACCTTCTTGTTCATAGTGGTAGTAAAATGCAGCACACCATCTACTCCCTTTATGATATTCATGTTGCAATAGAATTCACCCATCAAATGTATGAAGTACTGTCTACACAAATGAAAGACTAACCCATCCCATTTAGCAGTTTTGATTACCTTCTCAACTTCACCAGTCAGATTAACACAAATGTCAGGCTGGATATTTTTGATAAGGTCTAGGTATTTCTTTGAGTTGGAAGGGTTTGCAAGGTCTGGAGGAGGGGGTTTGGAACTGTTTGTGTTTGGTTCATTTCTGAGGTTTGATTTCCTAGTGTATACCCTAGCTTGAAAAGGCTTAGAGGGTCCAGGGTTTTGAGCATTTGGGATTTGGAATTTTCTGCTTTGATAGAATGGAATGGTTTGATTTCTAAATCCTTTTCTAGGGTTTCTGTACAAGGCTCTTTGGTTAGGGTTTCTGGACTGGGAAGTGTTTACAGTTTTGAAGGCAGAATTTTTGTGGTGGATAAACTGTTTCTTTTCCATATCTTGAAGTAGATATGGATTGGTTATGGCTGGTCTTGGTCTAGGGTAATATGGCATTGCATTTGGATTCATGATTGTAAAGTAGAGAAGATAAGCTTTGTCTAAGTGTGTGTGTGAATGCAGCAAGTAACAGGAATATATGCATGCATATTGCACAAAATCCAAGACCAGTTTAGAAAATAATTTCATTTTAAAGTAACTTTTACTGTTCATGAATAGTGTTTATCATTAAGTGCAGTTTGCCAAAGCATGCTGTCATATGTGTCCATATCCTAGGTATTTACTTAGTTATTCTAGGAGATGATATATTTATAGCAGTTATAGGCAAATAGTGACATGAAGTGCCTAATTATACTATTTTAAAACTGTTTTTAAGTACATAGTGCACATATTTTGGGAAACTGTGACAAAAAGGTGAAGTGCAGCATACCTTAACACATAGACTCTAGTAAGATGACAAATTGTGCATTTAAGAATGTTCAGTTTGTTGTCTTGAATATGCAGAAAGTGTAACACCTTTTCAAAGATATTAATGGAATAACCTTTTTGTTTTTAACATAGAATAATGCATTTATATCAATAGGTAGCTTATGTTAAATGATAAGGAATAAATGAGAATAATATCATATTTAACACAACTGATGCATTTATATTACATGTGCAATTCCATTTAATTTAGATAGCAATTAATATCACACAATCACACAGAATAAAAAATAAGTCAGATTTAAACACAATTTCTTCATGGCATTTTAGAGTTTTTTCTCCTAAGATCTCTAAGTGGCCATTAATCACAACAGTGATCCAGATACAAAGGTGCTCATGGCTCCCCTGCCAGGTCTTTCTGTGAGGGCAGTGTGTGCTTGTGTTTTAATTACTTGCTTTAAGCCTTTGAATACATATATTAACTCTATATTAAATCATCACAGTATAATCATTCATAGTGTACAAGAGTACATATATCACAGGTAAAGATAAAGATTGAAGTACACAGAAGTTCAATGAATCAAGAAGTATATCACATTTTGAATTCAAATAAATCTGACAAAGAAAACAAGTGCACAGATTTCAAAAGATCACAAGCACACGACACATTGTAGATTGATTCAAGTAGATACTGATAAGATATAATGAGTCCAGATACATGATACACTGTTAAACACATAATTCTCATAAACATTAACACAGCCATGGATCAGTATGCATTCCTAAATAACTTACACACTTTTGTATTTATTTCAAGATACACATGTGATTAAAGCAGTGTTTAGTGATTAAGTTACTCTAATCAATTTCAGTTTGTAGTTACATTCAAGAGATTCTACATATATAATTGATTTAACCATGAATTATCATTTATATCTTGCTAAGTAGTTATGGCTGGGAGCAAATTATAGTTAATTACAAGTTGATCAGTTAACATAACTTTATCAAATTATTGAGTATAACCAAGCCTGAGTTATATTTGATTATATGAACAAAAGATCATTTTAATAAGAGCACATAGATTCTTTAGATCATATAATATTAAGTATTATCTATGCATCTTACACACTAAGTTAGATTATATCAAGAAAAGTTCACACTTAATCAGTTTATACCAAATCAGTTCACACCTAAATGCAGTTCATATTTTGAATTCAATCAATTGTATATATGTCTACCTAATCAAAGAGCACTTGGTTATATCAAATTAACATGATTATCTTAATTAAGATACAATTTAATTTAAAACAATGTTTATAAATCACAAGTATTCAGATTAACCACAGATTATCATTATCCATTTGTTTTCAATTCATTCAGATAAATCAATCATACCATTGAGTTCAAATTCTGGATTTCATTCAACTGATAGTGCTCAATTACTGCATATAGTTACTCAGCATACTGGACAAACATATAAACCACATAAATTGACTTAATCTTAGTTTAGTTTGATTCATTCAGGACTGTTATACCCAGAATAGCAGTTAACTCAAGTCAAGATACATTTTGCACAAGAATTGACTAACAATTCACACATATATCAATTTTGATCACAACTAGCACATAATCAATTGTAGTCTTGATTTTACCTAATAAATCACACCTCGAGTTTTATTTTAATAAAATCGGTGACACATACTAAGAATACAATTACACACAACACATGTCTATATCAAGTTATGATCACATATGTTTAAACACTTACACTCAACTTGATTTTCCCAGATAACACAAAAACATAGTCAATTTTTGGATCAAAATAAAGTTGTATCTCAATCAAAAGTTCACATACAAGTTACATACAAGTTACATACATCAATTTTGATCAATCAGTCATGTTTGACTTAATTTTATCAAAAATTATCACACATGAAGTTTTGTTCATATCAATCCAGAGACATATTTCAAGAAATTCCTTAACTAACATATATATATATATCTCAATTTATGATCTCGTATAAGCAACTAATTATATATGAATTCTATTTTCTCAAATATTTCATAAACCAAGTCTATTTCAAAAAGGAACAAGCATATCTTTCAAGTAGTCTCCACAAATAGCACATATACTTCAATAATTTTCAATCACAGATGCTTTAAATCTTCAATTTAACAAAAACTAAATCAGTAACACACATTTAGGGTTAGATCTGTTCATACCTGAGCCTGTAGCCTGGCCTGGCTTACAGGTTTTACCTGGTTGACTCAGTCGTGGACTAAGTCAACGTCCAAAACTCTGCATGCATCCATTTTTCTTTATCTTCGATTGATTTTAGCCTTGATTCCGTTCTTCTCCTGCACATTATCTCAATAAAATGGTTAGGGTTTCATCAAATCAGTTATAATCGAATCAAATCGAAAGTATATATGTATATAAATGTGATTCGAATGTTCGATTTGATGATTCTCGATGGATTCATATAAGAATCATCGATTTTTATCATCGAAATCATTCATTTTTCCAACCCAAACACGATTAACCCTCAATCGTATGTTACAAATGATGAGATATGAGTAATAAGCATAATATCTATGTATATTCATCGAGTTTTTGAAAGAAAATGATGAACTTGATCTAGGGTTTACAGAGAGAAGGAAGAGGCGAAAAAAATGAGAGAAGAGGCTAGGGTTAGGAATGAAAATGAGTGCATTGTGCAAACAGTGTATTCGGTTTTATATTAACCGAAATGGACGGCTTATATTGATCTAAACAAATGATCAATGGCCTAGATTAAAATGTTTAATTTGTTTTTTTTGTTAAAAAAATGGGCTGATATAAAATGATTTAGGCTAGGTTATATATATATGTATATATATTGATATGTTTTTGGGTCTTTTAATGGATTTGGGACTTGGCTATTGTTTGGGCTGGATTTAAAAAGAATAATATTTAATCCAAAAACTATTTATTTGTATATATATTTCGAAAATGGATTTTTGAAAAGCCAAATAATCATATATATATAATTACTAATAATAAGATATAATTTTTATCTTTAAAAATAGTATATATATGTATTTATCCTTTATAAATCTCAATTGTAATTTATATAATTACTTGAACAGTTTATTTTCCCGGTTAATCAAAGCTATATAAGATCTCACTAAATCCGATCAATAAATTTCTTTATTGACAAATCTAAATTTACGAGACTTAATAACTCGATCGAGAAAATATCCTTTTCATGAGATAGGCTTAAATATCCCAAAAGATAGATAAAAATTCCATTGTCTATCTATTTTATTGATTCCAACATTCCTAAATCCAAGCGGAGTTCAGTGAATCTTTCGGAATTCAATGGTTTTATGAATATATTAGCGAGATTGGACTAAGTATCTATATGAGTCATTTTTATGTCGCCTTTATTGACATGATCATGTAAGAAGTGATGTCTCACATCTATATGTTTGGATCTTGAGTGTAATACGGGATTTTTGCTAATATCAATAGCACTCATATTATCACATAATATTGAGATCACTTCAAATTTTATATTATAGTCAGCAAGTGTTTGCTTCATCCATAATATTTGAGCACAACACTTTACAGCTGCTATATATTTAGCTTTCGTAGTCGAGATGAATACGGAGTTTTGTTTCTTTGAAAACCAAGAAACTAGGCATCCACCGAGAAACTAACACGTACCAACTAAATGCCTGACATAGTCCAAATTAGAAAAACATACTAAGTCAAATGGTATACCTTTAGGATACCAAAGACCAACATCAGTGGTTCCTTTAAGATATCTCAATATCCTTTTTACCGCTGATAAATGAGATTCTTTTGGTACGACTTGAAATCTAGCACACTTACAAACACTATATTGAATATGGGGACGACTTGCAGTGATAAAGAGCAAGCTACCTATCATTCCTCGATATTTCTTTGTGTCTATGAGAATTCCTTTTGGATCTTCCATTAATTTATCGTATGTGGACATATGAGTAGAGATGGGTTTGGCATTTTCCATTTTGAACTTTTTCAACATCTCTTTACAATATTTTGATTGAGAGATATGGATGCCTTCATCTGATTGCCTTATTTGCAATCCTAAAAAGAATTTTAATTCTCCCATCATACTCATCTCGAATTCTTTACTCATATTTTCTGAGAATTCTTTACATAGTGCATCATTTGTTGAACCAAAGATGATGTCATCTACGTATATTTGTACGAGCAATATATCATCATTTTCTTTCCTCGTAAATAAGGTTCTATCGGCCGTTCCCATTCTAAATTTATTTTCTAAGAGGAACTTGCTCAACCTTTCATACCAAGCTCTTGGAGCTTGTTTTAACCCATATAGGGCCTTATATAATTTATAGACGTAATCTGGATGGTTTGCATCTTCAAAACCGGGAGGTTGTTTGACATATACTTCTTCTTCTAATATCTCGTTTAAGAATGCAGATTTCACATCCATTTGGTGTACTTTGATATTTTTATGACATGCATAGGCTAGTAGCATTCTTATTGCTTCTATTCTTGCTACCGGCACATATGTTTCATCAAAGTCTATACCTTCCATTTGGGTATATCCTTGTGCGACTAATCTCGCTTTATTTTGAACTACCACTCCATTTTCATCTAATTTATTTCGAAATACCCATTTGGTGCCAATTATAGAGGTATCACGAGGCTTTGGGACAAGTTTCCAAACTTTACTTCGAGTAAATTGGAGTAGTTCCTCTTACATTGCAGAGATCCAATCCTCGTCTAATAAAGCCTCTTTAGCGGTCTTAGGATCTATTTGAGATAAAAAGCTAAGATGATTCACAATGTTTTAAACTTGTGACCGTGTTTGAACTCCCTTCCTTAAGTCTCCAAGAACATTTTCAAGTGGATGAATTCTTATAGTAGGAATGGCTTTAGGTAGTTCATCCTCTTTTTCTTCTATTTCTTATGGATTCTTATTGACGGCACTCCCGAGATCCATATTTTCAAATTATCGAATGATAATTTCAATATCATCTTTCTCGACAATTTCTTGATCAATAATATCTTTATATTTCACATGTTGTTTACTTTCATCAAATGCTACATTCATTGATTCTTCCACCACAAGCGACTTTAGATTAAACACTCGGTAAGCTTTACTATTATTCGAGTATCCAAGAAATATACCTTCGTCCGACTTAGGATCAAATTTTGTAAGGTATTCTTTTGAATTTAATATGAAGCATTTGCTTCCGAATACTCGAAAGTAGCTTAACTTTGGAGTTTTGCCAAAATAGAGCTCATAAGGACTCTTTTGTTTTATAGGTCATAGCAAAACCCGATTAAGAATATGGCAAGCCATCGACATGGCCTCGACCCAAAAATATTTTGGTCAACGATATTCATTTAGCATTGTGCTAGCCATTTCTTGGAGTATTTTTTTTCCTTTCAACAACTCCATTTGATTGTGGGGTATATGGAGCAGAAAAATTATGTGTGATGCCATGTTCATCACAAAAGTTGGTAAAACTGGAATTCTCAAATTATTTACCATGATCGGTTCTTATATAGACTATGGTTGTATTTTGTTGATTTTGAATCCTTTTGCATAGAGAGGAAAAGGATTCAAAAGCATCGCTTTTGGCTTTAAGAAATTCCGTCCACGTAAATCGTGAATAATCATCTACGATTACTAACATATATGAACAACCTCTGAGACTTTGTATAGGAACCAGACCAATAAGATCCATATGTAATAACTCGAGAGGTCTTGAGGTAGATACCATAAATTTTGCTTTGTGAGAGGCTCGAATTTATTTCCCTATTTCGCAAGATTCACAAGTATGATCTTTTTGATAGTTTAACTTTGGTATACCTCGTACATGGTCTTTAGTTGATAAATTCTTTATCAACTTCATGTTGGCATGTCCTAATCTTCGATGCCATAGCCATGGATCATCATTTATAGTGATTAGGCATACGCTCACTTGCTTGCTCATATCGCATATATAAACATTTTTATTTCTGGGGCAAGTGAGGACCAATTTTATGGATTTATCTAAAATTGAACAATGAGTAGTGTAGAAGATTACCTTGTATTCATTGTCGCATAGTTGACTAATGGAGAGAAGATTGTACTTTAATCCGGTGACTAGTTGTACGTCGGAAATTCTAACCTTTCCATTTCCGATATCCCCGATGCCGACAATGTTTCCTTTGCTATTATCTCCAAATGTTACGCTCCCCGCGGTAACCTTTTTAATATTGTTCAAGGGTGACTTGTTGCCGGTCATGTGTCTTGAACACCCACTATCAAGTTACCATATATCTTGTTTCGCGACAAGACAAACCTAAAAAAAAAATTAATTAAATTTATAGGTACCCCTTTGTCTTGAGGGTCCTGGGGTTAGTACATCATAAAGAGCATTTGAATGTTTATAAGCATAGCTAGGCATGTTATTATCTTCCTTAGGAACATGAACATTTCTAAGTACATAATTCCTAGTTGGGTAATTTCTAGATGTACCATAGATACTAGATTGAGTATGATAAGCATTATGTCTATTATTATCATGATGATATGCATATCTAAGAAATTGTTGTCTTTTAAGTGCATAATCATTATATTTGACATGATGTTGGTTGCTTCTATTTGGAAACACAGTAGGTTGATGAGACCTTTGTTGCCTTCGATCTTTATATTCCATATTTTTGTAAGGCACGCGATTATCATCTTTATTGTATGATTCCTTGTGAATCCATACATGCTTCCCCTTAATTTCACCATTCTTGAATTTACAATATGTAACAATGTGTCCAATCTTGTTACAATAAGAACATTTATACGATGGTGATTCGGGTGAAGTCTTAGTTAGTGATACAAATCTCCGAATATTATTTTTAGGAGGAGAATTCTTATTATATCCTAAACCTTCATGATTGTATAAGGTTTTTGTATGCACCATTTGATCCAACATCTTATTGCCTTTTGTAAATCTTTGAAGATCATTTTCAAGACTTTCATTATCTTTTTGTAAGACATCAATCTTGTTGTTAAGGATTATTTCTTGATCCTTAACTTGAGCTATGAGCTTATGATTTTCTTCTTTTAACTTTTGAGCTTCAATTGTAAGCTCGTTGATCTTTATTAGCTCATATTCTTTATCAAGATTTTCTTTAGAAGATATTTCTTTATTTTGAACACTTGATTCCATTGGAATCTTTAGGTTCAATAGATCAACGTGAAGTTCACAAATATTTTCATTCAATTGAACCTTTTCATGTACCATCTCTTTCTCTTTGAGGATTAGTGATATATTCTCTATTTCAAGGTTGATTATATTTTCTTGAAGTTTATTTACTTCAACCTTGATGAAATGGTTTTGATCATTTAGAGATGTAATCTCTTTTTCATCTTGGACTCTTGAGTCCATCATCCGAGTATACTCTTTATTTTGAGTATGATGTATTTCTTCTATTTTCATTTTATCAGACCATACTAAGTGAAGCCTTTGATCAACATCTTTGTATTCACTTTTATATTCTACCACAAGTCCAATTAAATCATGATTATTCATGTCCATAAGTGATAAATTAGATTCATCTAATAATGACTTAATTGAGACGTAGTTAGATGTTACCTCTTCATTTGTAGAGGAGACTTCCTTAGATATAGTTTCTTCTCCGAGAACCATCAAGCATAGATTTACCACTTCTTCACTAGCTTCAGGAGCTTCTTCATCTTCACTCAAATCCCAACCATTTTCAGCCACGAGACTTCGTCCCTTTGAAAGTTTAGGACATTCTCTTTTATAGTGACCGGGTTGTTTACACTCAAAACACACATCTTGTGTTTCCTCCGGAGATGCATCTTTTGGTTTTTTAGGAGTGTAAAGGGGATGAGTTGTAGAGACATTGGAATTACTATAGGTATTCATATTTTGATTGCCTTTGCCTTTGTTGTAGCTCGTTGACGGAAAATTATTCTTATAGTTGGAAGAATAATTTTGGGAGTAATTAGGCCTTCCGTTAGAGTTAAAAACTCTTTGTTGATTATTTGATTTTAGGAAGCCTTTTCCGTATCTTTGAGCTTTGCTTTGAAGCACACGACGGAGTTGTCTCGTGAGAAGAGCAATTTCACTCTCATTGAGATTTTGAAGTTCCTCGTTTAACTCCTCGTTTTCATCTTCATCTATTAATATGGCCTTTAGTGCCATATTTTTCTTTTTGTCCTCCACTTTTGGAGCAACCTTTTCCGGAATATTATCTTCTTCGTAAGCACGAAGATTTTCGAAGAGGTTATAAATCTTATACTCATTTAGATTGTGCATCCCTTTATAGTAGTAACTTTGACTTTCCAACTTGGAGGTAGAGATTTAAGCACTCTTCTATTCTTTTCATTTTGAGTATAATTCTTTCCAAGTTGAGATAATTCATCAATTATACGAGTAGATCTTGTTTCCATATCGATGATATTTTCTCCTTCTTAGAGTTTAAAGTTCTCATAATCTTGGATCAATGTTTCCATCCGAGAATCTTTTATATTAGTGGTTCCTTCATAGGTTACCACTAATTTGTTCCACATCTCTTGTGCCGACTTGCAATTATTTACTCTTTTGTATTCTTTTTCCGCAAGTGCACTTGTGAGAACCAATTTCGCCTTGGCGGCTATATTCATTGTGGCTTCTTCCTCGAGATTGTATTCACTAACCTTCTTTTTGATGAGGATGTCATTGACAATTTTGGTAGGTATGCGAACACCGTCTTCGATAGCCATCCAAACTTTGACTTCTTGAGATCTTGCATAAATGCGAAATCTAGTTTTCCATGTTGCAAAGTTGGTGCCATCGAACAGAGGAGGTCGTGAGCTTGAAAATCCTTCACCACAACCAATGGGATTAATATACGCCATTTGGACCACTTTTTGTTGTGCTTGTAAATCTGCAAATCACTTAACAAACACGTTAAAAAGCACTGCTCTGATACCAATTGTTAGGTCCTGTATGAGGGCTATGTTAAGCTAGAAGGGGGTTGAATAGCTTAATTACCAATTTAAAATTTATTATGGCGTTTTAAAATAATTTTATCCCTTTTTAAAACTTTACCGAGTGGTTATGCAGTTTATACGTGCGGAAAATAAAGTGCAAGGAAAGAAAATACCACACGGTGATTTTATCTTGGTTCGCGATGGCTCAACCTCTAATAGATCCGCTCATCCCTACTCCAGTCCCCGAGCTCCTCTCCCGGACTTGGGATTTTTCCTTAATATAAACTCGCTCCTTTAGTAGGCAGAGAAGCCTTTACACCCTTACAAATATTTATCTTGGTGCGTAACACAAGGGTCACCACCTCAAAATAAATGCAATTCCTACACAACTTATCTTAGACAATAACTCCCCGTTATCTCTTAAAATTTGATGTAGATCCCTTGTGTGGACTTGGCTTCCTTAGCTTTCATCAGTCTCGGATCTTAGTATCTGGTCTTGGGTTTTTCCTCTTCTTCACGGCATAAATACGACTAACTCCCCGCTAGTGCGTATGAGACTTGGGTCTTAGAACGAAGATCACCTCACGTCACCTCACCTCACTGCGAAACTAATAAGACAATCCAAAAAACACAAAGTATAGAGAAAATATGTGTTGAACTAGTATGTTACGGTACTAGCCCAAAAGATAGTATAATATTCAAATAAGAATATTAATACTCTATATGTATACTTGACTTGAGATATAAAATGTTATATCAAGTATACTTTTGATTACTCCGTCTCTATGGATTATATGTTAATCAGAGTAATATAAGAAGTCCTTTATATGTATAATCAATATGGATTATGACTTCTTTGATCTTCAAGCTCAATACATATACTTAACTCGGAATATATATTTATATGTCAAGTATACTTATGATTACTCCATTTTTGTAAAATATATATTTATCGGAGTAATAAGAAGTCTTGTATATATGTATAAGCACTATGGCTTAAGACTTCTTTTGTATTCTTCTTTTAATTATGTATTTATGGATCGAAGAATACTTTGGTTACAATCTCAGAATTGTACCTATCCTTTTAAGCTCTTAGGCTTATGGATTTAGTATACTTATGATTTGACGATTATGTGGTCAAAGTATACTTTTAACTTCAAGCAACTTTATAGGTTCTATGATTCTTAGCCAAGGTTCAAATAATAGAAGTGCAAGTAATTGGCTTTGAATTTGTGCTTTTGAAGTTTAGGTGGATGATTACGAAGTTTACTGTTGATCGATTTATAATCCCCTGGAACACTGAAGATGCTAGAAGGGGTTATAAGTGATACCTTTCGTAATGATACTATATACACGAACTATGCGTTGACCAAGATCGAGATAAATGAAATGCAAAGTAATTGGTCAACTCGTGTAATTAAATCCACCTTTGAAGCTTAGAAGGATGATTAAGAAGTTTATATATATCGAATAAAAACCCCACGGAACACTAAGGTGCTAGAAGGGGATTATACGATATCTTTCGTAATTGGACTATATACACGAACTATGCGTTGGCCAAGATCCAAATAATAGAAGTGCGAGTAATTGGCCAACTCGTGTGATTTAATCCGTCTCTTATATTTGACAAAATTATGAAGATTATTGATCGATTTATAATCTCCCGGAACACTAGAGATGTTAGCAAGATTATAAAATGATACCTTTCGTAATTATACTATATTCACGAAATATGTTGGTCAAGGTCGAGATAAATAAAATGCAAGTAATTGACCAACTCGCGATGTCAAATATGAAATCTCACTCGTGAGGAGTTAATTAGAGATTTATGAAATCTCACTCGTGAGAAGTTATTTAGAGATTTAAGTACTTGTATATTATAGATCTTCTTCGTTTAGAGCTTCGGTTTGAAGATCAAGTACTTATTCGAATTCCGAGTTCGAATCTTCGTTCTCTTTTCTTAGAGAACCTTCTTTATAGGAGATCTTATATTATAGATTGAGATGAAGTAGAGAAATTAGGTACAAAGCTCAAAATAAAGAAAACCAAAGAAGAAGCTAAAAACTCACCACTTTTGGAAAATGGTCGGAAAAGTTCGCCGGAAAAATTCGCCGGAGGTTCGGCCGGATTTTGGCACTATGGACGAACTTGGGCAGCCCTTCGAGAGGCCGGAAAGTGGTGGTGGATGAGCTTACTTGGTGGGAACGATCTTGGTTGGGTGAATCTAAGTTTGGATATCAAAAACCTTAAGTATATGTGTATATATTTAAGAGAGAAAGTTTTTGAGAAGAAGTATGTGTATAGAATTTGAAAGAGATGAAGAGAGACACTTCTTGAAAAATTCCCAGAAAGTATTTGGTTCTTTAGATTACTTTAAATGGGTTGGGGTGGGGGTTTATTTATATAGGAAGTTGGGTGGAATGAATGGTTGAGATTTAAGAAGGAATGGATGGTGGATGGAGTGTATCACATGGATTGATGACATGACAAGTAAGTTGTGTTTCTTTGAAAGTGGGAAGGAAGCACAAGCTAGTATTCATTCAAATCTCAGCTGATATATATATATTAAATATATATTTTCCTTTTCTTTTAATCATTTTTTATTATTTTAATTAAGGATTACGCACCATTAATTATGACCATCACAAAAACTCTTAAATAAATATCATAAAAAATATGATAATTACCTAAATATTATAAAATAATGTCCTGCAAAGTTTGGTCAATAATGGTCAATGGTAGCTAGGTCAAACGTGGTCAACTGTGGGACCAACTGCCTCGAAATTCGTGCCCGGACAAAAATTCTCGAAACACTACGAAATATTTACCATGCATATAAAATACCATTTAATTGATCCATACCAAATTTCAAGTCATTCTAGTATGTGGAAGTATTTATTTAGATTTAAAGCAGTTCTGTCAGCCTTTACTTCCGAATAAAAATACTATTGGTCTTGGAATGAAAGAGATGAACATTTTGACCAAAGTTTTGACTTGTATAGATACTTAAAATATATTTCATAATATATAAAATTTATTTGAGTGGTGGAAAATATTTTTGAGTATTTTTAAATAATTTTCTCCGAGAAATGCTGATTTTACGAAACGAGAGAAAATTACTTTACGAACACACAGAATGGGTGTAAAAATGGATATTAATACTTCAACCATGATTATTAATAAAATTTGAATAAAAACTCTTTTAAAGGGTGTAAAATATATTTAGGAGCGAAGAGTAAAACATTTTTGATTTAGCACGAGATCTCTAAAGAATATTTCTGATATATTCCTAATTCGAGCTTTTTGCCTTATTGATGTTGCAACTGTGATCTAAAAAATATCATAACTTGATATTTCTTATTTGATCAAATTTTCTTAGAGATATATTTCATAAAATATAATTTTGATGTTTTTAGAATAATGGAATTGATAGGGATAAATAAATTATGATTGTATAATTAAATACTGCATTAATTGTACAAGCTGTGGGCTGCTAGGCCCAATAAAAAGATATATGACACTCAGACCAGAAAGGTTAAGCCTGATGGACCAGATCAGGCCTGATGGAATAAAAAAGGCCCAAAAGCCCTAATTATTAATTAATTTCGTAATTAATTAATAAGGGAAAAATCAGCTATTGAGAAGAGTCCCGATAAGGATATAAATCCTTATAGATTAGGCTCAAGGGGACCTAAAAGGATAAGGAATCAGCTTCCTACTTCCTAGGACTCCTAAGTCTATCCTAATTCAGAGGCTTGTCCACCAAGTCTCCTATACCAAGTCCAATTCAAGGACTCCCACATCTATATAAGGGGCCTCACCCCACAAATCAGAACTACGTTTTTTGGCTTGATTCTCTAATTCACAGAGATACGTAGGCATCTCGTAAAGGCAGATTGAGTCACGAAACACGAGAGCAGCCATTAAAGGCCTTGAGCTCCCGAATCGTAGTATTAAATATAGCAAGTAATAACCTTAGTTTTTTATCCACAACATATGGCACCGTCTGTGGGAACACGGAACAACAACCATGGCGAGAACACGGAGAACAACCAGCACTCTGGAGGAGGGAACACCATCAGGGACAACCCAGGTGATTTCATCAACCGTGGAGGTTCCTCCCCATTCAACTTATGCATCTACTCAGGAGGAAGCCCAGACAGGGGCAACTCAACCCCAGCTACAAGGGACAACTCCCCCGATTCAAGGTACGAATCCTCAAGTTCAACAAATACATATACCTGTGAATTCTCGACCCGTCGGGTATGAATATTCAACTATTGTTACTACTAACCCCCCTTATGGGATGCCCCTTCACCCTGAGGTTGGAGGAAGCGGATATGCTGGGCGAAGCAAAGCACGAGGGCGGTCGCCCCCCTATATACGAGGTTTGGATCCTATCCCTGAGGATCGGGAATTTTCTGGTCCATACACTGAGAGAGACTCCGAATCTTCGGATGATGAAGTGGCCCCGAGAAGGAGGCGTCCTGGAAAAGAGCCAATGGCCGATGGAAGGCAACGCCCCCAAAGCACCCCAGGGGCGAATCCCCAAGAAGTGCAGGAAAAGATCAGGGCTCATGAGGCTAAAATCCAAAGGCTGAGGCGTGATTTGGAGGCTCACCAAGCCACCAGACCCCACATGCCTCCTAGGGGGAGAAATCCTCCTCCTATCATAGACCTGGATGGTCCGGTAAGAAGAAGGGCTGCTGTCCCAAGAACTGATCCAAGCAATCTCCTTCCCCTTGGAGATCCTGATGATCCAACTCCACCCTTCACAGAAGAGATAATGAATGCCCATATCTCAAGGAAATTCAAGATGCCCCCTATCAAAGCCTATGATGGCACGGGAGACCCCGCTAATCATGTTAGGACATTCTCTAATGCACTGCTGCTGCAACCCGTGAATGATGCTATAAAATGTCGGGCCTTCCCTCAAACCCTGTCGGGTATGGCTCAAAGATGGTACAGTCGCCTACCCCCAAATTCTATTGGATCATTCAGAGAACTAAGTCAGGCTTTTATTAAGCAATTCATCAGTGAAAGAGTCCATGAGAAAAGTTCAGCATCTCTTATGAGTCTTGTGCAGGGAGCTAAGGAATCCTTAAGAGATTACCTGAATCGTTTTACAAAGGAGGCTTTAAAAGTCCCAGACCTTGATGATAAGGTAGCCATGATAGCATTGCAACAAGGAACTAGGGATGAGTTTTTCAAGATGTCTTTGGCCAAACGACCCCCTGAGAGCATGTTGCAGCTCCAAGAGAGGGCAGGGAAGTATATCAAGGTTGAAGAAAGTATGAGGAAGACCGTAGTAAGTAATGAGCCCACTGGAGGCAAGAAACGAAAAACTGATTTAGAGTATATCGCTAAGGACAAATATCCTAGAACCGAACAAAACCCTGATTCAACCCCCAAGAAGGGAGGACCTGGGCAAAAGTTCACTGAATACGCTAAGCTGAATGCTCCCAGAAGTCAGATTTTGATGGAGATTAAGAAAGACAGAGATATTCGCTGGCCTAAGCCTTTGAAGGCTGATCCCGCCAAGCTAGATAAGGGCAAGTATTGCAGGTTTCACAAAGATGTTGGCCATGACACCGATGAGTGTAGGCAATTGAAAGATGAAATTGAGTTTTTGATTCGAAAAGGAAGATTGAACAAGTATACTGGAGATGGAGGGGACAGAAATAATAATGGAAGGAAGAACTTTAAAGATCGTAGGAGGGACCAAGACGATCAGGGGCGAAACCCCCAGCCTAGAGGACCAGTTATAAACACCATTTATGGAGGGCCGAGACCTCGAGGGCCTGTGATAAACACGATCTTTGGAGGTCGAACTGCTGCTGGATTGTCCAAAAATTCCAGAAAGGCATATACTAGAGAGGTTATGCATATTGTTGGAGAAGCCCCGAAGAGGGCCAGGACAGAAGTAACATTGGCTTTTGATGATTCCGACCTAGAGGGTGTGAAGTTTCCCCATGACGACCCGCTGGTCATAACACCAATAATAGGAAATAGCCCGGTTAAGAGGGTCCTTGTGGATAATGGTGCTTCTGTGGATATCTTGCTCCACGACACCTTTCTAAGGATGGGGTATAACGACTCCCAGTTAACACCAACCGACATGCCGATATATGGATTTGCTGGAGTAGAATGTCCTGTGGAAGGGATAATCAAATTGCCAACCACCATAGGTACGGAGCCGAGGCAAGCAACGCAGATGCTGGATTTCGTGGTGGTAAAGGCTAGTTCAACTTATAATGCCATCATGGGGAGAACAGGGATACATGCCTTCAAGGCAGTCCCCTCTTCCTACCATTCAGTCATGAAGTTTCCCACCCGAAACGGGATTGGAGAAGAAAGAGGAGATCAAAAAATGGCTAGAAGCTGTTATGTGGCCTCTTTGAGGGCAGATGGAGTCGGGGGGCAGGTTCTTTCTATTGAAGATATGGATGTTCGAGAAAATGATGAGAATAGAGGAAGGCCAGCAGAAGAATTGGTCTCGGTTCCTTTAGACCCCGAGAATCCTGAGAGGACGACTTTCATTGGAGCCACATTAGAGGAGCCCCTTAGAGGGAAGTTAGTGAAATTTTTGCAAGAAAATAGTGATGTGTTTGCATGGTCAGCAGCTGATATGCCAGGCATAGACCCAGAGTTAATTACTCACAAGCTAAATGTAGATCCAAGCCGGAAGACAGTGAAACAAAAGAAAAGAAATTTTGCCCCGGAAAGACAAGAGGCTATAAAGCAGGAAGTGGAAAAGCTCTTAGAGGCTGGTTTCATTGAGGAGATTCAATTTCCGGAGTGGTTAACAAACCCTGTAATGGTGAAGAAGGCTAATGGAAAGTGGAGGATGTGTATAGACTTCACCGATCTGAATGATGCATGCCCCAAAGACTGTTTTCCGCTGCCTAGAATTGATACTTTGATTGATGCCACCGCTGGACATGAGATGCTGAGTTTCATGGATGGGTTTAGCGGATACAACCAGATCAAAATACATAAGGATGACATTCCAAAGGTATCATTTATCACTGACTTTGGTGTTTATTGTTATCTTGTTATGGCGTTTGGTCTCAAGAATGCAGGAGCCACCTATCAAAGGTTGGTGAATAGAATTTTTAAGGATCTTATTGGTAAGACTATGGAAGTCTATGTTGATGACATGTTAGTCAAGAGTCTAGTAAAGACTGATCATATAGCCCATTTAAGGGAAGCTTTTGAGGTCCTGAGGTACCACAAGATGATGTTGAATCCGACGAAGTGTGCTTTCAGAGTAGGATCTGGAAAATTCTTGGGATTGATGGTCTCGAAGAGGGGAATTGAGGCAAATCCCGATAAAATAAAGGCAATCCTGGACATGGAACGCCCCAAAACTGTCAAGGATGTTCAGAAGCTCACAGGAAGGGTTGCTGCGTTAGGACGATTCATCTCCAAGTCAGGAGACAAGTGCTTGTCATTTTTCAAGTCACTAAAGAACATCAAAGACTTTGTATGGAGTGAGGAAAATCAGAAGGCATTTGAAGAGTTAAAGAAGTATATGGGCCAGGCCCCGTTGTTGGCCAAGCCAGTTCTGAGTGAAGTTTTATTCTTGTACTTGGCTGTTTCAGAGAGCGCCTTGAGCGCGGTGTTGGTTAAGGAGGAACTGAAAGTCCAGAAACCCGTATACTATGTCAGCAAAATCTTGCATGGTGCTGAGTTGAATTATTCAACTATTGAGAAATTCGCTTTAGCCTTGGTAATGGCTTCAAGAAAGCTGCGTCCTTATTTTCAAGCTCACCAGATTGAAGTGCTAACAAATCAGCCACTGAGAAACATCATTCACAGTCCCAAGGCAAGTGGGAGACTGATTAAGTGGGCAATAGAGTTGGGAGAGTTCGACCTCAAGTATAAGCCACGTACGGCCATAAAAGCCCAGGCACTAGCTGACTTCATGGTGGAATGTATCATACCCAACCAAGAAGTCGGGGGGCAGGAAGATACCATACCTCAAGACAAGGGAGTCGACAATGGGGACAAGGAGAAAGAATATTGGGTTCTCTATTTTGATGGAGCATCAAAAACAAATTCCAGTGGAGCAGGGTTGATTTTGCAAAGCCCTGATGGATTCTTAATTGAGTATGCTATGAAGCTAGACTTCCCAACCACAAACAATGAGGCAGAGTATGAAGCCCTGATTGCTGGCCTTGGTCTAGCTGGGACACTTAGAGTCAAAAACTTAAAGGTCCGTGGAGACTCGAAGCTGATCATATCCCAGGTAAAGGGAGAATTTGAGGCAAGGGATGATACGATGGCTAAGTATGTTCGCCTAGTAAGGGCTGTGATGACCCAATTTAATGAATGCCATGTTGAACACATTCCAAGGGAAGAAAATGCTAAAGCAGATGCGCTATCAAAGTTTGCTTCATCTGAGATTGAAGAAAGTTCAGGAAGTGTGTACTTCCGTGTTTTGAAGACACGAAGCATAGATGTTAAGCTTGTGGCTCCCATAGGCTTGGGGACGTCATGGATTGATCCCATCAAGGCTCACATTCAGACCGGTTGGTTGCCAAGTGATGCAACTGAGGCACGAAAGTTAACTATTCGAGCACTAAGGTACTCCTTGATAGATGGAATTCTGTATAAGAGATCTTTCGTGGTTCCTTACTTTAGGTGTCTCAGGCCCGACGAGGCACGCTTGGCTCTTGAGGAAGTGCATGAAGGTATTTGTGGGCAGCACTTGGGGGGCAGGGCCTTGGCTCATAAGATAACCCGTTTAGGCTTCTATTGGCCAGAAATGATGGCTGATGCCAAAGAATATGTGAAGAAGTGTGATCGCTGTCAGAAGCATGCACCAGTTGTTAGACAACCCCCCGAGATGCTGACCTCTATCAACTCGCCTATTCCCTTTGCCATGTGGGGGATGGATATTCTAGGGCCTTTTCCTATGGCCACGACACAAAGGAAATTTCTGATTGTAGCCATCGATTATTTCACCAAGTGGATCGAAGCCAAACGCTTGGCCAAAATCACAACTAAGCAGGTTGCACAATTCCTGTGGGAAAACATTATATGCCGATATGGAATTCCCCGTATCCTCGTCACTGACAATGGAGCACAATTCAACAATGAGGAATTCAAGAAGTATTGTGAAGAAAATGAAATTGAATTACGATTCACCTCTGTGGCTCACCCGCAAGCCAATGGGCAAGCAGAGGTAGCAAATCGGATAATCCTGGATGGACTAAAGAAGAGGATCGAGAAGTCAAGAAATAATTGGGTGGATGAGATACTTCCCATATTATGGGCCTATAGGACTACCTGTAGAGTCACGACAGGAGCAACTCCTTTCATGTTGGCATATGGGGCAGAAGCAGTAGTTCCCGTGGAGATATCACATTCCTCTCCAAGGATTCAGGCTTTCAACGCAGAAGAAAATGAGGAAGGGCAGAGGTTAGCCCTGGATCTGATCGATGAAGTGCGAGATAAAGCACATGCAAAGATAGTAGAATATCAGAAAAAGGCTTCAATCTACTACAACCTAAGGGTTAAAGAGAGGTTTTTCAAACAAGGTGACCTAGTCTTGAGAAAAATAGAGGCTTCTGGTGTCGGACAGAAAGGAAAGCTTGCCCCAAATTGGGAAGGGCCGTATAGAGTGAAGAGCGTTCAGGGTAGAGGAACCTACAAGCTGGAGACTATGGATGGTTTTGAAGTCCCGAGAACCTGGCACGCACAAAACCTGAAGGTTTACTACGTGTAAGATGGTCGAAGTACGATTCTCACTTGTCATTATGACAAGTAGGTTTAAAAGCACCTTGAAGCTTTGTTTGCATAGTATTTTTATTTTTTAGCTATTATAGATCAGGGTCGAACCCATATTATGTAAGGTTTTGGAAAACCAGACTTGAAATTGAAGAGTTCGAAATTATTTCAACCTATGGATGTTTGAGTTGTGATAATACTTGTGTGGCCCATTAAGCCAAGTTTGAATATTAAAGTATCGGAAAAATGAAGGAGAGAATGCAAATAAGGAAAGTAGCATATAAAATAGCCCCGGAGGGTAATAAGTTTTAATACAAACAAAAGTCCAGACATAAGTTAAGGATAAAATTACAGAATAGAAAAACTACTCCTCCATGCGGGAGCCTTCATTCTCTTTCTCCTTATCAGCGCCTTCAGCGTCCTTCGCAGGAGAAGCGGGAGGAGAAGCAGTGTTAGGATCCAAGATGCGATCATCTGGCTGAGGGGAGTTGAAGAGGGCGTCTATGTTGTCCTCCGACTCAGCCTGCTCGGGACTTATAAAGTCCTTAGGGTTGACTAAGCCCGGGTGCTTCTCAGAAACCGCCTTTACGTCCGCATCCCATCCCTGAGTAAACTGTAGGGAATAAAGACCATCATCATGAATCTCCATGAGATTCTTAAACTTGTCAGAATCCATGTAGTCATCAATGAGCTTATCCTTATCGCTCCTAAGTTTCACCAGCTCGGAATGAGCCTTAGCCAGCTCCTCTTTCTTCGTGTCCAGCTTCTTCTCCAGGACCTTGGCTCTCTCCTCCCACTTCTTCATCTCCTTCTCAAAATCATCAGATTACCCTTCCAGGATCTAGCCTGATGTAGGGCCGCCTGGAAATAGGTATTACTCTGCAAAGAAATATGTATGAGTTAGCACAAATTCATTGGGATACAAGAAAAGTTGAAATTCACAAAAGGAAGAGAAGAAAAAAGAAAATTACCGCAGCTTGGGCTTGAGAACCCAGAAGCTCAATAGTCTCGATATCACTCCCCGTAACAATGTCAGTGAAATCGTGGGGAGTGATGGAATGGTACGACCAATCCTTGGCATGTTTGGTGGATCCAACCACCGTATCGCTCCTCCTGAAGCCCCAGTTAGGCCTGAAGGAATGTGCCTTAAGTGGAGGATCCACATCGTCCCCCAGCTCAACCACCGGGACGTGGGGCTTAAGGAAAGAAGGACCGTCAGGTTTGCTCCTGGGGTCCCTGTTTAACTTGGCCCTCTTCTGGCGGCCAGATTCCCCCTCCTTGGGCCTATTGACATTATTAATAGCCTCACAAGCTGAAAGGAAAAGTAGAAGGAATATTAAAATCCAGAAAAAAGAAAAAGTGCGATTAAAGAGAAGGAAAAATAATTACGCAGGTATAAATTTACCCTTATCACTGGCCTGGGAGAGACCAACTTTCTTCAAGGAAAACTCCTCTAAAAGGGTCCAGGTGTCTGTTTTCCCATCATCTGAAATTAAGGCTTGGTAGGCCACCTCCTCCTCATCAGTTAATCTGATACTTTGCAAAATGGCCTATGGAAGAGTGTGGCCCAATCACCCCCAGCCCAGGTCAGCCTGACAAACTCATCCCTCCATTTAGGGTTGTTCTCGACTATAGAGTTACTATCAAAGATATGGGGAATTTTGGGCCGTTGGCGAATTAAAACCCAGCCTGGCTGACTCATGGAACTATTATAGAATTGGAAAACTTTCCTAAAGACAGCTACGGAAAGAGGGAAGCTATTCCTGAGACAAAGGACCATAAAACAGATAATGTTCCTCCAGGCGTTAGGAGGGAGTTGACAAGGGTTGATTCGTACATCGGCTAGTAAACGAGGAATAAATTCATGGAATGGGAACCTAAGACCTGCGGTCAGGGCTCCTCGATAAATGAACAGGGTATCCCCCTCCCAATTACAAGTCCTATCCCCAGGGGCGGCTGGAGTGATCCTAAGGTGGGGTGGAAGTCTGTACAAGGTGTTCATAGACTCTATCCTACCATCTAACTCATGAAAAGTGTTACCATGATTATACGAATCTAACTCAGATAGAGAAGGATATTCATCACCTCTCGAGTTAATCATATCAATGAGGGAAGTATATGGAGATTGAATTTGAATGTTTGTACCTCTTTTAGAGACATTCATCTTCTGCAAACGAGCCAGGTCACGGTCCTCCATTGATATGCTTCGGTTGAAGGCTTGAAACCCAGAAATACTTGAAAATGGTGGAGCTGCGGTGGCTTTGGTAGCCGGAAATCGCCTTCTCAAAGGGAGAACTCTAGAGAAAATTGTGAGAGAAAATGAGAAGTGGGAAGTGAAGTGAGGGTTCTCACTCCACACTACACTTATATAGGCGAAAAGCTCGGAATACGAGGCATTTTTAGGCCCATTTAGCCAGGCCCAACCTAGAGGCCCATCTACAAGAAGTATCAGGAACAATCTAGAAGCTCCTGTGGAATTTAAAAAGTCAAAAATCGACCAGAACCTTAATATGGTTTGATCAGAGTCCTGATCGATGCAAAAGAAGATCCTGATCAATATCTTATTCGAACAGGAGGGAAGAAATCCCCTAAGATCGATCAGAGTCCTGATCGACACAGAAGAGAGTTCTGATCGATATCTTATTCGAACAGGAGGGAAGAAATCCCCTAAGATCGATCAGAGTCCTGATCGACACAGAAGAGAGTCCTGATCGATATCTTATTCGAACAGGAGGGAAGAAATCCCCTAAGATCGATCAGAGTCCTGATCGACACAGAAGAGAGTCTTGATCGATATCTTATTCGAACAGGAGGGAAGAAATCCCCTAAGATCGATCAGAGTCCTGATCGACAGAAAAGAGAGTCCTGATCGATATTCCATTCGATCAGAATGGTCGAGAGCCATTTAATTCGATCAGAGTCCTGATCGAAATCGATCAGGAATCCTGGTCGATTAAGCCCGTGTAACAATCGACTAGGGTGTCACTTTGAAGGCCAATTCGGTCAGAATCCTGATCGAAATCGATCAGGAATCCTGTCGACCAGAGTGTAAGATCCTGAGCTAATTCGATCAGGATCCTGATCAATTTTGGCTGCATCCTGATTGATTTTGGCTGCATCCTGATCGATTTTGTCTGCATCCTGATCGATTTTGAATGCATTCGGATCGATTTTAAGCCAGAAAATTAAGGATAAGTCCCGGGAAATTAGGGAAAAATCCAGAAAATTAAGGATAAGTCCCGGGAAATTAGGGAAAAATCCAGAAAATTAAGGATAAGTCCCGGGAAATTAGGGAAAAATCCAGAAAATTAAGGATAAGTCCCGGGAAATTAGGGAAAAATCCAGAAAATTAAGGATAAGTCCCGGGAAATTAGGGAAAAATCCATAAAATTAAGGATAAATCCCAGAAAATTAGGGAAAAATCCAGAAATTAAAGGAAACATCCCAGAAATTTAGGGAAAATCCCGGAAATAAGGGAAAAATTCCTGGAATTAAGATAATTCCTGAATAAAAGGAAGATTCATTGTAAATGTGTAGGTCGCTCCACACTTTATGCAAAAACGAAACCCTGTAAGGGAATAAACAAACTTAACTTCTGCAAAACCTAATCAATGTTTCCCAAAAGTTGGGGAGCAAATGATAGGGATAAATAAATTATGATTGTATAATTAAATACTGCATTAATTGTACAAGCTGTGGGCTGCTAGGCCCAATAAAAAGATATATGACACTCAGACCAGAAAGGTTAAGCCTGATGGACCAGATCAGGCCTGATGGAATAAAAAAGGCCCAAAAGCCCTAATTATTAATTAATTTCGTAATTAATTAATAAGGGAAAAATCAGCTATTGAGAAGAGTCCCGATAAGGATATAAATCCTTATAGATTAGGCTCAAGGGGACCTAAAAGGATAAGGAATCTGCTTCCTACTTCCTAGGACTCCTAAGTCTATCCTAATTCAGAGGCTTGTCCACCAAGTCTCCTATACCAAGTCCAATTCAAGGACTCCCACATCTATATAAGGGGCCTCACCCCACAAATCAGAACTACGTTTTTTGGCTTGATTCTCTAATTCACAGAGATACGTAGGCATCTCGTAAAGGCAGATTGAGTCACGAAACACGAGAGCAGCCATTAAAGGCCTTGAGCTCCCGAATCGTAGTATTAAATATAGCAAGTAATAACCTTAGTTTTTTATCCACAACAGGAATATCTCTTTTATAAATAGTCTTGAAAATAATTTAGCTGGTTTGACTATTTGACTTTGATCTGGATCAATTAAAATCATGTACTAATGGAGAGGATCTAAGTGTACTTAAATTTTATATTTAATCGTACAAATACCAAAATAAATAATATATCGAAGATATCCTTTCAAGGAGGAAAAGCTACTCCAAAGGGAAAGCCATGATTGTAAACTCAGATACTGAATCACCAAATTCTGATGATGACTCAAATACTGATGATGAATCAGATACTGACAGTGATCATAACAACAATGAAGACATGGATCAAATGGATGCCCTACTGGTTAAAATCTTCAAGAAGATGGTTTACAAGAACTTCAAGAAAGGGAGAAGATTTTCCAGAAAAGGTTCTAGTTCCTCAAACTCTGATAAGAGGAACAACAGAATAAATACTAATTGGAAGGAATCTAAATTTAGAAAACTTGACAAGTCAGAAGAGAGATGTTACAACTGTGATGGACTTGGACACTTTGCAATTGACTGCAGAAAACCCAGAGCTGAGAAGAAACAAGCTTTGATCTCAAAGAAGAGAAATCGGGATAATTCATCAGATTCAGATGATGGGACCAATTATGCTCTCATGGAAAATGTTGATGCTGAGGCTAACAATGTTGAATTAAAGGTACCTCAGACTACTCTTGCATTTGATACTGATGATATCTATGAATTAAGATTATTTCTTAAGTCTCTGCATGTTAGTTATAGGGATCAAACCTTAGAGAATACAAGAATCAAGAGTGAAAACTCTAAGTTAAAGAAGAGGAATGATTTCCTAGAAATTGAGTTGCTTTCCATGCTAGAAATTCAAAAAGAAAGAGATAATGCTGTTTATGTTAAAGAAAAATTGTTAGACAAACATGCTTATCTAGAGAAGGAGCTAGCAAGAGAAAGAGAAGTTATTAAACTTTGAACAAACTTAGGAAAGTTAACTCAGGAAATTTTAGAGAATGGATGTTGGGGATCAGGATTAGGATATTCAGCTAGATCTAATTCGGATAAGAAAATTGGAAAAAAAACTGAGAAAACATAACCAATAAAAACTGATAGCAAGGTTAAATTGAACAAGGTTCAAATAAAGACTATTAAGTTTAATCCAATTGCTAATACTGTCACGTCAATCCATGAGGAAGGTACTACCTCAGCACCTAAATCAAACTTAATTACTGAAAAGAGTGAACAAGTTCACACAAATTCAGTAAATATTGGTTTAATGACTTAGAAACAGCTTAAGCAAAAGCTGAAGGACTTACACATGAAAGATAAGAGGAAAATGTCTAAGAAAAATAGGAATGGCAAGGTAGGTGTTAATAAGAATGGAAATTATGTGACTCCTCCTAATGCACCTAGAAAGACCTGTTCAAAATGTTGTAGCACTAATCATCTTGCTAATTCTTGCAAGAAGAATAAAGAAATAAATGATGTTCCTTCCAAATCAGAGTTTAGGAATAGAACAGTTAGATATAAACCACAGAATCCTTGTTTTATTGTGGTAGTGTTTGACACTTTATTTGTACATGTAAAGAATATCAAAGTTTGTATTATACTTTTTATGAATTGAAACCCTCTTTAGTTAAAGCAAAATATGTTTCTGCATGTATAAATACTGATAGTAAGAATGTTAACATAAACTCTGATATGAAGTCTTCTGCTGCATATGTTAACAAATTTAAAGAGGCATAAAAATTGAATATATTTCAATATAAACTAAATTTAACATTTTTATTATTATTTTTGAATAACCGCTAACATCCGCCGCAGGGTAAACCACCGCCTCTGAATTGAACCACTTAAATTTAACTCAAAAATTAGGAGCAAGCACCTAATTTGGACCTGTTTTCCTTTTATAATAAGAGGGAGGAAAGAGAAAAAAAAGAACACTAATTTATTTAAATTACTGATTGCAGGGTGACAGGAGGAATGCTTTAGTCATGGACAGTGGATGCTCAGGACATATGACTGATTATAAATCCCTGCTTTCAGAATTTGAGGAGAAGGCTGGCCCAAGCATTTCTTATGAAGATGGAAACTTAGGAAAAATCTTGGGATATGGAAAAATCAAAATTGGAAATATCATTATTGAAAATGTAGATCTAGTTGCAGGACTCAAGCATAATCTGATCAATGTGAGTCAAATCTGTGACAGAGGTTACCATGTCACTTTTTATAAGGAGCATTGTGAAATTGTTAGTAAGGCAGATGGAAAGATTGCATTGAATGGTGTAAGACATGGTAGTTTATATGAAGCCAGGGTCCCCACAAGAATTGATAATTCAGAAGTTTGTCTACTAAGTAGAGCATCTGTGGAAGACAGCTGGAACTGGCATAAAAGACTTTCTCACCTCAACTTCAATAATATCAATGAACTTGTGAGGAAAGATCTTGTAAGAGGATTGCACAATACAGTGTTTACTCCTGATGGCTTATGTGATTCATGCCAGAAAGCCAAACAAAGGAAAACATCTTTCAAGTATAAAACTGAATCCTATATTCTTGAACCATATCATCTACTTCATGTTGATCTCTTTGGTCCAGTAAATGTTATGTCAATTGCCAAGAAGAGGTATGCACTGGTAATTGTTGATGAATATACAAGATACACATGGGTGTATTTTCTGCACACCAAGGATGAATCTCCATCCATTCTTCTTAATTATGTGAGGGAGCTGGAAAAAGGATCAACATATAAAGTGAAAATCATCAGAAGTGATAGTGGAACTCAATTGAAAAATAGCTCTATGGAAGAGTTCTGCAAACTCAAGGGGATAAAATAAGAGTTTTCTTCTCCTGGAACTCCACAACAGAATGGAGTTGTTGAAAGAAAGAATAGAACTATGATAGAAACTGCAGGTACCATGCTAGAGGAAGCAAGATTGCCTACCTACTTCTGGGCTGAGGCTGTGCAAACTGCTTGCTTTACACAAAATACAACACTGATCAGCAAGCATGGAAAAACACCATTTGAAATGGTGAAGGGAAAGAAGCCAAATTTGAAGTACTTTCATATTTTTGATTGTAAGTGTTCTGTTCTCAAAACTCATCCTGAGCATCTGACCAAGTTTGATTTGGAAGCTGATGAAGGAATTTTTGTTAGATATCCATTGTCTACAAAAGCCTTCAGAGTTTAAAATCTGATAACAAGGGCCGTCATGGAATTTATACATGTATCTTTTGATGACAAGAAGATAACAGGTCTAGAAGATGCATATGACAATGACAAATTGATATTTGAAAATGAAGTATCTTATGCTAAATTCCTGACTCTGATAAAGTAAATCCTGATATCACTCAAAGCTCTAAGATTCCACTGAACAGTGGAAATTCTTCTAACACTGAACATATGTTGAGGGGGAGCAACATGACTCAAATCCAGAGACTACTACAAGTAATTCAACTCAAGAAACATCAGTAGAGAGATCTTCAGACTCATTTTCCTCAAATTCTAATGAGTCAAATACTTATAAGAATGTGAATACTAATTCAGGGGGAGCATCGGGAAATAATAGTGGTACTAATCAAATAAATAACAGAGAATTCATGGATCAAGGGGAGGTTCATCTTCAAGGAGTCAACTTCCATTTGTAAGAAAATGGTATAAGTCACACACACCTGACTTAATCATTGGAAACCCTGACAGTGGTGCAAGGACAAGAAAAGCCACTCAGAATGAATGTCTCTACCATTTTTTTCTATCTCAAACTGAACCTAAGAAGGTTGAAGAACCTCCGCAAGATGCTGACTCGGTCACAATAATGCAAGAGGAACTCAATAAATTTGAAAGGAATAAAGTCTGGACTCTTGTGCCAAGACCAAAGAACAGATCTTTAGTTGGCACAAAGCGGGTGTTCAGAAACAAAATTGATAGTGAGGGTATTATCACAAGGGAATAAAGCAAGACTGGTTGCAAAGGGTTACTCACAATAAGAAAACATTGATTATGATGAGACATTTGCTCTAGTTGCAAGGCTAGAGGCAATAAGAATCTTTCTTGCATATGTTTCTCACAAGAAGTTTAAGGTGTTCCAAATGGATGTTAAGGGTGCATTTCTAAATGGAGAACTTGAAGAGGAAGTTTATGTTGAATAGCCTCCAGGGTTCATTGATCCAAAGTATCCACATCATGTCTACCTACTGGATGAAGCACTCATCATATTTTCTTCTCATTATCTTTGTCATCAGCCATCATCTCCGACCGATATAACCTAAATAGGATACGTTTTGAGCGACAGCCTTGCCCCCGAGCGTAGCCTACGGTTCTTCTTATGTACTTCCTTCAAGGCCGACTCCATTTTTTGGGGTTTCGGGAATTTCAAGTAAGGAATCACGAACTACTTTTTCTATAAAGTCCTTGCAATCAGATTGAAGCTTTAAATCCTTTCCAATATTTTTCATGCTCCCATGGCATCGTCAGGTTACCGACTGGTTTCAGATTGAGTCACCTAGGCACCAAGTCATCACACGTATTGGTGCTATCATTTTTGTACTAGTTTTTGGGACTTCGTGACTTAGAAGTAAAAACTTCCCGTGTAACTTTCTATATCTTAGGCAATGACCTTCATGATTTCCTCCCTCGGGATGTAGCCCTTATTAAATTGAGTCATAGCTTCTGTTAGGTCACACAACACTGTAGAAGGAGGTTGAATACAGTGTTTTCACAATCAAATCAATTTAACACTAGTATGTAACAAAGATCAAGTATATTGAATAAAATCTGTTACAATAAGAACTGTTGTTCTCTCTCAGTGATGAACAAATATCACTAAGAGTTGCTAGGTTACAATGTATAATCTTCTCGATAATGATAACACATATAGTGTAAACCCTGAGTTTGTGTTTGTGTTTATATAGTACACAGTTACAAGATAACTTCTAATTGATATGGAATTTAATTTTATCTCCTAAAATATATCAATCAGATATCTTCTACAAGTCTTCTAGTCTTCTAACTCTTTCCATGCATATCTTCTTTTGTTTTAGTCTCGATCTTCTACTGTAAATCAGCTTCCTTCCTTATATGAAAATCTTCCCGCACTTAAGTTCTGATATGATCTTAAGTTCTGATATTAAGTTCTGACTTCCAGTAAGTCCCGATATGTCCTGTTTGTTAAGATCTGAAAACTAAACATGAATCATATTAGACATGACATCTCAAATATATCTAACAATCTCCCCCAACTTGTAAATATGCAAAATATAAAAGTTAATAGATTTGATGATGTCAAAAACATTTAAGTAAAAATACAATAAGAGTTTAACTAGATAATTAACTATAACTTATAGTCCTTGTAGCTTTTACCAATCTCACTGAGTCAGTCTGAATCCATAATGATTCTTGACAAAGCTTGATATCAGCTTTTCTTCTTTAATCCTCAGGACTTGAGAGGGTGTAGTCTTGACTTTCTTCATCTCTTCATCTTGACCCCCAATCTGGTAGATTGTAATCCTTAAAGCAGAGATATGGTTTCTTTCTAAACCATCATTCAGTCTTATTACTCTAGGATGAGAAGAATCTTCATTGTAGCACATACATTTCTGATTCAGTAACATTTCAAGCTTAGCAGAATTCTTCTTCATTGGAGATTCACTTCCATCATTTTCAACAATACTAGGAATGAATTCTGTAACTCTTGAACCATAAATTCTTACTTTATCTTTGATGGTCTTCAATATGAAGTTTGACTATCTCCTGGTAATATCAGACTTTACCTCTAAAAGGTAATGAAAGAATTGAAGTTCTTTCAATGATTTGTTCAGCACATCTGATTCTGACATCTGATATGTCCTTCCATCTTTAAGAAATAGAATCAGATTTTCCTTGATATTGTGCTTGTCATGAGCTTTCAGTACCACTTGAACAGAGATAACCTTATCAAGGTGTTTTTGTGTAACATCTTCAAGTGGTCTGTCAGTCAATAGAAATAGATCTCTAGTAGCAACTTCAACTCTTGTCTTAATCTTAGCTTCATCATAACCTAGTCCAGCCCTGTCTCTTGGTTCTCTAGCATTTAACCCAATAGTCATAAAAGTAGACAACAATTGGCTTTTTTTTGGATCTGATGGTTTGACATTTTCCACAGAAGTTTCTTTTTATCAGCTACTTCCATCTTGTCTAAAACAACTTGAGCACTGTCAGAGGTTGATGTCTTGATAATTTTATCAGAACTTGTTGTTTCTGTTGTAGATTACAGTTCTTCATTCTGAACAACTTGAGCCTTGTCAGAGGTTGTCTTGAATTCTTCAGTAATCTTCTTTCTTTGCAGAGTTCGAAAATCTTTATCTTCAGCAAGAGTATCATCAGTAACTTGAACCATTTTGCACATTGGCTTTATCAGGATTTGAGGAATTTTCATCTCCAGTGGCTTGGTTGGTTTATCACCTTTTCCTTTCCCTTTGTCTTTGGGATCAATCCTCGATTGTGATCTTGTTTTGGGCTTTGATGCCTCAGTATGTGACTTCTCCTTGATCACAATGCCTTTTACCTTAGGCCTTGGAGGTTTCTTTGCACCAGAAGCTTTTGGCTTTAGATTTTTCTTTTCAGCTTTAAATCTAGCTTCTTCCTCCTTGAGATTTTCTAAATCCATTCCTGGATTATGCTTCAGAAACAATCTTCTAGAAATTTCCTCATCAAGTCTCTGAATCTTGGGATCTTTATAGTAGACAGTAGTCTGCTTTTCCTTGAGCTTCAGAGTTTGCATAAACCTTTGAGAATCTTGACTTCCACCTTGTATCAGAACATCAGGCTTTGTCATCAGACTATGCTCATCAGAACTTGATATCAAATTTTGCGTTTCAGTATTTGCTTTCAGATTTTGAGTTTGAGCAGCTTCAGAACTTGTCTTCTTTTGAATAAAAGATTTGCTTGCATCAGTAATTAGTTTCCTTGAAGAAACCTTACTGTTCTGCCCTTTACTTTGAACTTGACCTCTACCCTTGCTAGGGTTTCCCTGGTCATCAGCTTCATCATCTTTCTTCTTCAGTATTTGATCATTAGAGCATTTGGACTTAACTATCTTCTTCCCCTTTTTGGCATCATCTGATAGTAGGAGAAAGAGAAGAAGTTCAACTGAAGATTGGATTTCATCCAATTGAGCCTGTTGAGAAGCTTGATTAGCCAGACCTCAAAGATTTGGGCCTGTTGCTTCTCTTGAGATTTCTCAATTGCTTCTACCTTTTCATAAATAGGTCTGATAAACCTCTTTTTGTCAAGCTTGGTCTCCATATCTAGATTTTCAGCTTTTTCAAGAAGCTTATCAACCTTTTCTTGAGTTTGTGAGTGTAGACCATGAAGGTTCTTGGTAGATCGAGCAGTGATCTTGAGCTGTGTCTTGATATCAGAATTTATCACAAGCTCATCAGCTTTAGCAATGTGCTCTGTCTATGAGTTTCATCCCAAGGTACAGGAGCATCCTGTTCAACAAATTTCTTGACCAATTCCTCCTTTCCAAGTACAGGAGCTGGAGTATGAACAGAAACACTATCTTCAGAACTTGAAGAATACACAGTATATTCTGACAACACTAGAGTGTGTGAAGCAACTGGAGATTCAGGAATGACTTCATCTAGATTCTGAGCATCAGAATTTATCTCCAGAATAGGTGTTGTTGGAGTAGATGGTATCTCAGCATCAACATTTAAAATTGGAGAATGAGTTGGAGATGTATGAGCTGCTATTGGAGCTTCCAAATACAGAATAGTAGGAGTGTGCAGCCTGTTGATGTCAATTTTAGGACTTAAGCCTGAATCTTCAACTGTAATATCTTCATGAAGAGGAGAGACTGGAGGTGTAACCACTGTATCAGGAACAGTGTCTTGGTCTTTAGCTGGAGGTGGCAGAGTTTCAATAATAACTGGATTTGAGATCAGAGATTCCTGATCCCCTTCCTCAGCTTCTCCAAGATTCTCTGATGGAGGCTTAGCCAAATGCCTCTTAGCCCTCATTTTCTTTAATCTCCTTGCAAATGAAGGAGTTGCTTTATCATCAGAGTTTACAGTTCTCTTTCTCATTAAGGTATCAGAACCTTCAGCTACAGTTGCTTTCTAAGAATCCACAGTTTCAGCTTCAACTATCACAGGTTCTGATACATGAACCTGTTCTTCCTCCTCATCATCAGAATCATCCCTTAGAAGCATCCTTCTTCTCTTTATTGGAGATTTAGGAACATATTGAGTCCTTTTTGGCCTGGAAGATGAAGGTCTGATGGTATGTGCTGGTGGTTGAGGTTGAGATGATTGTGTTGGTTTGAAATATGTCCTGATGGAGGGTTGAGTTGGTTGAGGTTGAGAAGTTTGAGGTGTTTGTATAGTGGTGGTAGGTGCTGATGGAGGTTTGGTTGGTTGTACATCAGTATATATGGAGGTGTATGTGGCTGGATCTGAGTTTATTAAAAACTGATTGACTGAAATTGGAATTTGGAGGGGTCTCAAAACAGTTTTCTTATTATCAGTGGATAATAAGTCAGTGAAAGCTCTCTTAGAAGGCTTAAATGGTGAGATCAACTCACTGGCAAGTTGTGGTGCATCAGAGCAACAAAAACTATATAATAGATGACAGAATCTAGCAAAATAGACTGTGTTTCTGTCTTCTATCATTTTATCACCAATAAAACCTAGTACAACACTAGCATAGTCAAAATGAGATTGAGTAATTAGAGTATACCCAATTTGCTGACTGAGGATAGGAATGGAATCAAAATTTGAACACTTGTTTGCAAAGGTTCTTGTGATGCAGTCGAAGAAGAAACTCCATTCCCTCCTTATGTTCGGTCTCTTCAACTGGCCCAGCTTTGCCAATATCTTTTCATACCCCAGACTGGCCATCATTTGTTGAAGAGCTGGCTCCTCAGCTGTTGAATAATTGCAGTTTTCTGGAAGGTGGAGTGCTTGTCGAACTGTGGCCATAGTCACCACATGTTCATCCTCCCCAGTTGTGAAAATCAGACTAGGGGACCCATTTTCTCCACCATCATCATACATGCCTGACCTCCAGAACTCCAGCACTTGAGTCCCTGAGATAGCTTCAGGTTGAGTCAAAGCATAGCCTATCTCACTGTGAGCAAGGAAATCCTGGATGAAATGAAGATCTGTTGGGGCTTCATCCTTGCTCAGAATAGCTAAGTAATTGTTAGGAACAAACTTAGCTCCATTGAAAATCAAATCTTTTGGTGCCATTTCTGTTAAAAATCAAGTGAGAAAAAAGTGTTTGCAAGGTGTTTGATAAAATACCTGTATGAAAAAGAGCTTCAGAGAATATTAGTGGGTGAGAGAAAATAAGAGAGAAAAGAGTAATAATTAACAGTCAATAGTTAAAGCAGGAGTTAGTGGGCACGGGAAATAAGTAATAATTAATGTGCACATACAGTTTTTCAAGACAAACACGTTTACCACTAACCCAAATGATTATGTTTGTTTTTATCTCACTTAATTATATTCTGATAAAATATGACCGTTACAGTATTTGTCACAAATAAGTCAAGTAAATAAATAATTCCACGTAAGCATCAGAGTTTCCATCAGAATTTAATATCAGAACTTGACTATTATCAGATTTTAACAGTCATCAGAACATGGCTTCTGTACTCAAAAAGTGAATGTCTATTTCTGTGATTCTTCATACAATTATTGACTTGTTTTTTCAGAGTTTAATCATCAGAACTTCCATCAGAACTTGTCCTCAGAATTTATGCATATGACACTTAACTGTTTATCTGAAATAACTTGATCACCACAAGTATTTTTCATCATTCATATGGAGTGATAGTGTGTGCATTAGCAAAATATAAGATAAAGATTAAAGTCTGATAAACTTCAGTACATCTTAGAAATAAGGTATAACTAAGAAAAGTGCTTAAAATATGTCATTAATAATAAAGTCTACTATAGGATAAATTTATGCATGAGTCCATCTCAACTGTTTGTGCTTATTTTATGCATCTTTTAGATATCTTTTTCACAGTGACTTCTCATTGTAAATGAGTCACAACTGCTATCAGAATTTATGCTATTATCAAAGTATTTCTCTAGTAATCAGAGAATGTGAAAAGTCACCAAAAAAAATTTATTTGCTTTTCTAATGCATACATATTACTTAATACCAGCAATGCACTTGGGTCTTCCCTTCCACATATTTACTCTAGATCTCAAAGGAGTACCTGACTTTAATTTTCTTTTCTTTTCTTTTTTCTTTTGATAAGTGAGGCTTATCAAGCATGTGGTTCATCCTTAAGATTTACTGACATCAGGATTTGACATATAAGAAGCAAGAATCTAGTTTGTGACTTAGTAATAAGATACACAAAGTAAATTTGACTAAGCTCAATATCAGAATTTGCTTGTGTTAATAAATTTCCACATAAACAACTAATTTAAACATGGGATTCCCGGTATGTTAAAGACTACTAGGTCAACATCTAGCACAGTAATCCTCATTGGATTGAATTGTCACAGAACATTCAAATCACTATCAGAGTATATAGATCCACATCAGATAACAATCAGCATTTAATATATTTCAATTTAAGCACATATTACATGAAGATAAGACAATTTGTAAACACTGATCATAAAGTCTAATATATGAGAATAAAAACTAAGCAGATTTAGAGAAAGAACCTGAAACCATTCCAAGTTCATTTACCAGTCTTGTAAAAGTAGCTTCACAAAGTGGTTTTGTGAAGATATCTGCTAGTTGTTGATTTGTTGGAACAAAATATAATTCCACTGTACCTTCCATCACATGTTCTCTTATGAAATGGTACCTAATGCTGATGTGCTTTGTCATTGAGTGTTGAACTGGATTACCTGTCATAGCAATAGCACTTTGATTATCACAGTAAATAGGTATTTTAGAAAATTCTAACCCATAATCCAGTAACTGATTCTTCATCCAGAGAATCTGTGCACAACAGCATCCGACAACAATATATTCTACTTCTGCAGTTGATGTGGAAATTGATTTATGTTTCTTGCTAAACCAAGAAACTAATCTGCCTCCAAGAAATTGACAGCTTCCACTAGTGCTTTTCCTGTCTATTTTGCATCCTGTAAAATCTGCATCTGAGTAACCTATTAGCTTAAAGTTTGATTCTCTAGGATACCACAATCCTAGATCAGCTGTACCCTTGAGGTACTTGCAAATTCTTTACAGCTATTAGATGAGGTTCTCTTGGATCAGCCTGAAATCCTGCACAAAGACAGGTAGCATACATGATATCAGATCTACTTGCAATTAAATAGAGTAAAGAGCCAATTATACCTCTGTAGTTAGTAAAATCTACTGATGAACCAGTATCTTTATCTAACTTGGTTGCAGTGGCCATGGGAGTGGATGCAGTTGAGCAATCTTGCATTCCAAATTTCTTCAGTAAATTTATGGTGTACTGGATTGATTGATAAAAGTACCTTATTCATTTTGCTTGACTTGAAGTCCCAGAAAATAGCTAAGTTCTCCCATCATACTCATTTGATATCTTGACTGCATTAGCTTTGCAAATTTTTCACAGAGCTTGGCATTTATAGAACCAAATATGATATCATCAACATATATCTATACCAAAAGTAAGTCATTTTCATGGTTAAGGTAGAACAGAGTTTTATCAATTGTACCTCTGTGAAATCCACTTTCCAGAAGGAATTGAGCTAAAGTCTCATACCATGCTCTTGGAGCTTGCTTAAGGCCATAAAGAGCTTTGTCTAATCTGTAGACATGATTTGGAAATTTTGGATCTTCAAATCCTGGTGGTTATTCAACATATACCTCTTCTTCCAATTCTCCATTGAGAAAAGCACTTTTCACATCCATTTGAAAGACTTTAAACTTTTTGTGAGCAGCATAAGCCAAAAAGATTCTTATGGCTTCCAATCTAGCAACTGGTGCAAATGTTTCATCATAATCAATACCCTCATGTTGAGAGTAACCCTTAGCAACCAGCCTTGCTTTGTTCCTTATAATTATGCCATCACTATCAGTTTTATTTCTGAACACCCATTTTGTGCCAACAATAGATCTGTTCTTTGGTCTTGGCACTAGGGTCCAGACTTTATTTTTTTCAAATTCATATAACTCTTCCTGCATTGCCTGTACCCAATCAGCATCTTGAAGACCTTCTTCCACTTTCATTGGTTCAGTCTGAGATAGAAAAGAATGATAGAGACATTCATTTGATGTTGCAGTTCTAGTTCTGACACCTGCTTCAGGATCTCCAATTATCAAGTCAGGTGTATGTGATTTTTGTCCACTTCCTTGCAGATGGAAATTGTTCTCTAGAACTGGATCCTCCCCCATGATCCATGCTGTCTCCATCAGCATTTTCTGATGCTCCCCCTGTAGTTATGCTCTCTGAAACTTCAGAATTTGAGTTGGATCCATCAGGATTGGAAGAATCAGAGTTTCCAGAATTATCATAATTTGGCTGATCAGAACTTGATGAATCAGAATTTGAAGAGCCGGTGACAGGTTCTGATGCTTCTTGAGAGTCTTGAGTTATGGTAGGATCTTCAGCTTGCTCCCCCTGGACATGTGCATTTTCTTTTGGAGTTGTTACCACAGTTTCAATGACATGAGAACTTAACCTGTCAGAACTTACATGATCAGAGTTTAAGTCATCAAAATTTACAGTATCAGAGTTTATATCTTCATTTTCAAATCTCAGTTGATCATGATCATTGAAATCTTCAAGTCCAGTAATATTCTTATCATCAAAAGATACATTGATAGATTCCATTACAACCCTTGTTCTTAAATTGTAGACTCTGAAGGCTTTTGTGGAAAGTGGATATCCAACAAAAATTCCTTCATCAGCTTTTAGATCAAATTTTGATAGCTGTTCAGGATGAATCTTAAGAACAAAACACTTACAACCAAATACATGCAAGTATTTCAGATTTGGCTTCTTTTTCTTCACCATCTCATATGGTGTTTTTCCATGCTTGTTTATGAGTGTAGCATTCTGTGTAAAACAAGAAGCCTGCATAGCTTCAGCCCAAAAGTAGGTTGGTATGTAACCTGGTATTGATTCAATAATCCAAAGACCCCAATCTCATACTCACACACACAAGTTATAGTCTTAGAAATGACGTACAAGATGTAATCTTCTTTTATTACACTCGAATGTACTTTACAGGATCTCAAACAATTATTTATAATCTCTACATGAAGTTACAATAATTACGACTGATATCTTATATCTATCTGATACTCTAGCACACCTGAGACAAAGCTGCCAGGGATCCTCCCCATGAGTGCAAGCGACAAGGTCCCACACCGGCATACTGGTTATCTGTTATGTTGTGTCATTTAAAAGAAAGCAAGAGTGAGCTATAATGCCCAGCATAATAATGTACAGTATGAAAATGACTGTATGATAAACTCACGTAAAACATCATATTTGATAAATACATTTTCTTTAAAAATAGTTTTCCTTGGTGATACACACCTTCTTATGAAAACAATCCTTTAGATGATTTTATTAACCTGCGAATACCTTAATAGTAAACCCAGCACCTAGGCTTGAGTTACGGTATTGCATCACAATTCCAATTGGAAGAATAGGATATTTGTTGGAGCCACCGCATACGATGATCAGTCGTAATATGATAATAGTAACCTTTTCTACTAGTAGAAGGATGACACCTTCGTATCCCGGTTATCACCCTTGCCGCATTCGGGCTATGTGTCCCATTTTCGGGTATACATATACTTCACAAGTTCCTGAGTACACTGAGTACCTTCACCTGCGGTACCTTTGGTAGTCTATCTAGCACACATAGTACCAGAGTCTACACCTCCCTTGTCCTTTAAAGGAATTCTATCAATCTCGAGAACTCGAACCAAATCGAAGTTCCCCAAGCATTTTGCTTGTTGATAGAGACAGCTTATCTCTCTAAGATATAAGTGTATATATATGTATATACGTACTTCCAAGAATTTCGGAGGAAGTACTAAGGATGTGAGTTGACCGTTGTCAACAGATAATTAATAAGAGGGAAAAGTTTCTCCTTGAAACTATATTCAAAATATTAAATAAGTCGGGATAATATTCTCCGACGATCTGAAATTACTCGAATGATTTTCCGAAATCAGAAAGTATGTTTTAAATCAGGATCTATGATTTTAAATCAAAATAAACTCTTTAATTAAATAATAATTAATTAAATGATAATAAAAAATAATTAAACCTCGAATGAGTTTACTCTTCAAAAGAGTATTTAAAATAATATTACTCAACTAGTTTATGTTTACGCAATTAATAATCTTTAATGATTAATCAGGTTTGAAATAAATAATTGCTGGGGTATACTACGCCCATGATAAAAGAATAAATATATAGTATTTATTATTCGAATCAATAAAATATAGTTGAGGGAATATGATCGTTGGGAAATCATTTTAATAAAAGTTCGAGGTATTGTAATGTTTCGTAAGTGGACGTTGAGTCCCTTTAAAACGTACCATTATAGACTTTTAATCGTACAAAACATCTCTGGGATGATTCTCGGGTTTATACTTTATAAAACAAAACTAACCGACTCTCGCTCTTACGACTTATGCATCACGCTCTACTGTAGCGTTAATATTCTTAATTAAAACACCTCCGGAATACTTCCGGGTTTTCATCAATTTTTAGTGACCGATCCTCGGTCTAAAATATATACACGCCACGCTACTCTCAAGCATCAACATTCTCAATTATAAACTCCTCCGGGATATTTCCGGGTTTTTATAAGCTTACACCGACCAGTTCTCGGTCTAAATATAATAGTTCGAACTCGGTATGAACATATACTAGAAATTATCAACAATTGAGTAATGTAATACATCTCAAACTTCGTAAAATAGTTTAAAACAATCTCATGCATATATCACAGTTTTGTAAAATATTCACAACACAACAGTTCTTAAAAGGTAGGGTTTGAAAACTTGTCTAGGTATCTCGAGGTGGAGGATGCTCTAGGTTCTGCTCGGAAATCTATAACCATAAACACAATTCGTTAGGCCCCGTTCTAATTTACGGCGACTCGCACTTATGCGCTACTTATTATGCACTCTCTCAACTTATACTACCCTTAATATTCCTTCAAGTTTTTATTCACATTATGGTCGCTTCATTTTTCTAAGTATCTTTAGTTCATTCTCATTATCGTTGTCGGCTCCGCTTATGGATTCTTACGGTTTTTACTCGCACGGTCTCGGCTCCGATATTTTTAGAAAATTGAGAAATCATTATTTTCACTTGAAATTTTTATGTCAGTTAGAAAACTCAATATGTTAATCTCTGTAAAAATATCATCATTTATGAATACTTTAAGTCGATCCTTTATATTTTCAAAGTTCATGATTTATAGCAGTTTTTGTCGCGTAAATCACTTTTACTAAAATGACCATAACTTTTGATCCGTAAATCGGAATCAAGAGATTCAAGTGCCTAAACGATCCTTATAACATTTTCTATCATAATAGAGGGTTAGTTTTCAAGAAACTACAGTTTAAAACTTCATGACTTTCTACAGAAACTTAAAGTTACGATTCGTTGGTTTTAACTGAGTTACGTTTATGATCGGGGTTTCGTTTACGCCCTAACTCTTAACGCAACCACCAAAAATCATCATTTCATCATCAACACACAAACTCCTCTCAAGAACATCATGTTATTGAGGCAACAACAATCAACCTTAAATCTACTTAAATTAAACTTCTAGATCACAACAATACCACTTCTTAAACTAAGTTTTCTACCACATACTAAATGGATCTTAAAAATAAATCTTAAATAAAGTTGGGCCAAAGATTTTTACCTTTATTAAAACCTTGAGATGTGTTCTTGAGGATGGTGGAGGCTTGGAAGTGCTTGGTAAAATTTTTGGAACCTAAAACCACCATTGAATTTAAGAAACCAAAGAGAGGTTACTATTCATACTATTCACTAGTGAGTTTCTTGATTTTATTTCACCCATCAAACCTTGATAAAAAGAGATGAAAGAATTTTATTACCTTATTTTAATTTCTAGGAGGCTTGAGAATTAATGGGGTGATTTTACCATGGCTAGATTTTGAGATTTGAAATTGAATTCTCCCATTTTTCTTCAAGGGGTTGAATGGAGCAATGGTGAAGGGTGGTATTTATACTTGCTTCCCTTGGTTTCTTAGCTTGGTTGCTTTGCTAGGTTGCTTCTAGGAAATGGGGGTGATATATTTCCTTGATCTTTATTCTTCCTAGGTTGAATTCTAGGTTTATTCTTGTTGCAAATCTTGGGGACAAATCTTAAGTAGCTTCCTAGAAACTACTTGTGTTAGCTTCCTTAGCACATTATTTGGATAGCTTGCTTGATCATCCTATGGTTAGCTTACTATTTGATAAAGTAACCATGGTTACTT
This sequence comes from Apium graveolens, assembly GCF_009905375.1. NCBI lineage: Eukaryota > Viridiplantae > Streptophyta > Magnoliopsida > Apiales > Apiaceae > Apium > Apium graveolens. The sequence goes on along the minus strand of NC_133656.1, from coordinate 180,541 downwards.
TCTTACCATGGTTTAGCTAGTGCGTTGCATTTATTTAATCGTTTACGCGTTCGCTCGGTTGTTTAAACGTTTTCGTAATACTTACTCGTAAATGGTTCGCGACGTAATTCATTTCATACTTATTCCTTATATTTTTAATTATCATACTTGAATATAAATCCGTAGGGTTTTAATCTTGTAATTATATTATGATTCCCGTAATCCTTGATAAGTCGTAAATACGGTCGTTTTTCAAAGTTCATTTTCTTCGAAAACTAATAGCGTTTACATACACTTATTTGGTTCGTATAATCGTAATATCAACTCCGAAACTCATTTTCTCATGCACTACATAGTGTGGGCTCAAAAGTTTTTCCCGTCCGTCAGGGTTACTATTCATTAAACGTTTTACAAGGTCTCAAACATTCAAGTTATTATATTACCATTCATAAAGGTCTTTTACCGATGTCAAAAATTTGGGTTCTTACAATCTTTCCCTCTTAAAAGGATTCCGTCCCGGAATCAGTTCGGAAACATGTAGGGATATGCTTCTCGCATGACAACCTCGAGTTCTCACATTTGACCTTGCAGTATTTGGTCTCTTCATAAAATTTCCACTCATCCATCCAATATATTTCCGGGTACTCGTCCTTATAGTCTTATGACCTCTACACGTTACTCGACATATGCTAAGTCTGGCTACGAGCTTATTAGCTCATTTTCAATCATACGTTTAGTTTTGACGGTTAAATTTCTTAATCTCGATTCGTGGTACTCGTTATAAACTTAGTGACCGTTCGACGATGGTGCTAATTAATAAGTCAACTTTCTTAGTCCTTTAATCCTTTAACTGGTCCAATATATCTTGGGTTCAACATTTCTTTCCCTTTCGAATATATCTTAGTACTTTCAACAATACTTGGTCCGCTACTTCATACTTTCTGTCTTTATAGTTCTAGTCCACATATCTCTATTGTTCATCATGGGCTGCCACTAGCCGGTATCTGACAAGTTCTAGGAATTCCTTTGGTCTGTTGACTCAACTATGGTGCATTATCCTCCGCTTACCAATTTCTTCCCAACATAAGAGAGAACGATTCTTTCTTCCGTACAAGCTTTGTAGCTGTTCCAATGCACGCATGATAACTCGTTATTGTGGATAATTCGATTAACGTCAACTGGCCACTTTATTTCCCTTAAAAATTGATAACATGGACGATAACACATCTTCTAGTGTTTGGAATCTTATTTCAACTTATTCGTTTCCCCCTACATCACTCCTACTAGCGCTAGAGTTTCATTCCTTGACGTTTTCCTATTTTGGGCGCATCATCTCTGTCGATTAAGTTCTATAAGAAGTTCTCATTTCTACACGCTCGTCTCCTGCTACACGCTTAGCGCCAGATTTAACATTTCTTCTCGTAGTAACGTAAAGCACGTCATCTTCCTGTTGCCATCTTGAAGGAAGCACCATTTCATACGCAATTGATTGACACGTTTTAGGATCGTGCAACGTTCAGCTTCCATCATCGGTCGGACTTCTTTAATCATTCCTCGTACAATATCTATAGTACTACGACACCTTCTGAGTCGTATTTGTTATTCTTGCTAGCGCTTAGACGTACTCATGTTTATTGGTACCTGTTACTAGTGGCCTTTATAGGGCGTGTACGATCTTCTATGCCTTCTATCAACTCTGACAATGACATCCTTCATTCTTTCATGTTGCCCTTCGTAAGGGATATAGGTGACTATTTTTCGTATGCTAGCTTGGTAAGTACATCTACACGAATTATCTGTCAATAATAGGCGATTCCCTAAACCATTCCAAATAAAAGGTAAGCCGCTAGACGTATCTTCAATAGTCAGGATAGTCCTCTCATTCTACTTGTCGATTTGAGAACCCTAAGTCATTCCTCTGTCCGTTCTTTTTCGCAAAATATCTTGGGAAATACTCCTGTTAATTAAATCTTGGGTACTTGCATGGCGCAGTCGTCACAGGGTCTCTCTTGTCCCAATTATCTCTTCCGCGTTCATATCAATTTTGTAGATTGGACATCTATCGTTTGCATAATAAAGTAAGCGGTCTTATTTAATCTATCACCCAAAAACCTCAATTAACTCGACGGCTAACTTGGTTCTTGATAATCCTCCTTCAAAATTTATTATAATTAACTCTTACTCCTATTTGGGTCATCTACAAGTCGAAATCGCCAAAATTTTAACCCTCGCCTTTCCGTTTTCATTTTCCAACTATGTCGAATACTTACTTACCTACTGATGACATCCCCTTTCATATTCTGTCATGACTAATATCCGTTTACATTTTTAGGCATCTTTAAGTCTTCTTGTTAAGTAATAAAACGTTCTTTTCATGCGATCCATTTCATCAGTTATTCTGAGATTTGTCATCCTCAATATATCTTTTCCTACTTAAAGTGCCGGCCACCACATTGGCCTTTCCTTGAAGATAATATATTTCTTAATCATGGCCTTTAATCAATTTGACTATAGCCTCTATCTCGTGTTCAGTGTAAAAAAAATTCCAAAATTTTCTCCTAAGTAAACTCATTGTCCCTTTCAGTCCGAACCTTATCGCAATTATTCTAGATTATTATTAGGAAGCCTTATGTCACGGTCCTTAAGCTGCGTAGACATATCATTAGACTTCACGCAATATCCTATTTTTATCGTCGAGTAATTCTAGTACGGGATTGCTACTAACCTTGCCTTCAATTCTTGAAAATCTTATTCCTCAAATTCATACATGCTTGGTTTTCCCCGAATCTATTAGCACCTCTCCCGATAATGTTTCATAAAAGTGTGCCTCACTAATCATGTCGTATCCCTATTTTCGTTCTTCTATAACCATCTTAAAGATACTTATGATAATAACTAAACATGGTATTTCCCCCTCTTTTTTTAAAACAACTTACTCATCACGATGCTCAGATTGTACCATCATAGAACTTAGCTTTTCGTCTCATATTACAACAATCGGTTCTCAACTATACCTCTCTTTGTTGGGAAGGCAATTAGCCTTGGAAAAATGATTTTCACGATATCGATGAAATTTAGACAATCTTAACAATAAATCAAAATCTGACATCTGAACAAATAATGAGCTCTGAATAAAAGAGTCGCAAGACTCAGAAGATTTATAACTTGGAAGGAAGAATATAACAAGGACTATCCTTCCATGTCCTTAGAATTCTATATTATGATATTATGGAGAATATCCATTGTTAGGTCACACACACTGTAGAGGGGGTGAATACAGTGTAAAGTACAATCAAATCGAACTTTAATATCACAAGTAACAGAAAACAAACTTTATTGAAACAATAAACTCTGTTACAGTATGGAACTGTTACCTCTCAGTGATGAACAAATATCATGAGAGCTGCTACGGTTAATACGAATAATCTTCTCGAATATGATAACACTTATAGTGTAAACCCTATATCTGTGTTTATATACTACACAGTTACAAGATAATCGCTAATTGATATGGAATATAATTCTGCTTCCTAAAATATATCAATCAGATATCTTTTCTTCCAAGTATTCTATTCTTCATAGAATTCCTTCTTCATGCGTATCTCTTCTTATGTTTATCTCGATCTTCTTTCCTTTAATCAGCTACTATCCTTATCTTGAACGTCCTTCAGCACTTAAGTTCTGATATCCATCTTCTGATGATTATCTCCTGATAATATAAGTACTGATATCCTTAAGTCCTGACTTACAGTAAGTACTGATTTATCCTGTTTAAGTAAGATCTGAAAACTAAACATAAATCATATTAGCCATGACATTATCAAATATATCTAACAATCTCCCCCAACTTATAAATTAGCATAATATACAAGTTTAATAAATATTTGATGATGTCAAAAACATTAAGTACAAATGCATGAGAATTAGACTAGATAACTACAACTTACAGTCCTTAAAGCTTTACCAATCTTTAACTTCTGATAACAACTTCAGTCTGTACAAATATCAGAATTTAAGCAGTTGTAGATCTTGACTTGGCTTCATCTTCTGATCTCTCTGATGTCAGGAGTTGTTCTGAGATAGTTCTTCAACAAACATTTCTCAGCATATCTAAGTTCATCAATCATCCTCCTTTTAGCATCTTTAAGCTCTGCATTATCTTCACCAATTTGAAAGATTGCAGCCCTGAGATCATTAATCTTTGCTTTTCTTATATCCTGATCCAGTCTGATCAAATAAGCTTTATCAGACTCAAGATTGAATTCCACAGCCCTGTAACCCAGAAAGGTAGTTATAATTTTAGCAGTGTTGGGCTTCATTTCAACTATATCACCCTTGTGATCTCTGTACTTTGGAACATATGTGCTGTCAGACTTAACAGAATAAAGCCTTTTCTGTCTCTGAATCTGATCCTTCAAATAGTTTGCAGCATTTCTTGTCAATCTGTCATCCACTTGAAGTAAGAATAGTACATGCTCCAATTCTTCAAAATACTTTAATGGAATGGCATTTTGCCTTATATGATAAACCCTACCATCTATCATAAAGTACAACAAGATGTGTTCTTTCAAGTAGGTATGGTAAACCATTTGTACATATTTCAGTTGATTCAATCTCTCAGGAGTTGCTCCAATACCTGGTTCACTCAAGGAAGTTGGATCATTGGTAGTGTTCTGTATTCTTCTTTCATCAGCACTTCCCAATCCAGTTTTATCTCTTGCTTCCTTTCTAGTAATTACTCTTGCTTCAAAACCACTTGCAGCAGTCTTCAAAGGTTGAGTCTGTTTTGCTTTAGTGAATCCTGGTAGGAGTGTCTTTGATTTATCTTCTGATATCAAGTTAACTTGAGCTATATCAGAGGTTACTTGCTTCTTCAAAATATCAGAACTTACAGTCTCTTGACTCTGAACAACTTGAGCTATGTCAGAGGTTGTCTTAGAAACTTTTCTTGAAGTCAGAGCAAGATCATCCTTTTCATCAGTGATTTCTTTATTTTCAAGAGGCACATAAACCTTGATAGGTTCACCAACTTTTTCTTTACCCTTGGATCTTGGATCTATCTGCGGTTGTGATTTAGCCAACGTTGCTTCAGTATTTGTCCTTTCTTTTATCACAATGCCTTTGAGTTTTGGAAGTGTCTTTTTACCAGAAGCTTCAGATTTAGATGTGACTTTCTCTGATTTAAGTCTGGCTTCTTCTTCCATTAAACTCTCCAAGTACATTCCTGGATTTTCCCGAAGAAATAACTGTCTTGACATTTCTTCATCAAGATCTAAAAGTTCATCAGAACTTATCCTTTTACCAGTAGCAGAACTAATTCTTTTTCCAGCATCAGAACTTGTCCTGTGACTTATGATTTCAGCTTTTCTTGATGAGAAACCTCTACCTTGACTATGACCTCTACCCATTCCAGAATTTCCTTGATCATCCCTTTCATCATTCTTCCCTTTCAGTGTCTTGTCAGTCTTGCATTTGGACTTAATTACTTTCTCCCCCTTTTTGGCATCAGCAGGTAGTAGAAGAGAGACAAGCAATTCCACTGAGGCTTGGATTTCAGTAAGTTGAGATTGCTGAGAAGCTTGATTTTTCAGAATATCATCAATCTGAGCTTGTTGTTTCTCTTGAGTCTTCTCAATATAAGTAATCCTGTCAAAGGTAGGTTGGAAGAACCTTTTCTTGTCAATTTTCTGAATTTGGTCCTGTTTGATGAATTCTTCCTGAATCTTGTGTAGCTCTGCATGAGTAGTTGAATGGAGACCTTGAAGATGTTTAGTACTCAATGCAGTGACTCTAAGCTGTGTTTTGAAATCATCAGTATCTAACAACTCATCAGCTTTTGTCAAGTGCTCAGCCAGATTCTTTGCAGATGGAACACAAGAAATTGAGTTACATTCCTTAGTCCACTCCTGACCAGCAGGAGTTTCACTCCAAGGCACTGGTGCTACTCTGGTAACAAACTTCTTAACAAGTTCAGATTTAAGAACCGTTTGTTGAGGGGCATGTCCTGAAGGACCTGCTTCAGCAGTATTTGCTTGTAGAGCAGCATCACCAATATCTCCAGCATTTGCAGCATCAGAACTTATAGAATCAGTATCTTCTGATAAAACAACAGTGTGAGTAGCAATGGAGGCTTCAGCATCCTCTAATTGCTGATCTGGTTCTAAGTTCTGATCAACAGCCATATCCTGATGCTCACCTATATTCTGATCATCAGCATCTAGATGCAGAGAAGGTGTAGTAGATAATTCTGGAGTTTGAGTAGCATCAGTAACAGGTGTTGTTGATGGATTAGTTGTTGTTGGAGCTTCTAAGTAAAGTACTTCAGGCACAACCAAGGTCTGGATATCAATTTCAGCACTTGTGCCTGGAACAACAGGAGATACAGACTTTTGAACAGGAGACACAGATGATGTGTTGGCCTGTTCAGGAACAGCGTCCTGAGTTGGAGTTGATGGAGAAGGAGTGACTTTAGCAGATTCCTTTTCTTGTGAGATCAGAGATTCCTGATCTCCTTCCTGAGCTGCTGCTTCTTCATCATCTGAAAGTGGCCTTTTTGCCCTCTGTTTCTTGTATCTCTTTGTAGATATGGATTCCTTAGGAGTGTCAGGAACAGTCATTCTTCTAAGCCTCTTGAGAAGCCTAGATCCCCCAATTCCAGAATCCTTCTTAGAAGTCACTTTCTCAGCTTCTTTGACAACAGGTTCTGATGTAGAAAGCTGTTCCTCACTGTCAGATTCATCTCTCAAAACAATCCTCCTTCTCTTCTGAGGTGTTTGAGGAACAGACTTTGTCCTCTTAGGCTTGGAAGATGAAGGCTTCATAGGAGGTTCTGAGGATGAGGGTTGAACTGTCTGTGAAGTTGAGAGATATGATCTAAGATATTGCCTTAGTGTAGGTTGAGTAGTATGGGTGGTAGGTGCTGATGGTTGTTGTGGTGTGTGGGAGGTTGTTGTTGGGTGGACATCAGGATAAACAGATTTATAAGTATCAGGATCAGCATTTACTAACATTTGTTTTACAGACTGAGGAATCTGTAAAGGTCTAACCACTGGTTTCTTAGTGTCAGCATGTACCAGGTCATTAAAGTATCGTTTTGCAACTTTAAAAGGTGGAGTTGAGGTACTGGTTAGTTGAGGTTCATCAGTACAAAAAGTATATATAAGTTGACAGAATCTAACAAAGTAGACAACATTCCTATCCACTGTCATCCTATCCCCAATAAAACCAATTATAGCCGTTGCAAAATCAAAATGAGTTTGGTTTATAATGGCATACCCGATGTGCTGACTCATTATGGGGATGGCATCAAAATTCGAACACTTGTTCCCAAAAGCTTTAGTGATGCAGTCGAAGAAGAAACTCCATTCCCTTCTGATATGAGCCCGTTTCAACTGCCCAAGCTTTGCCAAACTCTGTTCATACCCCAAACAGGCCATTAACTCCTGAAGAGCTGATTCCTCTGGAATTGAAAAAGTACATCCTTCTGGGAGATGTAGAGCCTTGCGTATTGTACCAGGAGTGACTGCATATGAAGAATCACCCACTTCAAAAACAATACCAGGAGTACCATGTTGACCACCATTATCAAAGTTTCCAGTCCTCCAAAGTGTCAGAACTTGTTGGCTTGAGAATACTGAAGGTTGGGTCAATGCATACCCGATTTCACTGTGTGCAAGAAGATCTTGCACAAAATGCAATTCAGACGGAGCTGCAGCATTATCAAGAATTGCAGCATAGTTGCTTGGAACAAACTTAGCTCCATCAATGATTAAATCCTTTGGTGCCATGAAATTAATCGAGATGTATAAGTGCCTGTTAGGTGTTTGATAGAATGTCTATATGAAAAACCAACGTTAGAAGAAGAAAGAGAGTAAAAGCAAATAGAGAGAAAAAGTGTGAAAGGAAATAAAAGATTAAAAAATCCTCTCTCTGTCTTACTTATACTTTTGAAAAAAAAATATAACCGTTGGATACCTGTCAGACATGCAGTAAAAATGAATAGTTAATGGGCACGAGAAAACAGTAATCATTACTTACCCACTTGCAGTTTTTCAAGGAAAAACCGTTCCACTTACCAAGTTATTCCATTAATCAAGGTGAAACAGTTTTAATTCAAAATTGAAACTGTTCCCACTTATTTAATTATTTTTCACTGCAACATCAATATTCTGAAAAAACAAAATCTGAGTGAAAATGACCATAATAAATCAGATGAGCAAGTACTGATAAAATAAAATCAGAACTTAAGTGAAAATGGAATTTATATGGTCATCAGAATATGAATATGTATTAGGATTTATCAATGCATTACAAAATATCTCAGAGATAAGATCTTGAAACAAAAACAAATTTCATTAATATATCAAGAGAATACATTCATGAAATTTAAATTACATCAAAACTTGTACAAGATTTCCCTAAGCTGCTAAACCTAACGTCAACAGCCTTTGTCCTAGCTCAAGAAGCAGGGCAAGTGTAATAACCCCAATTTTTGAGAAATTTTGAAACCCTTATGAATAGTGTTTTTGCTGAATGAGAAAACTTTTCATGCCACACTATGTAGGGGTTCTGATATGGATATTCTGAGATTTTATTAGTACTTTATATGGGATATAAGTGTATGTAAAGATCGTCAGAATCCAATTCCGAACACTTTGATTTTTCCCGAAAATCCACTAGATACAGAAAGAATTGAGAAAAAAGGTAACAGGATAAAAAGGATTTAAATTAAAGGATTATAAGAGAGGATCATAAAAAGGAATATAATGTATTGAGAAAGGTTAAGGGAACCTAAGTAATAAGATCCCGGGTATGATCCTTCAAACGATAAATGAAAACGAAAGTTAAGCGAACCGTATAACAGATCAGCGGTGATTAGGCAAACAATTAGGAAGTTAAGCAAAGGGATTAGAGGAAGTGATGTCACCCAACCAATGAGAAGAGGACAAGGAAGGGAGGATGACATAGCAATGTGATGTAAGCATGACATAGGGAAGGAGGAGGTGTGGTTGGTTTATAACCACACAAATATAAGGTTATTAAGGTAATTAACCAAAAACAAAACAAAAAACAACCAAGCTAAGCCAAACAAATCAAAAAACACAAAATCATTTCATTCTCATCATCTTGCTCTCGGCTTTTCATCTTTTTCAAGGGCAAGAATTTCAAAAATCAAGTTCCAAGCATTATTAAATCACAAGGTAATTATCTAAGCTTCCTTGTACATAGATATGGATATGCTATAAGTTTAAGCTCCTAATTCCTTCACAATCTCTTCCAATAAATCAAGGAAGAAGATGGTGAATAGTAACCTTCAAGAAGTAACTTTAGTTTTCTTGAATTTTTATGAAAGATTAAGGTTATACAAGCAAGGATCAAGGTTCTTTTAGGCATTCAAAGCTCTTGGGTTGTGTTAGGAAGCTTCAAGGAGGTATAAACAACTTTCACCTTTAACTTATAGTTTGAACTTTGAGTTTTGATGAGTTTATGGATGGATTAATGTATATATAGAAATATCCATGTATGTATAGCAAGATCCATGTATGTTAGATAGTTTGGTTGGATTTGTGGTGATTTTGGATATGAATCTTGGTTAATGGTTAATGAATCTTAAGTTATGGTTAGTAGATCATGTTTGCGGTTGAATAAGTTGGAAAACCTTGAGATTATGGACTGACTTTGCCTTGATATAAGTTGTGTTTGATGTATTGATGATGGTTGGGTGGTTTGTAGTGAATTGGTAAAGAATTGGAGTGGTATAAATATTGGTAATCGCGTAAACATAGCCGTCGTAACGTCCGATTTTCTTTAGACTGTTTTGTACATAACATTAGGACCCGAGGACCCCCTGCTAGATTATGACCACTGCCATGTTTAGATAGCTCATGTTACGAGCTTCGTTTTGATATGTAGTACGTTCGATTCTGATGCACGGTTTAGGAGAAACGACCGTTTCAAGTAACGGCGTTTCGCGAACGAAACTTTTTCCCTCGCCTTACTTTGAAACATAGGTTAAAGACCAAAAAGGGTTAATTAATGTATGAAACATTTATGGTAAGTGTGTTAGGCAGTTGGTAAGACACTCGCGAAGGAATCGCTTTAAAACTCGTAAAGGTTAAATTATTAAAAATGGTGGAGCCGAGGGTACCCGAGTGACTTAAGCGAATCAGTGAGCGCAAAACAAGCGTTAGAGTCTAAGTTAGTTAAAGTATAGATTTACAAGTGACTTTGGTTTAATTCCAACTTACTTGTTGCTTATAGGTTACCAGACTCGTCCTGAGCCATTCGTAACCCCCAGTCGCTCAGGCAAGTTTTCTACCCGTTATACTGTTGTTGTGATGTATATGTATATATGCATGATCTTGTGATAAATGCATATTTGTTATTAGCAAATTCTTGCGATATATTGTAGCATGTGATATGGTATATATGCATGCCTGTTTCATATTCTTGATTTATATATTTGTTGGTTCAAATGCTTATAGTTGCATAATACCTATGCTAGAGATAAGCGGTATTTGAGTTACCCTTAGTATAGGGGACCCAAAGGTGAACATATTTCTAAACCGGGAGTGGATGTTCCCGAGTATAATATATATATATTTTCATATATATATGGTTATAGTTTTCAAAACTATTAATCGAATAAGGTTTATTCGATAACTTTAACTTTATTTTATTTAATGAATATTATTTTGAATATTATTCGAAGGCGTATGACTCCTTTTATTTATTTATCTGAATATTATTTGAACATTCATTCGAGGGCTTATGACTCTTTTATATTATTTATTGAATATTATTTGAATATTCATTCGAAGGCTTATGACTCAGTTTATATTATTTAATGAATATTATTTGAATATTCATTTGAGGATCTATGACTCCGATTATTTGCTGAAATATATTCTTTATTTTATTAAAGAATAAGGTGTTAATAATCAAACTTATTTTCGATTATTCAAATAAAGATAATACTTTCATATAAGTATATCTTTGGTTATTTAATACTCGTTTCAAGTATAAGTTTTAAAACTTCTACTTCAATTATTTTTATAAAAGATTATTCTTTATGGGAATATTATTTAAATAATAATATTCAGTCATTTTCTAAATATTCTGGGGACTGATTTACTTCATTAAATCAGCTTTACTCCAAACACTCTTTAAAGTGTTTTCGAGTCTTCAAAATGATTTTTAAAAGTTAGAGCGGATCCCAAAACTCATTTTTATATTTAAGATCTTCCTTTTAAAGGGGATTTAAATACTCGTTCAAAACCTGGGGAATCCGGCTCTGTGGTGTATTTTATATTCGCAACAAGGTTGCAGTTTTGGTAAATGAATTGATTACTTACCCAACGTTCGGGAAGTAAGTCCATCTATTGAGTCGGCATAAGCAACATGGGCTCAGTGGGCGTCCATGATAGTGTAAGTGGCTCAGTGGGAGTCCATCAAATGCATAAGTGGCCGAGTGACAGTCCAGCATAGGTCCTAATGCGGCCAGGGTGATGACCAGTGGGGAATTTGTCCATCTACTAGTAGAAAAGGTTACTTATGGGTATCTTTGCCTGATCAGCAAGATATCTGGTTTATGCCAAAATTCTTTTCCTTTCCAAAATTCATTGGATGTTTCAAACTCTGTTCATACTTTACATAACAGAGGTTCCAGGAAATGTTTAAGAGATATATATATGTGGATATATATATATATATCGGGACTAAATAAAGTATCTCGTAACTTTATTTCATTCAATAATATTTCAAAGATTGAATCTATTCAAATCTTGTCTTGTAGTCTCATCTATGTGATGAACTTTTGAAACTGATTATAACTTGAACGGTGGTAGTTCAAGTAGTATTGGGAAAGATATAAGTATATTGGGGTATTTGGTAACCTCATCTTTTAAACTTATATCTAATTAATAATTGTCTTAGGAATGACAAAGATTTTCAGAAAAACGTTGAAACAAGGTTAGATATATGAGATCACCTTGCAACGATATTTTTTATACAGTTATACACTGGGACTTTGTGTATATTATGCATGGAAGAGGACTTCCAATATTTTGAAAAGTATATATGTATATATACTGAATATTTTGCGACTTCATCGCATTAAGATATCAAACTTGGTTCATTTCTTTTGACCAAGACTTTCATGAGTATTATGAGTAGGCTCATATATTGTAAATCATTATACGTATTATTTTGGTGGGCTTGCTGCTCACCCTTGCTTTATTTCTTCATCACACAACAACAGTTAGGAAAGATGGCCAGACTCCAGCAGACCCAGCGCAAGCGCGTGGGAAGCGTCCCGCGTCTTCCCGTTGATGTTGTAGCTGCTATAGCTGCAGAGGTAGATCTATTGTAGATCAGACCATCTACTTTTGAGAATCAATTATGTATAATTATAACTTGTGGCAGATAATGGCAATTAACTGTAAATTTATCAAGTAATCATTTTGGGTTGTAATAACTTTTAAATTGTGGATTCAAATACTTGTACTTATTTAAATTTCATCTCTGAGACTATAACGGGTTGTGGTGTGTGTTAGTGTGGGGTCACAGCATAAGGTTATTATTATTAATGAAGTGAAGTGATATTATGGAAAGAAAGACCGTGACGACCCGGATCCTCGACCCCGGATCTGGGGGTGTTACAGCAAGGCTGATGATGAAGAAAAACAGGAAGAAGAAAAGAAATCATTTCTTCTTCCTACTCTTGACAAACAGAATAACGAGTCGTATGATTCGCTCTTGCTGGCAGAGAGCTTCCATCCTTTCCTCCTCCAATCACTCCAGATGGCGATGGTAGTCCATGTAGAAGAACAGGAGGTGGGTGAGTACCTCCTGGGGAACGGAGTCCCATATCTCATCAGGAATGGCAGTAATGTGCCATTCCTGCTGCCAGTCGGCACAGCTCAACTCCATGTTGAATATTTCGTAGTTCAAAAACATATTGTAATTGACCATGGTGTTTTTGATATAAAGATTATGAAGGCGAGTTTGTGATAAAAGATTTGATGGGAAGGCTGATGTGAAGTGGTTGCTTATATAGCCAAGAGAATTCCAGGAGACGCAAGGAAATTTAATGCTTACAGGTAGAATTAATTCTACCTCGTCTCCCCAGACTTGGAAAAAGAAAAACATTCATTGGAAAGAGAAAACATGGTTTAATGCGCAGAAGAAGCAAGTAAAAGTTGACTGTTCATGTACGAGTACCACTATCCCTAACTATAGTGACTATTAATCTTCCACTTCAACATATTCTGGTATAAACTGAGACTGTTGTCAAATTTTATCCACAAATAAGTCAAGTAAAGAATCAGACTATAATATCAGAACTTAGACTTATATCAGAACTTAACAGTCATCAGAACATAATTTCTTAACTCGAAAAAGGAATGCCTATTTTAGTAAGTCCTCACACAAATTCTGATTTATATTCTTCAGAACTTAATTATCAGAACATGCAATCAGAACTTGTCCTCAGAATTTGTGCAATGTGACACAATGACTGTTCATCTAAAACAACATAGATCCCTACAGTGATTTTCATCATTCATATGGAGTGGTTAGTGTGTGCATTAAGCTAAATATCAGACAAAGAGAAAAGTCTGATTCACTTCAGTACATCTTAGAAATAAGGCATAACTAAAACTTTACTAAAAACCTGTTAATATTCTGAAACCTACTATTGAATGAATTCATGCTTGAGTCCACCTCAACTATTTTATGCTAATTTTGTGCATCTTTTTAAATTCTATTTTACAGTGGCTTCTCAGTGTAAGTGAGTCACGACTGCTTATCAGAATTTATGCTATTATCAGAGTATTTCTCCAGTAATCATAGAGTGTGAAAAGTCACCAAGAAAATATTTTATTTGCTTTTCTGATGCATATTACTTAATACCAGCAATGCACTTGGGTCTTCCCTTCCACATTTTTACTCTAGATCTCAAAGGAGTACCTGATTTTTAATCCTTATTTCTCTTTCTTTTTCTTTTGATAAGTGAGATTTATCAGTACTTAGTACATTTAACAGATTTACTAGCATCAGAATTTAACAGATGAGTAGCATTATTCTAGTTTGTGACTTAGTAATAAGATAGACAAAGTAAACTCAACTAAGCTCAATTATCAGAATTTGCTTGTGTCAATAGATTTCCACAGAAATAATTACTTCTTATATGGGATCCCTTGTTTATTGAAGACTACTAGGTCAGCATCTAGCACAGTTATCCTCATAGGATTGAATAGTTACCTAAACAGACATATCACTATCAGAGTTTAGAAACATTTATCAGACAACAGTCAGTACTTAAACATATTTTTTAATTAAGCACAGAAGACACAAAGAGATTAAATTCTGTAAATACTGATCATAAAGTCTGATGCATCAGAACAAAACTAAGTAGATTTAGAGAAAGAACCTGAAACCATTCCAAGTTCATTTACCAATCTTGTAAAAGTAGCTTCACACAATAGTTTTGTGAAGATATCTGCTAGTTGTTGATCTGTTGGAACAAAGTGCAATTCCACTGTACCTTCATCCACATGTTCCCTGATGAAGTGGTACCTGATGCTGATGTGCTTTGTCATAGAGTGTTGAACTGGATTACCTATCATAGCAATAGCACTTTGATTATCACAGTAAATAGGGATTTTGAAATATGTTAACCCATAATCCAGTAACTGATTCTTCATCCAAAGAATCTGTGCACAACAGCTTCCTGCAGCAATATATTCTGCTTCTGCAGTTGATGTGGAAATTGACTTTTGTTTCTTGCTAAACCAAGAAACCAATCTGCCTCCAAGAAATTGGTAGCTTCCACTTGTGCTTTTCCTGTCAATTTTGCAACCTGCAAAATCTGCATCTGAGTAACCTATTAGTTTAAAATCTGATTCTCTGGGATACCACAATCCCAGATCAGTTGTGCCTTTAAGATACTTGAAAATTCTTTTCACAGCTGTTAAGTGAGGTTCTCTTGGATCTGCTTGAAATCTTGCACAAAGACAGGTAGCATACATGATATCAGGTCTACTAGTAGTTAGATAGAGTAGAGAGCCAATCATACCTCTGTAATCAGTAATATCTACTGATTTACCAGTATCCTTATCCAGTTTTGTTGGAGTGGCCATGGGAGTGGATGCACTTGAATAATCTTGCATACCAAATTTCTTTAGCAAGTTTCTGGTGTACTTAGTTTGACAAATAAAAGTTCCTTCTTCATTCTGCTTGACTTGAAGGCCCAGAAAATAGCTAAGTTCCCCCTTCATACTCATCTGATACCTTGACTGCATCAGTTTGGCAAACTTCTTGCAAAGTCTGTCATTTGTAGACCCAAAAATGTTATCATCAACATAAATCTGGACCAGAAGTAAGTCCTTTCCCTGGTTGAGGTAGAACAGTGTTTTGTCTATAGTCCCTCTGTTAAATCCACTTTCCAGAAGAAACTGAGCTAAGGTCTCATACCATGCTCTAGGAGCTTGCTTAAGTCCATAAAATGCTTTATCAAGCCTGTAGACATAATCTGGATGTTTGGAATCTACAAAGCTTGGAGGTTATTCAACATATACTTCCTCCTCCAATTCTCCATTGAGAAAAGCACTTTTCACATCCATTTGAAAGACAGTAAACTTTTTGTGAGCATCATAAGCCAAAAATATCCTTATGGCTTCTAACCTAGTAACTGGTGTAAATGTTTCATCATAATCAATTACCTCTTGTTGAGAATATCCTTTTGCAACCAGCCTTGCCTTATTCCTTGTAATTATGCCATCACTGTCAGTTTTGTTTCTGAACACCCACTTTGTACCAACAACAGATCTATTCTTTGGTCTTGGCACTAGGGTCCAGACTTTGTTTCTTTCAATTTTATTTAACTCTTCCTGCATTGCTTGCACCCAATCAGCATCTTGAAGAGCTTCTTCCACTTTCTTTGGCTCAGTCTGAGAGAGAAAATAATTGTAAAGACATTCGTTTGAAGTACCTGTTCTAGTTCTGACACCTGCATAAGGATTTCCAATTATCAAATCAGGTGTATGTGATTTAATCCACTTCCTTGCAGATGGAAGGTTTTCTCTAGAACTGGATGCTCCCCCATGATCCATGCTGTCTTCATTTTCATTTTCCGATGCTCCCCCTGAAACTATGCTCTCTGAGTTGGATTCTTCAGAATTTAGATTCTCAGAACTATCAGAACTTGGCATATCAGAACTTGACGAATCAGAACTTGAAGAGCCAGATGTATGTTCTGATGCTTCTTGAGATGTGGTATGTTTTTGAGTATGCTCCCCCTGCATAGGTGCATCTTTCTTTGGCGTAGTCACCACAGTTTCAATAACATCAGAGTTTAATCCATCAGAGTTTACAATATCAGGACTTAGACTGTCAGGATTTTCAGTATCAGAACTTGAGTCTTCATTTTCAAATCTCAGCTGATCATGATCAATAAAATCTTCAAGACCAGTAATATTCTTGTCATCAAAAGAGACATTGATAGATTCCATGACCACTCTTGTTCTCAAATTATAGACTCTGAAGGCTTTTGTGGAAAGTGGATATCCAACAAAGATTCATTCATCAGCTTTTAGATCAAATTTAGATAGCTGTTCAGGATGAGTCTTGAGAACAAAACACTTGCATCCAAATACATGAAAGTACTTCAGATTTGGCTTCTTTTTCTTCACCATCTCATATGGTGTTTTTCCTTGCTTGTTAATGAGTGTTGCATTTTGAGTAAAACAAGCAGTCTGCACAGCTTCAGCCCAGAAATAGGTTGGAAGCTTTGCTTCTTCAAGCATTGTACGTGCAGCTTCAATGAGGGTTCTATTCTTCCTTTCAACAACTCCATTTTGCTGTGGAGTTCCAGGAGCAGAAAATTCCTGCTTAATTCCATGGTTTTTGCAGAACTCTTCCATTATCAAATTCTTGAACTCAGTGCCATTATCACTCCTTATGGTTTTCACAGAAGCTCTGATACCACTTGTTAGGTCACACACACTATAGAGGGGGTGAATACAGTGTAAAGTACAATCAAATCGAACTTTAATATCACAAGTAACAGAAAACAAACTTTATTGAAACAATAAACTCTGTTATAGTATGGAACTGTTACCTCTCAGTGATGAACAAATATCACGAGAGCTACTAGGGTTAATACGAATAATCTTCTCGAATATGATAACACTTATAGTGTAAACCCTATATCTGTGTTTATATACTACACAGTTACAAGATAATCGTTAATTGATATGGAATATAATTTTTCTTCCTAAAATATATCAATCAGATATCTTTTCTTCCAAGTATTCTATTCTTCATAGAATTCCTTCTTCATGCATATCTCTTCTTATGTTTATCTCGATCTTCTTTCCTTTAATCAGCAACTATCCTTATCTTGAACGTCCTTCAGCACTTAAGTTCTGATATCCATCTTCTGATGATTATCTCCTGATAATATAAGTACTGATATCCTTAAGTCCTAACTTCTAGTAAGTACTGATTTATCCTGTTTAAGTAAGATCTGAAAACTAAACATAAATCATATTAGCCATGACATTATCAAATATATCTAACATCCATTGAAAGCAATGATTGCTGAATAATAACATCATACGAATGATACTTGTAAGATTTTTCCATTGAAGGAATACTTTTCTTCTTGAAAAAATGAAAGAAATATCGAATAACATCCTTAACCAAAGGTTAACCATTGAGGTCTCAAAGAGGTGCTATTTTGAAAGAAATAATTGTATCCAATGATTAATAAATAAGGAAGTATATTTTTCTTCAATCACTTTGTAATTTTAATTGGATATTTGTTATACAAATGAAAGAATAAAATATTTCATGAACAAAATATTCATAAAACTGAATGTGAATTCTCGTTTGAGTGGGCGACCTAGTTAGGTCTCAATTAAATCATTCTTTGAAAATTTCGTCAACAATTAAATATGGCATATATAATGCACTATGGAATAATCAAAATTTTATTGGAAGTGGAACTAGCAAAATAGTAACTAGTCCATATCAAGCAATATTATCAACCGGATAAAAAAATGGCCAGCACAATTGGTTTGGCCCATAGCAACTAGCTAGGACGATTAGCTAGGCTTTCGTCGCATTAATTAAAATTTTGACTAGTTAGGACAATTAACTAGTCATTCATGAGAACATATGAAACTAGGCATATTTCAGTTTGTTTGTATAAAAAAAATCTCAACATCGTAACCACTGAAGAAATTGTGGCTACCTGGATGACGATTTTGAAATAAAGAGTTTTTAAATTTGGGTCGAGAAAGAAAATTATAACTCTGAATCGAGGGGTCTTGGCATCGGAAAAATCGATAGCCTCTTATCAAATATTTCTTGCCAATAAAAGGGTACACTCAGAGGTGTTCTCGTTCACATACTTTATTAGATTCTCAATTAGAATTGAATTCGGAATACCAATATCAAATTGATACCCTTACTATGATTTCAAAGTTCGGTATACGATTTCATCCCGATTTAAAGAAAAGGATTCCCGAGGAATCTATGGGTATTAGATCATCCTTGTCTTTAACAATTTGTTAGATATTTACAATCTCAACTGAGAAGAGTAAGTATGAAAGAAGAAACAAATGAGGATACTCATTATGAATATTCATCGATGAATTGAGGTAAAATTTTAAAAAAATTCTATTGGATAATTGAAATGAAGTATAATTATCTCTGAGTTGAACAAGAAGATCATAATTTATGAATGAAAGTTCATGGATTAACTAAAAGAATTGAACAAGTCCTTATATGGAGAAAGACTATTCAATATGGTCACATCAGAAGTTCAAAGTAGGGAACAAAAGGATTGCCTGATATAACTTATCAAGGCAATACGAATGATCAATAATTTGGAGGGAGTAACGGGACAGTGAGTGGGTGCCAAAAGATTTCACTGATTATCCTAACTCTCATCATTATCCATTTGAGGATGATCCCACCTCTTCTTCTTCATAATTCCATGTTTCAAATAGTTTCTCTTTCAACTTCATTTTAAAATAGTTTACTAACTTGACTATCGCACGTATATCTGTCACTCTGGTGTTTTACCTCGAAGACCTCACTCAGAAATATTACAAAAACATCTATTAAGCCGATAGTTGCCTGTTATGCACATCTGTTACTAACTATAAGTGGCCAATTCCCCTGGGAACAGATCAAAGAGATCTCTTAGGGATCTCAATGCAGTCCATAAGTTCAGTGGCATGTGTGTGTAATTGAACATATGTTACCGAATATATTAGAGGTCTATGAGTATATATACATAGCCTCTGACATCATATCTACCAAAGAATTCCGCTCTGGACTCACTGGTCTATCCCTTTTAAAAAGGTTCTAAGATCGAACCATTGCTCGTTAGAATCTTATGCCATTTAATTATAGAAATGCCATCGATTCTCGATGCTCTTAATTTTTAATCTAAACCATCATATCCTTACATGTTAAGTGCACTAATAATATTATGTAGTGTACTTGTCTTATGATGACACTTGTATATCATATTCAAATCTTCCTTAACGGAAATAAAAATCCTCAAGGGTATATCAGACACTATCTCTGCTGAATTCGTTATTAATACGATATTCACCTTCTCATTGGTAAAATGACACCTTCAAATAGTCTGGGTCAATAACCTCAATTGTATATTAATAATTAGACTTTATGGTTCTCACATGTGATGCCCCTTCTTGGGCAACCTACACAGAACTACAAGTAACAAGGCTCGCGTTATCAAAATTTATATATGGTGTTGGTAATATCGTCTTTACCCCAATGCTCTGGAGACTCAGCTCCAAGTTCTACATCCATATCCTTGCCAAATCAAATATGATTCTAATTTTTCTCCTCATCATTCTGATAATCTCCAATGGTCTCATTAGTCATACCTTAATACCTCAAATATACACTAATCCTAACCTACCCATTGGGGCTACATCCGGTAGTCCAATGATGAACTCTATATGAGCTCTTACGCAATCTCGCATCTAGACAGATTCCTAACACTCTCATCTCTAAGTACTATAACTTAATGCTCTGATACCATTTCTGTAACGCCCCCAAATTCGGGGTCAGGAATCTGGGTCGTCACGCCATCCTTCACTCATGTATAACCTGGTATTGATTCAATAATCCCCAGACCCCAATCTCATACTCACACACACAAGTTATAGTCTTAAAAATGACGTACAAGATGTAATCTTCTTTTATTACACTCGAATGTACTTTACAGGATCTCAAACAATTATTTATAACCTCTACATGAAGTTACAATAATTACGACTCATATCTTATATCTATCTGATACTCTAGCACACCAGAGACAAAGCAGCCAGGGATCCCCCCCATGACTGCAAGCGACTAGGTCCCACATCGGCATACTGGTTATCTGTTGTGTTGTGTCATTTAAAAGAAAGCAAGAGTGAGCTATAATGCCCAATATAATAATGTACAGTATGAAAATGACTGTATGATAAACTCACGTAAAACATCATATTTGATAAATACGTTTTCTTCAAAAATAGTTTTCCTTGGTGATACACACCTTCTTATGAAAACAATCCTTTAATGGATTTTATTAACCTATGAATACCTTAATAGTAAACCCAGCACCTAGGCTTGGGTTACGGTATTGCATCACAATTCCAATTGGAAGAATAGGACATTCGTTGGAGCCACCGCATACGATGATCAGTCGTAATACGATAATAGTAACCTTTTCTACTAGTAGAAGGACGACACCTTCGTATCTCGGTTATCACCCTTGCCGCATTTGGGCTACGTGTCCCATTTTCGGGTATACACATACTTCATAAGTTCCTGAGTACACTATATACCTTCGCATACGGTACCTTTGGTAGTCCATCTAGCACACATAGTACCAGAGTCTACCCCTCCCTTGTCCTTTAAAGGTATTCTATCAATCTCGAGACTCGAACCACATCGAAGTTCCCCAAGCATTTTGCTTGTTGATAGAAATAGCTTATCTCTCTAAGATATAAGTGTATATATATGTATATACGTACTTCCGAGAATTTCGGAGGAAGTACTAAGGATGTGAGTTGACCGTTGTCAACAGATAATTAATAAGGGGGGAAAGTTTCTCCTTGAAACTATATTCAAAATATTAAATATGTCGGGATAATATTCTCCGACGATCTGAAATTACTCGAATGATTTTCCGAAATCAGAAAGTATGTTTTAAATCAGGATCTATGATTTTAAATCAAAATAAACTCTTTAATTAAATAATAATTAATTAAATGATAATCGATAAATAATTAAACCTCGAATGAGTTTACTCTTTAAAAGAGTATTTAAAGTAATATTCATCAACTAGTTTATGTTTACGCAAGTAATAATCTTTAATGATTAATCAGGTTTGAAATAAAAATTTTACTGGGATATACTACGCCCATGATAAAAGAATAAATATATAGTATTTATTATTCGAATCAATAAAATATAGTTGAGGGAATATGATCGTTGGGAAATCGTTTTAATAAAAGTTAGAGGTATTTTAATGTTTCGTAAGTGGACGTTGAGTCCCTTTAAAACGTACCATTATAGACTTTTAATCATACAAAACATCTCCGGGATGATTCCCGGATTTATACTTTATAAAACAAAACTAACCGACTCCCGCTCTTACGACTTATGCATCACGCTCTACTGTAGCGTTAATATTCTTAATTAAAACACCTCCGGAATACTTCCGGGTTTTCATCAATTTTTACTGATCGATCCTCGGTCTAAAATATATACACGCCACGCTACTCGCTAGTGCCAACATTCTCAATTATAAACTCCTCCGGGATACTTCTGGATTTTTATAAGCTTACACCGACCGGCTCTCGGTCTAAATATAATATTTCGAACTCGGTATGAACATATACTAGAAATTATCAACAATTGAGTAATGTAATACATCTCAAACTTCGTAAAATAGTTTAAAGCAATCTCATGCATATATCACAGTTTTGTAAAATATTCACAACACAACAGTTCTTAAAAGGTAGGGTTTGAAAACTTGCCTGGGCATCTCGAGGTGGAGGATGCTCTAGGTTCCGCTCGGAAATCTATAACCATAAATACAATTCGTTAGGCCCCGTTCTAATTTACGGCGACTCACACTTATGCGCTACTTATTATGCACCCTCTCAACTTATACTACCCTTATTATTCCTTCAAGTTCTTATTCACATTATGGTCGCTTCATTTTTCTAAGTATCTTTGGTTCATTCTCATTATCGTCGTCGGCTCCGCTTATGGATTCTTTGGTTTTAACGGACTTACGTTTACGATCGGGGTTTCGTTTACGCCCTAACTCTTAACACAACCACCAACAATCATCATTTCATCATCAACACACAAACTCCTCTCAAGAACATCATGTTCTTGAGGCAACAACAATTAACCTTAAATCTACTTAACTTAAACTTCAAGATCTCAACAATACCACT
This sequence comes from Apium graveolens, assembly GCF_009905375.1. Lineage (NCBI taxonomy): Eukaryota > Viridiplantae > Streptophyta > Magnoliopsida > Apiales > Apiaceae > Apium > Apium graveolens. The sequence continues at coordinate 158,060 of NC_133656.1, read as the reverse complement.
TCTTAAACTAAGTTTTCTACCACATACTAAATGGATATTAAAAATAAATCTTAAATAAAGTTGGGTCAAAGATTTTTACCTTTCTTAAAAGCTTGAGATGTGTTCTTGAGGATGGTGGAGGCTTGGAAGTGCTTGGTAAAATTTTTGGAACCTAAAACCACCATTGAATTTAAGAAACCAAAGAGAGGTTACTATTCATACTATTCACTAGTGAGTTTCTTGATTTTATTTCACCCATCAAACCTTGATAAAAAGAGATGAAAGAATTTTCTCACCTTAGTTTAATTTCTAGGAGGCTTGAGAATTAATAGGGTGATTTTACCATGGCTAGATTTTGAGATTTGAAATTGAATTCTCCCCTTTTTCTTCAAGGGGCCGAATGAAGCAATGGTGTGGGGGGCGTATTTATACTTGCTTCCCTTGGTTGCTTAGCTTGGTTGCTTTGCTAGGTTTCTTCTAGGAAATGGGGGTGATATATTTCCTTGATCTTTATTCTTCCTAGGTTGAATCCTAGGTTTATTCTTGTTGCAAATCTTGGGGACAAATCTTAGGTAGCTTCCTAGAAACTACTTGTGTTAGCTTCCTTAGCACAGTATTTGGATAGCTTACTTGATCATCCTATGGTTAGCTTAATATTTGATAAAGTAACCATGGTTACTTTCTTACCATGGTTTAGTTAGTGCGTTACATTTATTTAATCGTTTACGCGTTCGCTTGGTTGTTTAAACGTTTTCGTAATACTTACTCGTAAATGGTTCGCGACGTAATTCCTTTCGTATTTATTCCTTATATTTTTAATTATCATACTTGAATATAAATATGTAGCATTTTAATCTTGTAATTATATTGTGATTCCCTTAATCCTTGATAAGTCATAAATACGGTCATTTTTCAAAGTTCATTTTCATCGAAAACTAATAGCGTTTACATACACTCATTTGGTACGTATAATCGCAATATCAACTCCGAAACTCATTTTCTCATGCACTATATAGTGTGGGCTCAAAAGTTTTTCCCGTCCGTCAGGGTTACTATTCATTAAACGTTTTACTAGGTCTCAAAAATTCAAGTTATTATATTACCATTCATAAAGGTCTTTTACCGATGTCAAAAATTTGGGTTCTTACATGGTAGCTTTGCTTCATCAAGCATAGTTCGTGCAGCTTGAATGAGAGTCCTATTCTTTCTTTCTACAACTCCATTTTGCTATAGAGTTCCAGGTGCAGAAAATTCTTGTTTGATTCCATGCTCTTTGCAGAACTCTTCCATGATTGAATTCTTGAACTCAGTGCCATTATCACTTCTTATAATCTTAACAGAATCTTTGACCAATTTATCTAGCTGTCTGACTTGATCATTTAGAGTAGATGCAGTTTCATTTTTCTTATGCAAGAAATACACCCAAGTGTATCTTGTGAACTCATCCACTATAACCATAGCATATTTCTTCTTTGCAATAGACATGACATTGACTGGACCAAATAGATTAAAATGCAGTAGGTGATAAGGCTCAAGAATTGAGGATTCAGTTTTGCTCTTGAATGAAGATTTTCTTTGTTTTGCCTTTTGGCATGAATCACAAAGGCCATCAGGAGCAAATATTGATTTTGGCAGTCCTCTCATAAGATCTTTCTTTACAAGCTCATTTATGTTGTTGAAATTTAAATGAGAGAGTCTTTTGTGCCAATCCCAGCTTTCTTCAATTGATGCTCTACTCAACAGATAGATTGCAGAACCATCAGAACATGTTGAAAGACTGGCTTCATAAATGTTACCATGCCTGTAACCTTTCGAAACCACTTTGCATGTAGAATTACTTACAACTTTACAGTGTTCTTCAAAGAAATCCACATGATAACCTCTGTCACAAATTTGACTCACACTTAGCAGATTATGTTTAAGTCCTGAGACAAGAGCTACTGTTTCAATGATGACATTCCCAAGATTTATATTGCCATATCCCAGAGTTTTTCCCATGTTGCCATCTCCATAAGAAACTCCTGGGCCAGCTTTCTCCATAAAGTCTGATAGCAGGGCTTTATTTTCAGTCATATGTCCTGAACATCCACTGTCCAGCACTAAAATGTTTTTCCTGTTGCCCTGCAATCACAAAGACCACTAATGGTTAGTTTTAAGGACCCAAAACTGCTTGGGTCCTTTGGTCTTTTTAAGTTTGTTAGCATTTACAGCGGATTTAATTTCAAAGTTTATGCTAACTTATTGTTTATCAGAGTTTATATCAGACTTTGCATCAGACTTTACACTAGAAGGAATTAAAGTAACTTTCTTCAAAGAAGGTTTTATTTGATAATAATCATAGTACCAACTATGATATTCCTTACAAGTATAAATGGAATGCCATAAACTACCACAATGAAAATAAGGATTTTGTGGCTTAAACCTAACAGACTGACTCTTAACTCCTGAACTAGGAGGAAAAGAGTTTATATCTTTATTTTTCCTGTAAAAAAGAAGCAGGATGGTTAGAGTTTCCATAGTTATAACATTTCTTTCTAAGAGCATTAGGAACAGGCATATAATTATTGCTTTTATTCACACCTTCCTTTCCATTCCTATTTTTCCTAGCTTCCTTTACCTTGTTGACATTCCTAATCTCTTTCAGCTTATGCTTAAGCTGCTTCTTTGTCATTAAGCCTATGTTTACTTCAGCTGGTTTATCCTGTTCTAATTTGTCAGAAGTTGACTTTTCCTTAACTCCTGTCACAGACTCTTTCATCTTTTCAGAATCAGACTTTATAATTTTTGCTACAAACTTAACAGGATTTACCTTTGGCTTAGCAGTCTATTTAACAACAATGAACTCAATTTGTTCAGTTCCTTTTTCACTTTTATCATCTCCATAACCTAAGCCCTCTTTCCAGTTTCCACTACTTAATAAATTCTGAGTTGTTCTGCCAGAGTTATTCCAAGTTCTGATAATCTCTCTTTCCTTTTCTAAGTCAGCTTTTAGAGATTCGTTCAATTTTAACACTTCATCTCTAACATATAAAGCATCATATTTTTCTTTCTTAGTTTGATGAAGAAAAACTAACTCCTTTTCTAAATAATCATTTCTCTTTTTATAAGCTAGATTTTCAGATGTTAATCTTTCACATGTTAAAGTCTGATCTCTATAACTAATGAACATGGGTTTAAGATACAATCTCAACTCAGTAATATCATCAGTATGAAAGGCATAAGTTGTTTGAGGTACCTTCAATTCAGTAGTTGCAGGACTGCTATCAGCATTTGCCATCAGGGCATAGTTCACCTCATATTCAGAATCTGCAGTGTTTGTCCAACTTTTCTTCTTTGTGACAAGTGCCTTGCCTTTGTCACTTTATCCTTTCTTGCAGTCAGGAGATATGTGGCCTCTTTCACCATAGTTGTAGCATTTGACATTTGAGTTGTCTCCTCTGTCAGACTTCCCTCCCTTGCCTTCAGACTTTCCGAACCCTTTCTTATCAGAACTTCCATTTTTCCCGAAAAACTTCTTGCCTTTTCTGAATTTCCTGTAATCTATCTTTGTGATACCCTTTACCATAAGAGCACACAATTTTATCATCTCTTCATCAGCATCTATTTCAGGTAAACTTTCAGTTTCTGAATCATCATCATCAGAATATGAAGACTCTGAATTAGACTTTATGATGAAAGTCTTTCCTTTGCCCCTTTTTGAGGCAGCCAATTTAGGATATTCCTCCTCATCCTTAAGAGTAACTGTCCTTGACTTTATTCCATGCCTTTTGCTCCTTTGATCCATCTCAAGTTCATAAGTCTTGAGCATACCTTAAATTTCATCAAGAGTAGTTTCAGTAAGGTCATAGTTATCTCTTATGGTAGTAGACTTCAAATCCCAATTTTTAGGAAGAGCTAAAAGGAATTTTAGATTTGAATCTTCAAGATCATATTCCTTGTCCATCAGTGACAGATCATTCAAGAGTTTGACAAACCTATCATATAAGTCAGTTAAAGACTCATCAGCTTTTGAGTCAAAGTGCTCATACTCTTGAGTGAGTATAGTCCTCCTTTTCTTCTTGATTGCATCAGTTCCCTGACATCTTGTCTCCAAAGCATCCCATATCTCCTTTCCAGTTTTGTAATTAATTACCCTATTTGACATGACATTATCAATGGCACTATGTAGCAAATGCCTTACCCTTGCATCCTTGGCAATAGATGAGATGTCTTCAGCTGTGTACTCACCTTTCTCCGTTGGTATGGTCTTTGCTGGTTGATCAGCAACTACAACAAAGAGCTTGGTAGGCTTATGTGGTCCTTTATTAATTCTATCAAGGTATTCTGGATCTGTAGCTTCCAGAAACATAGCCATCTTCACTTTACATATGGGATACTCGGAAGGTCTCAATATGGGAACCCTAATAGTCTCATATCGACTGTGAGTTTAAGTCTTTTGAGTTTCTTCAGTTTTGGTGAGCTTGGTTGGAGTTTGTGCTTCTTCATACATGATTGTTTGGATCTTTACTGTATGTGTGTTAACCAGAAAAGCTTTGATACCAATTGTTAGGTCACACAACACTGTAGAAGGGGGTTGAATACAGTGTTTTCACAATCAAATCGATTTAACATAAGTATGTAACAAAGATCAAGTATATTGAATAAACCCTGTTATAATAAGAACTGTTGTTCTCTCTCAGTGATGAACAAATATCACTAAGAGCTGCTAGGTTACAATGTATAATCTTCTCGATAATGATAACATATATAGTGTAAACCCTAAGTCTGTGTTTATATAGTACACAGTTACAAGATAACTTCTAATTGATATGGAATATAATTCTGTCTCCTAAAATATATCAATCATATATCTTCTACAAGTCTTCCAGTCTTCTAACTCTTTCCATGCATATCTTCTTTTGTTTTAATCTCGATCTTCTACTGTAAATCAGCTTCCTTCCTTATATGAAAGTCTTCCCGTACTTAAGGTCTGAAATGACCTTAAGTTCTTATATTAAGTTCTGACTTCCAGTAAGTCCTGATTCCAGTAAGTCCTGATATGTCCTGTTTGTTAAGATCTGAAAACTAAACATGAATCATATTAGACATGACATCTCAAATATATCTAATAGCTTCACAAGTTTCTCATATTTTTTTGTTGACCCATGCTTTATTTTGAATTCCCTATTTACTTTGAGACATCATCAATATTGAGTCTCCGCAAACTTTTAAAGTTCTTGAACCTCGGGGTTTTAACTGAGGCAATTCTGGCCACCAAGGCCTTTTACCTGTCTTCGTTGTTTGTCATTTGAGAAATCCAATATCAAGACAAATTCTATCATAGATCCATCATGATCTTGCACTACTTATTTTGTTTTTGATGATCTATCAAAATAGATAATCGAATATCACTTGAGTATCATCTCTTTCCCTTGTTGACATGTTTCCTTGCCCTCATGGGGTATGTCTTCCTGCCCCCCGACTTCTTGGTTGTAAATGGGGCATTCAACCTGCAAGTCAGTCAAATCTCGAACCTTAAACACGGTACGTGTTTATACTAAATTCGTCAGACTTAGTTGTCCACTTAAACAACCTTCCTCGCACCATGGTTATACTTCACTTTCTTAGTAGGTGGGTTGCTGAACCTCCATGTCTTTTTTCACAGGGACAAATCTAAATTACATAATTGAGTTTTCCATATATGGATTCAGTACTTCTTTGGGTGTTCCAGTCATTTGTTTCTTCAATTTCTCAAATATTACTAGGCTTCTATCAGTCCATGAAGAATCCCTTACTTTCTTCAATACCGTGAAGAAGGGCAAACACTTGTTACTGGATTCGGAGATGAACCTATCCTAAATTGCACTCTTTAGTTTCTCTACGTTCTTAATAAAAGATGAAGGTTCCATGACCAAGAATCTTATCAACATTGGCCTTGATTCCCCACTCAGAGATGTGGCCCAAGAATTTTCAGATCCTACCTCAAAGACACACCTTGTAGGATTTAACATTATCTTGTGGTGCCTCGGCACTTCAAATACCTCTCGAAATTATTTCATGTATTCTGCTTTGACTAGACTCTTAATTTTATTATATCATAGACCCTCACGGCCTTTTAATAGAGATGCTCAAAATTTTTTTACTTTCTAACCTTTGGTAGGTGGCATCTGATTTCTCAAATTAAAAGCAGCAAAAAGATATATAATATTACAAAGTTAGTGAGGAGTGGTACCTTAGGAATGTCGTCCTTATAATTAGCTTACTGTTTTGTGGTTTCTCTCCTGCCAAGGGCAAAAGTTCCTCTTCGTTTTCCTCACTATACTCCGGTTACCATCATTATCGTGTTTATATGTAACCAACTCAAGATCAAATCCAGGCTTATCATCTTATTTAGTTTTTCAAGTGATAAATGGATAAGTATCTGTTAGATATATTTGATAATGTCATGTCTAATATGATTTGTGTTTAGTTTTCAGATCTTAATTGAACAGGACAAATCAGTACTTAACTGGATATCAGCACTTATACTAAAGTCAGAACTTAAGTTGTCAAAACTTAAGTTATCAGGAGATATTTATAAGGAGATAATATCAGGACTTAAGGAGACTTTCAGATAAGGAAGGCGGCTGATTGAAAGGAAAGAAGATCAAGACAAATGCAAGAAGAAATATGCATGAAGAAGGAATTCTATGAAGAATAGAATACTTGGAAGAAAAGACAATTGATTGATATATTTTAGGAAGCAGAATTATATTCCATATCAATTAGTGATTATCTTGTAACTGTGTAGTACATAAACATAGACATAGGGTTTACACAAAAAGTGTTATAATTATCGAGAATAATATTCATTGTAACCCTAGCAATATTTTGTTCATCACTGAGAAAGGACAGTTCCACATAGTAACAGAGTTTAATAAAGTTTGTTTTATGTTACTTGTGTTCTTTGAATTCGATTTGATTATGCTATACACTGTATTCAACCCCCTTCTACGGTGTGTGTGACCTAACAAGTGGTATCAGAGCCTATCTGTTAACACACAAACAGTTTAAGATCCAAAAACTATCATGTCTGAAGCAGAAACTCCAACCAAGCCCACCAAAACTGAAGAACCTCCAAAGACTCAAATCCATAGTCGATATGAGGCTATTAGAGTTCCCATACTGAAACCATCTGAATACCTCATATGGAAGGTGAGGATGACTATGTTTCTGGAAGCTACAGATCCAGAATATCTTGACAGAATCAATGAAGGACCTCACAAGCCAACCAAACTCGCAGTTGCAGTTGCAGGTGAAGTAGCAAAGTCTGTACCAAAGGAGAAGAGTGATTACACTGCTGAAGATATAGTATCAATTGCTAAGGATGCTAAGGTACGACACTTGCCGCATAGTGCCATTGATAATGTAATGTCAAACAGGGTAATTAACTACAAGACTACAAAGGAGATATGGGATGCCTTGGAGACAAGATGCCAGGGAACGGATTCGATTAAGAAGAACAGGAAGACTATACTCACTCAAGAGTATGAACACTTTGACTCAAAGCCTAATGAGTTATTGACTGATTTATATGACAGATTTGTCAAACTCTTGAATAATTTGTCACTAGTTGATAAGGAGTATGATCTTGAAGATTCAAATCTTAAATTCCTATTAGCTCTTCCTGAAAGTTGTGATTTGAAGGCCACAATTATAAGAGACAACTATAATCTTGAAGAAACAACTCTTGATGAATTTTATGGGATGCTCAAGACTCATAAACTTGAGATGGAACAAAGAAGCAAGAGGAAAGGAGGAAAGTCAAGGAAAGTTGCTCTTAAGGCTGAGGAAGAATCCCCCAAAGCAGCAACCTCAAGGAAAGGCAAGGGAAAAGCGCTCTTCACAAAGTCTGATACTGAGTCATCAAGTTCTGATAGTGATGATGACTCAGAAACTGAAAGCTTGCCTGAGATGGATGCTGATGAAGAGATGATGAAGCTGTGTGCTCTTATGGTGAAAGGAATCACAAGAATTGCATACAAAAAATTCAGGAAGGGAAAGAAGTTTTCCAGGAAAGGTGCAACATCTGATAAGAATTTCAAAAAAACTGAAGGCAAAGGAGGGAAGTCTGACAGAGGAGATTACACAAATGTCAAATGCTACAACTATGGTAAGAAAGGCCACATATCTCCTGATTATAAGAAAGTAAAGAGTGACAAAGGCAAGGCTCTTGTCACAAAGAAGAAAAGCTGGATAGACACTTCAGATTCTGAAAGTGAGGAGAACTATGCCTTGATGGCAAATGCTGATAGCAGTTCTGAAGCTGTTGAGTTAAAGGTACCTCAAACTACTTATGCCTTTCATACTGATGACATTAATGAGTTGAGAAGATATCTTAAAACCATGTTCATTAGTTATAGAGATCAAACTTTAACATGTAAAAGATTAACTTCTGAAAATCTTGCTTGTAAAAAGAGGAATGATTATTTAGAAAAAGAGTTAGTCATGTTCCATCAAACTCAGAAAGATAGAGATGATGCTTTCTATGTTAGGGATGAAGTACTTAAAATGAATGAATCTCTAAAAATTGAGTTCGAAAAGGAAAGAGAGATTATCAGGACTTGGACTAACTCTGGCAGAACAACTCAGAATTTGTTAAGTAGTGGAAACTGGAAAGAGGGCTTAGGTTATGGAGATGATAAGAATGATAAAGGAACTGTAGAAATTAAGCTTATAGTTGTTAAACAAAAGCCAAAGGTAAAACCTGTTAAGTTTGTAGATGTAAAGTCTGATACTGAGAAATGAGAAGTTAAAGATAAATTAACTTCTGAAAAACTAAAACAGGAAAAGCCAATCGAAGTTAACGTAGGCTTAATGACAAAGGAGCAGCTTAAGCATAAGCTGAAAGTTGTTAAAAATGTAAACAAGGTAAAGTCACCTAGGAAAAATAGGAATGGAAAGGAAGGTGTGAATAAAAGCAATGATTATAAGCCTGTTCCTAATGCTCCTAGAAAAACATGTCATAACTGTGGAAGTTCTAACCATCTGGCTTCTTTTTGCAGTAAGAATAAGAACATAAACTTCTTACCTTCAAAGTCAGTCTGTTAGATATAGGCCACAAAATCCTTGTTTTTATTGTGGTAGTTTATGGCATTTCATTTATACTTGTAAGTAATATCATAGTTTGTACTATGATTATTATCAAATAAAACCTTCTTTAAAGAAAGTTAGCATTGTTCCTTCTATTGGAAGTACTGATACAAAGTCTGATAGTGTAGATGCTGATAAGAAAAATGTTTACATAAACTCTGATGCTAAATCCACTGCAAATGTTAACAAACTTAATAAGGCCAAAGGATCCAAGCAAGTCTGGATCCTTAAAACTAATCATTAGTGGTCTTTGTTATTGCAGGGCAACAGGAAAAACATCTTAGTTCTGGACAGTGGATGTTGAGGACATATGGCTGGAAATAAAGCCCTGCTATCAGACTTTATGGAGAAAGTTGGCCCAAGTGTTTCTTATGGAGATGGCAACATTGGAAAAACACTGGGATATGGAAATATCAATCTTGGGAATGTCATCACTAAAGAAGTAGCTCTGGTCTAAGGACTTAAACACAATCTGCTGAGTGTTAGTCAAATCTGTGACAGAGGTTATCATGTGGATTTTTTTTAAGAACACTGTGAAGTTGTAAGCAAATCTACAGGAAAAGTTGTTCTGAAAGGATAAAGGCATGGTAACATTTATGAAGCCCAGCTTTCAACAAGTACTGATGGTTTTACAATCTGTCTGTTGAGTAGAGCATCAATTGAAGAAAGCTGGAATTGGCACAAGAAACTCTCGCATTTAAATTTCAACAATATAAATGAACTGGTCAAGAAAGATCTTGTGAGAGGACTGCCAAAGTTAGTATTTGCTCCTGATGGCCTTTGTGATTTATGTCAGAAGGCTAAACAAAGAAAATCTTCATTCAAGAGCAAGACCGAATCATCAATTCTTGAGCCTTATCACCTACTACATGTAGATCTATTTGGTCCAGTGAATGTCATATCTATTGCAAAGAAGAAATATGCTATGGTCATAGTGGATGAGTTCACCAGATACACATGGGTGTATTTCTTGCACACAAAAAGTGAAACTGCATCTATCTTGATTGATCATGTCAAGCAACTGGATAAATTGGTCAAAGATTCAGTGAAGATCATAAAAAGTGATAATGGCACTGAGTTCAAGAATTTGATCATGGAAGATTTCTGCAAAGACCATGGAATCAAGCATGAATTTTCTACTCCTGGAACTCCACAGCAAAATGGAGTTGTTGAAAGAAAGAATAGAACTCTTGTTTAAGCTGCACGAACAATGCTTGATGAAGCAAAGCTATCAACCTATTTTTAGGCTAAAGCTGTGTAGACTGCTTGTTTTACTAAGAATTCAACACTCATTAACAAGCATGGAAAGACACCATATGAGATGGTAAAGAAAAAGAAGCCAAATCTGAAGTATTTTCATGTATTTGGATGCAAGTGTTTTGTTCTTAAGACCCATCCTGAACAGCTATCCAAATTTGATTTAAAAGTTGATGAAGGAATTTTTGTTGGATATCCACTTACCACAAAAGCCTTCAGAGTCTACAATTTAAGAACGAGGGTGGTCATGGAATCTATCAATGTCTCCTTTGATGATAAGAAGATTACTGGACTTGAAGATTTCAATGATTATGATCAGCTGAGATTTGAAAATGAAGACTTAAATTCTGATACTGTAAATCCTGAAAGTCTAAATCTTGATACTGCAAACTCTGATGGATTAAACTTTGATGTTATTGAAACAGTAGTGACTACGCCAAATGAATATGCACCTATGCAGGGGAAGCATACCGAAGATACAACCACATCTCAAGAAGCATCAGAACATACAACTGGCTCTTCAAGTTCTGATTCATCAAGTTTTGATAAGCCGAGTTCTGATAATTCTGAAAACTTAAATTCTGAAGGATCCAACTCAGAGAGCATAGTTTCAGGGGAAGCATCAGAAAATGTTGATGAAGACAGCATGGATCATGGGGGAGCATCCAGTTCTAGAGAAAAGCTTCCATCTGCAAGGAAGTGGACTAAATCACATACACCTGATTTAATAATTGGAAATCCTGATGCAGGTGTCAGAACTAGAACAGCTACTTCAAGTGAATATCTCTATAATTCTTTTCTTTCTCAGACTGAACCAAAGAAAGTGGAAGAAGCTCTTCAAGATGCTGATTGGATGCAAGCAATGCAGGAAGAGTTAAATGAATTTGAAAGAAATAAAGTCTGGACCCTAGTGCCAAGACCAAAGAACAGATCTGTTATTGGTACAAAGTGGGTGTTCTGAAACAAAACTGATAGTGATGGAATAATTACAAGGAATAAAGCAAGGCTGGTTGTAAAAGGATATTCTCAACATGAGGGAATTGATTATGATGAAACATTTACACCAGTAGCTAGATTGGAAGCCATAAGGATATTTTTGTCTTATGCTGCTCACAAAAAGTTTACAGTCTTTCAAATGGATGTGAAAAGTGCTTTTCTCAATGGAGAATTGGAAGAGGAAGTATATGTTGAACAACCTCCAGGCTTTGTAGATTCCAAATTTCCAAATCATGTCTACAGGCTTGATAAAGCACTTTATGGCCTTAAGCAAGCTCCAAGAGCATGGTATGAGACTTTGTTAGATATATTTGATAATGTTATGTCTAATATGATTTGTGTTTAATTTTCAGATCTTACTTGAACAGGACAAATCAATATCTAACTGGATATCAGCACTTATACTAAAGTCAGAACTTAAGTTTTCAGAACTTAAGTTTTCAGAACTTAAGTTATCAAGAGATATTTATCAGGAGATAATATCAGGACTTAAGGAGACATTCAGATAAGGAATGCGGATGATTGAAAGGAAAGAAGATCAAGACAAACGCAAGAAAAAATATGCATGAAGAATGAATTCTATGAAGAATAGAATACTTGGAAGAAAAGATAACTGATTGATATATTTTAGGAAGCAGAATTATATTCCATATCAATTAGTGATTATCTTGTAACAGTGTAGTATATAAACACAAACATAGGGTTTACACAAAAAGTGTTATCATTATCGAGAATAATATTCATTGTAACCCTAGCAATATTTTGTTCATCACTGAGAGAGGACAGTTCCACATTGTAACAGAGTTTAATAAAGTTTGTTTTATGTTACTTGTGTTCTTTGAATTCGATTTGATTGTGCTATACACTATATTCAACCCCCTTCTACAGTGTGTGTGACCTAACAAGTGGTATCAGAGCCTATATGTTAACACACAAACAGTTTAAGATCCAAAAACAATCATGTCTGAAGCAGAAACTCCAACCAAGCCCACCGAAACAGAAGAACCTCCAAAGACTCAAATCCATAGTCGATATGAGGCTATTAGAGTTCCCATACTGAAACCATCTGAATACCTCATATGGAAGGTGAGTGTTTCTGGAAGCTACAGATCCAGAATATCTTGACAGAATCAATGAAGGACCTCACAAGCCAACCAAACTCGCAGTTGCAGTTGCAGGTGAAGTAGCAAAGTCTGTACCAAAGGAGAAGAGTGATTACACTGCTGAAGATATAGCATCAATTGCTAAGGATGCTAAGGTACGACACTTGCTGCATAGTGCCATTGATATTGTAATGTCAAACAAGGTAATTAACTGCAAGACTGCAAAGGAGATATGGGATGCCTTGGAGACAAGATGCCAGGGAACGGATTCGATTAAGAAGAACAGGAAGACTATACTCACTCAAGAGTATGAACACTTTGACTCAAAGCCTAATGAGTTATTGACTGATTTATATGACAGATTTGTCAAACTCTTGAATGATTTGTCACTAGTTGATAAGGAGTATGATCTTGAAGATTTAAATCTTAAATTCCTGTTAGCTCTTCCTGAAAGTTGGGATTTGAAGGCCACAATTATAAGAGACAACTATAATCTTGAAGAAACAACTCTTGATGAATTTTATGGGATGCTCAAGATTCATGAACTTGAGATGGAACAAAGAAGCAAGAGGAAAGGAGGAAAGTCAAGGACAGTTGCTCTTAAGGCTGAGGAAGAATCCCCCGAAGCAGCTACCTCAAGGAAAGGCAAGGGAAAAGCGCTCTTCACAAAGTCTGATATTGAGTCATCAAGTTCTGATAGTGATGATGACTCAGAAACTGAAAGCTTGCTTGAGACTGATGTTGATGAAGAGATGATGAAGCTGTGTGCTCTTATGGTGAAAGGAATCACAAGAATTGCATACAGAAAATTCAGGAAGGGAAAGAAGTTTTCCGGGAAAGGTGCAAGTTTTGATAAGAAGAATTTTAGAAAAACTGTAGGCAAAGGAGGGAAGTCTGACAGAGGAGATTACACACATGTCAAATGCTACAACTATGGTAAGAAAGGCCACATATCTCCTGATTATAAGAAAGTGAAGAGTGACAAAGGCAAGGCTCTTATCACAAAGAAGAAAAGCTGGATAGACACTTCAGATTCTGAAAGTGAGGAGAACTATGCCTTAATGGCAAATGCTGATAGCAGTTCTGAAGCTGCTGAGTTAAAGGTACCTCAAACTACTTATGCCTTTCATACTGATGACATTAATGAGTTGAGAAGATATCTTAAAACCATGTTCATTAGTTATAGAGATCAAACTTTAACATGTGAAAGATTAACTTCTGAAAATCTTACTTGTAAAAAGAGGAATGATTATTTAAAAAAAGAGTTAGTCATGTTCCATCAAACTCAGAAAGATAGAGATGATGCTTTCTATGTTAGGGATGAAGTACTTAAAATGAATGAATCTCTAAAAACTGAGTTAGAAAAGGAAAGAGAGATTATCAGGACTTGGACTAACTCTGGCAGAACAACTCAGAATTTGTTAAGTAGTGGAAACTGGAAAGAGGGCTTAGGTTATGGAGATGATAAGAATGATAAAGGAACTGTAGAAATTAAGCCTATAGTTGTTAAACAAAAGCCAAAGGTAAAACCTGTTAAGTTTGTAGTTGTAAAGTCTGATACTGAGAAATCAGAAGTTAAAGAGGAATTAACTTCTGACAAACTAAAGCAGGAAAAGCCAACTGAAGTTAATGTAGGCTTAATGACAAAGGAGCAGCTTAAGCATAAGCTGAAAGTTGTTAAAAATGTAAACAAGGTAAAGTCACCTAGGAAAAATAGGAATGGAAAGGAAGGTGTGAATAAAAGCATTGATTATAAGCCTGTTCCTAATGCTCCTAGAAAAACATGTCATAACTGTGGAAGTTCTAACCATCTGGCTTCTTTTTGCAGGAAGAATAAGAACATAAACTCCTTACCTTCAAAGTCAGTCTGTTAGATATAGGCCACAAAATCCTTGTTTTCATTGTGGTAGTTTATGGCATTTCATTTATACTTGTAAGGAATATCATAGTTTGTACTATGATTATTATCAAGTAAAACCTTCTTTAAAGAAAGTTAGCATTGTTCCTTCTAGTGTAAGTACTGATACAAAGTCTGATAGTGTAAATGCTAATAAGAAAAATGTTAACATAAACTCTGATGCTAAATTCGCTGCAAATGTTAACAAACTTAATAAGGCCAAAGGATCCAAGCAAGTCTGGGTCCTTAAAACTAATCATTATTGGTCTTTGTGATTGCAGGGCAACAGAAAAAACATCCTAGTTCCGGACAGTGGATGATCAGGACATATGCCTGGAAATAAAGCCCTGCTTTTGTGGAGAAACTGGCCCAAGTGTTTCTTATGGAGATGGAAACATTGGAAAAACACTGGGATATGGCAATATCAATCTTGGGAATGTCATCATTAAAGAAGTAGCTCTGGTCTCAGGACTTAAACACAATCTGCTGAATGTTAGTCAAATCTGTGACAAAGGTTATCATGTGGATTTCTTTGAAGAATACTGTGAAGTTGTAAGCAAATCTACAGGAAAAGTTGTTCTGAAAGGATACAGGCATAGTAACATTAATGAAGCCAAGCTTTCAACAAGTACTGATGGTTCTACAATCTATCCGTTGAGTAGAGCATCAATTGAAGAAAGCTGGAATTGGCACAAGAAATTCTCTCATTTAAATTTCAATAATATAAATGAACTGGTCAAGAAAGATCTTGTGAGAGGACTGCCAAAGTCAGTATTTGCTCCTGATGGCCTTTGTGATTCATGTCAGAAGGCTAAACAAAGAAAATCTTTATTCAAGAGCAAGACTGAATCATCAATTCTTGAGCCTTATCACCTACTACATGTAGATCTATTTGGTCCAGTGAATGTCATGTCTATTGCAAAGAAGAAATATGCTATGGTCATAGTTGATGAGTTCACCAGATACACATGGGTGTATTTCTTGCACACAAAAAGTGAAACTGCACCTATCTTGATTGATCATGTCAAGCAACTGTATAAATTGGTCAAAGATTCAGTGAAGATCATAAGTAGTGATAATGGCACTGAGTTCAAGAATTTGATCATGGAAGAGTTCTGCAAAGACCATAGAATCAAGCAGGAATTTTCTGCTCCTGGAACTCCACAGCAAAATGGAGTTGTTGAAAGAAAGAATAGAATTCTTGTTAAAGCTGCAAGAACAATGCTTGATGAAGCAAAGCTACCAACCTATTTTTGGGCTGAAGCTGTGCAGAATGCTTGTTTTACTCAGAATGCAACACTCATTAACAAGCATGGAAAGACACCATATGAGATGGTAAAGAAAAAGAAGCCAAATCTGAAGTATTTTCATGTATTTGGTTGCAAGTGTTTTGTTCTTAAGACTCATCCTGAACAGCTATCCAAATTTGATTTAAAAGCTGATGAAGGAATTTTTGTTGGATATCCACTTTCCACAAAAGCCTTCAGAGTCTACAATTTAAGAATGAAGGTGGTCATGGAATCTATCAATGTTTCCTTTGATGATAAGAAGATTACTGGACTTGAAGATTTCAATGATCATGGTCAGCTGAGATTTGAAAATGAAGACTTAAACTTTGATACTGTAAATCCTGAAAGTCTAAATCTTGATACTGCAAACTGTGATGGATTAAACTCTGATGTTATTGAAACTGTTGTGACTACGCCAAATGAAGATGCACATGTGCAGGGGAAGCATACCGAAGATACAACCACATCTCAAGAAGCATCAGAACATACAACTGGCTCTTCAAGTTCTGATTCATCAAGTTCTGATAAGCCGAGTTCTGATAATTTTGAAAACTTAAATTCTGAAGGATCCAACTCAGAGAGCATAGTTTCAGGGGGAGCATCAGAAAATTTTGATGAAGACAGCATGGATCATGGGGGAGCATCCATTTCTAGAGAAAACCTTCCATCTGCAAGGAAGTGGACTAAATCATATACACCTGATTTAATAATTGGAAATCCTGATGCAGGTGTCAGAACTAGAACAACTACTTCAAGTGAATGTCTCTATAATTCTTTTCTTTCTCAGACTGAACCAAAGAAAGTGGAAGAAGCTCTTCAAGATTGTTGATTGGGTGCAAGCAATGCAGGAAGAGTTAAATGAATTTGAAAGAAATAAAGTCTGGACCCTAGTGCCAAGACCAAAGAACAGATCTGTTGTTGGTACAAAGTGGGTGTTCAGAAACAAAACTGATAGTGATGGCATAATTACAAGGAATAAAGCAAGGTTGGTTGCAAAAGGATATTCTCAAAGGGAGAGAATTGATTATGAAGAAACATTTGCACCAGTTGCTAGATTGGAAGCCATAAGGATATTTTTGGCTTATGTTGCTCACAAAAAGTTTACAGTCTTTCAAATGGATGTGAAAAGTGCTTTTCTCAATGGAGAATTGGAAGAGGAAGTATATGTTGAACAACCTCCAGGCTTTGTAGATTCCAAATTTCCAAATCATGTCTACAGGCTTGATAAAGCACTTTAGTTTATGGCCTTAAGCAAACTCCAAGAGCATGATATGAGACTTTAGCTCAGTTTCTTCTGGAAAGTGGATTTAACAGAGGAACTATTGACAAAACTCTGTTCTACCTCAACCATGGAAATTACTTACTTTTGGTGCAGATATATGTTGATGATATCATTTTTGGTTCTACAAATGACAGACTTTGCAAGAAGTTTTCCAAACTGATGTAGTCAAGATATCAAATGAGTATGATGGGGAAACTTAGCTATTTTCTGGGCCTTCAAGTCAAGCAGAATAAAGAAGGCACTTTTATTTGTCATCCAAGTACACTAGAAATTTGCTGAAGAAATTTGGAATGCAAGATTGTTCAAGTGCATCCACTCCCATGGCCACTGCAATAAAATTGGATAAGGATACTGGTATATCAGTAGATATTACTGATTACAGAGGCATGATTGGCTCACTACTCTATCTAACTGCTAGTAGACCTGATATCATGTATGCTACCTGTCTTTGTGCAAGATTTCAAGCAGATCTAAGGGAACCTCACTTAACAGCTGTGAAAAGAATTTTCAAGTACCTTAAGGGTACAGCTGATCTGGGATTGTGGTATCCCAGAGAATCAGATTTTAAGCTAATAGGTTACTCAGATGCAGATTTTGCAGGATGCAAAATTGACAGGAAAAGCACGAGTGGAAGCTGCCAATTTCTTGGAGGCAGATTAGTTTCTTGGTTTAGCAAGAAATAAAAGTCAATTTCTACATCAACCGCAGAAGCAGAGTACATTGCCGTAGGAAGCTATTGTGCACAGATTCTTTGGATGAAGAATCAGTTACTGGATTATGGGTTAACATATTTTAAAATCCCTATTTACTGTGATAATCAAAGTGCTATTACTATGACAGATAATCCAGTTCAACACTCAATGACAAAGCACATCAGCATTAGGTACCACTTCATATGGGAACATGTGGATGAAGGTACAGTGGAATTGCACTTTGTTCCAACAGATCAACAACTAGCAGATATCTTCACAAAACCACTGTATGAAGCTACTTTTACAAGATTGGTAAATGAACTTGGAATGGTTTCAGCTTCTTTCTCTAAGTCTGCTTAGTTTATGATTCTGTTTCATCAGACTTTATGATCAGTATTTACATATATTACTATCTTTGTATATTCTGTGCTTAATTGAAAATTGCTTAAGTGCTGATTGTTGTCTGATGTGAATTTCTAAACTCTGAAAGTGATATGCATGCTTCTGTGACTATTCAATCCAATGAGGATAATTATGCTAGATGCTGACCTAGTAGTCTACAATATACTAAAGTCCCATGTTTGAAGTAATTATTTATGTGGAAATCTTTTAACACAAGCAAATTTTGATATTGAGCTTAGTTAAGTTTACTTTGTCTATCTTATTACTAAGTCAAAAACTAGAATAATGCTTCTTATCTGTTAAGTTCTGATGTTAGTAAATCTAGTGAATGTATTAAGTGATGATAAGCCTCACTTATCAAAAGAAAATAAAAAAGAAATTAAAATCAGGTACTCCTTTGATATCTAGAGTAAAAATATGGAAGGGAAGACCCAAGTGCATTGCTGGTATTAAGTAATATGCATCAGAAAACAAAATAAATATTTTCTTGGTGTCTTTTTACACTCTATGATTACTGGAGAAATACTCTGATAATAGCATAAATTCTGATAAGCAGTCGTGACTCACTTACACTGAGAAGCCACTGTAAAATGGGATTTCAAAAGATGCATAAAATGAGCACAAAACAGTTGAGGTGGATTCATGCATGAACTCATTCTAAAGTAGACTTCAGAATTATGACAGATTTTGAGCAAAGTTCTCAGTTATGCCTTATTTCTAAGATGTACTGAAGTGAATCAGACTTTAATCTTTATCTGATATTTAGCTTACTGCACACACATACACTCCATATGAATGATGAAAATTACTGTGGTGATAAATGTTGTTTAAGATGAACGGTTAAGTGTCAGTTGCATAAATTCTGAGGACAAGTAATAATGGAAGTTCTGATGATTACGTTCTGAAGAAACAAAATCAGAATTTGTGTGAAGAATTAAAGAAATAGGCATTCATTTTTCGAGTTAAGGAATCACGTTCTGATGACTGTTAAGTTCTGATATAAGTCTAAGTTCTGATATTAAATTCTGATTCTTTACTTGACTTATTTGTGGTTAAAATCTGAAACAGTCTTATTTTAAATCAGAATATGTTTGGGTGAGATATTAACAGTCAACATAATTTGGGTTAGTGGTACTCGTAAATGGATGGTAATTTATTTACTGGTTCAGTGTGCTCATTAACTCCTGTTTAAGCTTCCAATGGTTATCATAATTACTCATCAGTCTAAGGAGACGAGGTAGAATTATTTCTACCTGTAACCATTCAATTTTCCTTGCGTCTCTTGGTATTCTATTGGTTATATAAACCAACACCTCATTCCAACCAACACATCTCTCATTTTCTCTCAAACTCATTTTTTTTACTCATCAAAAACATGGTTCGTTTCAACTTAGTTCTGAACTATGACACTTTCACTATCGAGTTGAGGTGTACAGAATGGCAGCAGGAGTGGCATGTCACTGCCATTCCTGATAAATATGGGACTCATTTCCCCAAGAGGTTCTCACAGACCTCTTAATCTTCTATATGGATTATCATCGCCATCTTGAGCGTCTGGAAGAGGAAAGGAGAGAAGCTCTCCGACAATAGGAGAAAATCATTCGTCTTGTTGTTCTCTTTGTTGAGAGTAGGAAGAAGAAATAATTATTATCTATATGTTTCTCTTCACCGTCAGCTTTGTCTGGCTTCTTAGCTTAGGACTAAAGCTGTTGATGTTAGGATTCGTAGCTTAGGAAAATCTTGTAATTTGATGCATGTAATTTAAGTTTCATGAAATGTATTTGCTTAATATATGAGTCGTTTCATATTCTGATGATTTTTTTTTAAATCCTGATAATAACCATATTCTGATGACCTTATAAATTCTGATACAAATCAAGTTCTGATTCAGACATTGCCGTATTTGTTTACTTGGTTTATTTTTGGTCATTATCTCCCTGGTTATATTTTTACAGAATATTGATAAAGCAGTAATAATAATTTATTAATTGGGAACAGTTTTAAAATTTAAAATAAAACTGCACGTCGTTGATTAATGGGATTACTTGGTTAGTGGGACGGTTTTTCTCCTTGAAAAACTACATGTGATAAGTAATGATTACTGAATAGCCGTGCCCATTAATTATCTTTTACTGCTGCATGTCTGACAGGTGTCTCAACGGTTACTTTTTCTATCGTGTATAAGTAAAAGAGAGAAAAGATTGTAAAATCTTTTATTTACTTTCATATTTTATCTCTCTCTTTTTACTTTTATTCTCTCTCATCTACTGACGATTTTTCATCCAGACATTTTATCAAACACCTTACAGGCAATTTTCTTTCTCACGTATTTCTAATGGCACCCAAGGACATAATTTTTTATGGACCTAAGTTTGTTCCTAATAACTTCTTTGCCATTCTCAGCTAGTCAGAAGCCCCATCTGAACTTCACTTCATTCAGGACTTTCTTGCTAGTTCTGATATTGGGTATGCTCTGACCGAACCTGAAGCAGTTTCTGGTACTCAAGTACTTGAGTTCTGGAGAAGCGGTGTATATGATGATGGTGGTGCTCAAGGGTCCCCAAGTATTATTTTTTCATCAGGGGAGGATGAGTATGTTGTGACTTTGTCTACGATTCGACAAGCACTGCAGCTACCTGAGAACTGTGTTTATTCTACTGTTGAAGATCCAGTTCTTCAAAACATGATGGCCAGTCTGGGATATGAGAGGACATTGGAAAAGCTGGGCCAGTTGAAGAGATCTTTCATAAGGAGGGAATGGAGTTTCTTCTTTGATTGCATAACCAAGGCTTTTGCAAACAAATGTTCCAATTTTGATGCAATTCTCATATTCAGCCAACAAATCGGGTATGCTCTCATAAATCAAACTGATTTTGACTATGCAAGTGTTGTCTTAGGTTTTATTGGGGATAGAATGAATGAAGATAGATCAAAGTTTATTTTGATAGATTCTGTCAGCTTATCTATAGTTTATGTTGTGATAATAAGCCCCGAAATGCTAGTGAATTAATTCTATCATTCAGAATAGCTATAAGAGCTTTTACTAAATTATTATCTACTGATAATAAGAAGGTTGTGTTAAGACCCCTCTTAATTCCTTTATCTATCAAACAAGCCTTAATAACCTATGATTTCGTTAAATACACTGCACTATATCCTGATGTTCAATCATCTGTACCTCATCCATCAGCACCTACCACCTCTACTCAACCACCTCCCTCAACCTTCATCTTCCAAACCTAAGAGGACTAAGAAAGTACCTTAGACACAACAGAAGAGAAGGAGATTCATTCTGCGAGATGAATCAGATACTGAGGAACAGGTTCCTGTGTTAGAACCTGTTGTTCAAGAAGCTGAGAAGGTCTCTTCTCAGAAGGATACTGGAATTGGGGGTTCTAAGCTTCTCAAAAGTCTTAGAAGGATATATTCTGATGAAGCTCCCAAGGTATCTCCACCTTCAAAATGATACAAGAAATAGAGAGCTCACAGGGACAAGGTTAAGCCAGTTTCAGAGGATGAGGAAGCAGCAACTAAGGAAGGAGATCAGGAATCTCTGATCTCAAAAGAGCCAGAATTTGTTAAAGCTACTGCATCTACACCTCCATTGTCACCCATTCAGGAAACTGCTCAAGATAAAGTATCTACACCACCTGTGTCTCCTGTAACTGAACCAGTACCTACTAAAGACCCAGGCACAAGTGCTGAGATAAATTATCATAACCTGATTGTGTCTGAAGTTCTGTACTTAGAAGCTCCACCAACTCAAGTCACTCCACCAACAACACCAATTCCTGATGCTGATTTTATTCCAGAATTGCCTACAACATCTTCTCTGCATCTAGATACTAAAGATCAGATTTTAGGTGAGCATCAGAATATGGATGTTGATCAGAACATAGTTGGAGATCAACACTTAGAGGATAATGTAAAAGCCTCCATAGCCTCTCATACTATTCTTTTATCAGAGGATGTTGAAGATGTTGACTCTGTAAGTTCTGATGCTGCAAATGTTGATGATACTGGTAATGCTGCTATAAAAATAGATGCTGATGCAGCTGGTCCTTCTGGACATGCACCTCTACAAGCTCCTTCAAAAGCTGAGATAGTCAAAAAGTTTGTTACAGGGGAAGCACTAGTACCTTGGAGTGAAACTCCTAGAGGAAAGGAGTGGACTAAGGAGTGGAACACAGTTACCTTTGTTCCTTTTGAAAAGATTCTTGCTCAGCACTTGGCAAAAGCTGATGAGATGCTGGTCAATGATGATTTCAAGACACAGCTAAGAGTTACTGCACTTAGTACAATGCACTTCAAGGTCAATAATCTGTAACTCAGGCCAAGGTGGACAAGATTCAAGAATCCTTGAATCAGCAAGATACAGTTGTCAAGCTGGACAAGAAGATGTTTTTCAAACCTACCTTCAACAGAATTGCCTACATTGAGAAAACCCAAGAGAAGCAACAGTCTCAGATTGATGAAATTTTGAAAAATCAAGCTTCACAGCAATCTCAACTCAATGAGATCCAATCTTCAGTGGAATTGCTTGTCTCTCTTCTTTTACCTGCTGATGCCAAAAAGGGGGAGAAATTAATTAAGTCCAAATGCAAACCTGTTAAGACACTGAAGGGAAAGGATGATGGTAATGACCCGGGAAACTCTGGAATGGGTGGAGGTCATGGTCAAGGTAAAGATCATTCATCAAGTAAAGGTGGAACTACAAGTCATAGAACAAGTTCTGATACTAGGAGAAGAATAACTTCTGATACTGGTAAAAGGAAAGTTCTGATGAACTTTTGGAACTTGATGAAGAAATTTCAAGACAGTTATTTCTGAAAGAAAATCCAGGAATGGACTTTGAGAGTCTAAAGGAAGAGGAAGCTAGACTTAAGTTAGAAAAAGTCAACTCAAAATCTGAAGCTTCTGTTGTTAAAAAGAAACTTCCTAAGACCAAAGGCATTGTGATAAAAGAAAGGGTAAATCCTGAGGCAACTATGGCTAAATCACAATTGCAGATAGATCCAAGGTCCAAGGGCAAAGAAAAAGTTGGTGAACCTGTAAAGGTTTATGTGCCTCCTATGGATGAAGAAATTTCTGATGAAGATGCTAATCTTACTCTGACTTCAAGGAAGATTTATAAGACAACCTCTGACATGGCTCAAGTTGTTCAGAGTCAAGATATAGTTAGTTCTGATATAACTATAAAGCAAGCAACCTCTGACATAGCTCAAGTTGGCTTGATATCAGAAGATAAGTTAAAGGAAACCTCTGACATTGCTCATGTTAAATCCTCAAAGTTACTCCTACCAGGATTCACTAAAGCCAAACAGACTCAACCTTTGAAGACTGCAGCAAGTGGTTTTGAAGCAAGAGTGGTTACTGGAAAGGAAGCAAGAGATAAATCTGGATTGGGTAGTGCTGATGAAAGAAGAGTGCAAAACACAACCAATGATCCAACTTCCTTAAGCGAACCAGGTATTGGAGCAACTTCTGAAAGATTGAATCAGCTTGAATCTGTACAGATGGTTTACCATACCTTCTTGAAAGAACACATCTTGTTATATTTCATGACAGATGGAAGGGTTTACCATATAAGGGAAAATGTTATACCACTGAAGTATTTTGAGGAACTAGAACAAGTTTTATTCTTAGTTCAACTGAAGGACAGATTAACAGAAAGTTCCGCAAATTATTTGAAGACTCAAATTCAGAGATAGAAGAAGCTTTATTCTTTGAAGTTTGACAGCACATACTGTCCTAAGTACAGAGATCACAAGGGTGATATTGTTGATATGAAGCCTAATACTGCAAAGATCAGTACATATCTTGGTATTAAGGGACTTGAATTCAATCTAGAGTCTGACAAAGCCTATGTCATCAGACTAGATCAGGAGTTGAGAAAAGCAAAAATTAATGATCTCAGATATGTTATCTTCCAAACTGGTGAAGATACTGCAGAGCTTAAAGATGCTAAAAGGAGGATGATTGATGAACTCAGATATGCTGAGAGATGTTTGTTAAAGAACTATTTCAGAACAACTCCTGATATTGAAGAGATCAGAAATTAAAGCCAAGTCAAGATCTACAACTGCTCAAATTCTGATGTGTATACAGACTGAAGTTGTTATCAGAAGTTAAAGTTGGCAAAGCTTTAAGGACTGTAAGTTATAGTTATCTAGTCAAATTCTCATGCATTTGTACTTAATGTTTTTGACATCATCAAATATCTGTAAACTTGTATATTATGCTAATTTACAAGTTGGGGGAGATTGTTAGATATATTTGATAATGTCATGTCTAATATGATTTATGTTTAGTTTTCAGATCTTACTTGAACAGGACAAATCAGTACTTAACTGGATATCGGCACTTATATTAAAGTCAGAACTTAAGTTGTCAGAACTTAAGTTATCAGGAGATAATATCACGACTTAAGGAGACTTTCAGATAAGGAAGGCGGCTGATTGAAAGGAAAGAAGATCAAGACAAACGCAAGAAGAAATATGCATGAAGAAGGAATTCTATGAAGAATAGAATACTTGGAAGAAAAGATAACTGATTGATATATTTTAGAAAGCAGAATTATATTCCATATCAATTGGTGATTATCTTGTAACTATATAGTATATAAACACAGACATAGGGTTTACACAAAAAGTGTTATCATTATCGAGAATAATATTCATTGTAACCCTAGCAGCTCTCGTGATATTTTGTTCATCACTGAGAGAGGACAGTTCCACATTGTAACAAAGTTTAATAAAGTTTGTTTTCTGTTACTTGTGTTCTTTGAATTCGATTTGATTGTGCTATACACTGTATTTAACCCCCTTCTACAGTGTGTGTGACCTAACAGTATCATATCTGCAGTTGGATTTCCTCATTGCTCGTTGATATTTCGAAATTCCCTGTCTTCTTTTATGAGGACCTTCCCCCGACTCAACCGGGCCTTTAATCGTGGCAACATATCATAAAAGGCAAGTTGGGAATCAGCGAGTCCCATCTGCCAAGATTCTTTCAGAGTTTTATATCATAGTGTGATGATCATCGGGTCTTAATGGAGGAATTTCATCCCCTCCGAGTTAGAATCATCAAAGTTAGTGGCAATTTCCACTATCGTTCCTTATGATGTACTACCTTTCGGGGACAAGCTTTCATTGAGCTTCTTGAAGTGCCATCGGTCGTTAGTCTTCTAAAGATCATTTTGATAAACGGCACTGGGGGATGCGTGTTTTCATGAAGTATCTTGATCTCCCTCTTATTCTTCATAACCTTTCATTTTATGACTTCCTTCACTATCTTGGTGAACCTGCTCAGTATTTCTCTCTGGATTAGGAACTCAATTTTACTCCTTAACTAATGGAAATCGTCGATGTCCCCTTCGTGAAAATATGAATACAAATTCGTGTTCCTCTTTATAGGGTTGACGCGCAGTGGCTTTAGCCATCGACCATCTTTATCTTTTCTTGTTTATCAAGATTCGGTTTCTAGGAGCATTAAAACGTGCATACTTGGTGAACTTTGATTCTCTGTTGTTTTTTATCGGGGGAGAGTGTCCATCAGGGATACTTATCCTTAGCATCACATTTTTTATCCTCCTTTTGCTTCTAGTTGTTATCTTCATTGCCTCTTTTTGGAGGCCAAATTCTTCTTCATGTTGTTTATTTTTACGTTGACATACTTTCCTTCCCACTCTTGCAACTTGTGTATGCATTTCAGATTGATTTTGGCCAATGACAAATTTAAGTTGACATCCAAGGTTCCTTCTCGGGCGATCCTTGGCATTTTATCATTCAAGTACGTGGTGATCAGGGCTTTTTTTTGAATCGGATCAAATCGTACATGGATTCTTTATATCTTTGTCTCATGTTCATGGGGGATGCAAAATAGCTTATGCACTCTCGGATCATTGTCGAGTCATGCCCCCCAGAGTTTAAGAAAATGTCATGCACTTTATAAATCGTTCATCAACTGTTGTAATAGAGAGTTTGTAAACTTCTTTAAGTGGGTAGCCGGTCCAACTCTATCATATACTCAGACGGGGTAACTTCAGCTTCCTTGAAATATAGGTATTTATAGTTTCTCTCATAGAGAGATACGTTGTATCATTCAGGCCTTCAAGTGGCATTAAATCTTTGGGATCAACCCTTGGAATCTCCATCTTCCTTCTTCATGGAAGGCCATTCGAACCAACTATACCAGGGAATCGACCCTCGGGGCTTCAGGCTTTCCAAATTTTGTAAGTAATCGAGTTTGTTATTTCCTTTCAGGTTTATTTTACTCCACTAAATCACGAGTTTGATGAGAAGAAAATTCGTTCTTCATCATCCTAAGTTTTCGGTCCTTGAGCCCCTTGAGGCTTGGGACATCCTCCTTCGTTGGTCACTTCCTAGACGTCACACCTTCTTGGAGTGGCATCCTTATCACTTCAGATTTCATCATCCTCTGTATAAGGACTGGAATAATCATAAATTTGGTCATTGATGGGTTTCAATCCTTGAATATAAGCGGGTGCATAGCCTTTGCATGGTTGATATTGAATTCCACTTCCTTGGTCATAATCTTTGAATCCATATCCCGCATCATCCAAAGTTTAGGAAAGGAGAACATTGGTAGAGCTAACGTCTCAACTACAATCTGAAATTGGGGATTCGACTCTTAAATTTGAGGATTTTATCTTTTGAATTTGGGGATCTTAAATCGTCCATTCGGTTAAGATCGGATTTTTTCCTAACGCACCTCCAAACTTGTTAAATCTTGTTAATGTTCTCCTCATGAGCTCAAATTCTTCTTGCAATGGTTTGGAAAATCATCCCTTCGTGCCCTCGATACTGAGAAAGTATTTTGACAATGGGCTCTTTGCTTGGTCGTCTCCTTCTTGGCTCGGTTTTCTTACCAGATGGATGATCACTGTCTTAGGTATTGGGATAAAAGAAATCTCATACTCATTTACGAATGGGACGCAACCCTTGCAAATACCGGAACTCGTACTCCTAATGCAGTCAATGCTGAAGTTTACTTTAATCAGGTGGGTTAGGGTTGCTCTTAGACGAAAATATAATTGTTAACATCTGAATACGATTGGGGATTCATGCCTTGGTTTTCCACTCCTTGAGATTGGGTATCGGTCCTTTGAATCGGCGTTCGGGTCACAAGAAATCCCATAATTATGGGACCGACTTCTTGATTTTGTGATTGAGAGTTGTGATACTTCAATGATGGAAGCGAAAACTTGAGTTGTAGCGGGTAGATCTTGATTGCTTCATGATTCTAGATATTTTTGGGGTTTCCGGATGGGTGCTTCATGAACACAGATCCTCTTCTTTATGATTTGAGAATTCATCCCTTCACGTCTTAGGGGCTAAAAATGCCCTTTGACAACAAGTTCCTCAATCGGATGCACCCTTCTTGGGGCGATTTCCTTTTCATATGAAAAATCACTATCCTCGATATGAGGATCATAGAAATCATAACTTCTTCCTTCAATAAGGTTTAGCCCTTAAAAATACTGATGTTCACACTTCTCATGCACTCGGCGTTGTGTTTCTTTTCAAAATTTTGCATCCCATAAAGTGGGTGGTCATTCACCCTCGATGGAAGCACAATTATTAACATCTGAAATTCGGGTGTTCATTGGTTAGAGCACCATCTATAGTTTGGGACTCTTTCCTTAATTATGCATCCCTTAAGGTTGGAGACTATTCTTTGATTCAATAGTTGGGTAATAGGGATCTTCGTCCCTGAGAAATTAGTCCCTCAGATATTGAGGTTTGGTTGTGGTGAAATCTCAACGTTGGATGCGATATTGCGCATCTCAGCATGTGGTTTCTCGGTGCTTCTTCGTGCTTTCATGGTTGTCATCTTCGTCCCACAGACGGCGCCAAATATTATGGATAAAAAACATGTATTTGTTTCTTGCGTGTATTTAATGTTAGGGTTTGATAATCTTGGAGCTTTAATGGTTGTGCTTGTATTTCGTGGATTGAATGCCCTCACAAGATGCCTATGTACCTTGACGTATGCCAAGGATCAAGCCAAAATGTAGTTCTCGGTGATGCTTGCCCTCAGGGCTATGGCAGCGAGAACTCACCAAGGATGTAATGACTTTCATGTCCTTCAAGGACTAAGTCTAAAACATCGTTCCAGTTAATGGCCCTGTGGCTTCTAGGATGCATTCGCGGTTTCGCGATGCTTAGAGATGTGCTCCAAAACGCGGTTTCATAGTGGTGACGTATGGAGCTTTTGTCCAGAAAAACGTCCTCCTCAAGTTGAAGGGGTTAGACCCTTTATATAGACGTTGAGAGTCAAGTAATTAGGGTAGAATTGGGTGAATTGGTGGGAAAGTCTCCATCTTTGATTGGACTTTGGAGTCCTAGAAAGCAGGAATTAGTTTTCTTCTGAATTTAGGTTGCTTGGAGGCTACTTCTTGTAGAAGTGGTTACTTATTTGAACACATTTATTGAGTTATTTAATTAGCCCCTTATTAATTATGAAATTAATAAATAATTAGGGTTTATGGGCCTCATTAATTGGGCTTTTTCTTTGGACCAAATCAGATTTAATTAATACAACATTAATTCCACAATTAGGGTTATTTTTTTTTATTCTTTATCAGTATCGATAAAAGGAGAGAATTTGGTTTATCTAATAATAATTTTAATGTGAACTTAAAAAAAATATATAGCATGATGGTAGTAACAAGAAATTTGTGAGTAGGAGGCCAATATTCAATTAATATTGGATACAACAATTTTACTTTTTTTAACCAAAATTGCGCGAGGATGGTATTTTTATAAATTTTCAACAAAAAAAATCGTGATTTCACGACCATTTAAATGGCTTCAATAGAAGTTACAAATATATTAAAGTTTGGACATAATTTTTAATTAATATTAATGAAAATATTAATGATTAAATTTTGTTATATAATAATAAGTTAGATGTAAATGTAAGTATTAATCATGTAACGATAAATGAGTATTGATGGTTAAAATTATTTATGAATATTAATTAACTTATTTTTTATTAAATTTGCTTAACGAACCATTCTGTTGTTGTATTATAGATATATAACAAATTAATAATATTTAATATATAATGTCTTGATTTGATCCTTAAAACTAATGTTAATACCATCTTAAATACTATATATCATCTTACAAGCAGTGCTGTAAAAAGCGGAAATCGGGATTCTTCGGTGGAGGGACATTTTTAGTGATTAATCGGATAATCGATGATTAATCGGATTTATTAATCTGAGCATTAATCGAAAGTAATTTATTTAATAAATAATAATAATAAGTAATTAAATTTAAATGTCACTAACCTCCCATAAGATTTACAAAAATAAAAACACATATCTTTAATTCAATATTTATGTTTAAATGGTAAGATCTACAAAAAAAACCACCACACTAGTACATAATTGATAATTAAGTGGTTTATACTAACTAGTCATTGTGCTCGCTGCGCTATGGCGTTTGAAAAATATAATTGAGTTATCAAACATGATTGCGTTGTCTTTTTAATTTTTGGATATTTATTATAATTGTTTAAGATGTATAGATTTGATGACATTGAGAGTATAACTTGGTTAAATTGGATGCAAAAGTAACGAATGATACGTTTAGACATCAAATTAAACAAATTCTTATGAAATTGGGTGTTATCCTTCATGTATTGTATATATATGATTTTTAAAAAATTAAGAAGTTTTATAAAATTATTTTCATATTACTACACAACGATTATCCAATTTCTTTTTAAGGGGTGAATTTGAAATAAAAATTGTTTCATTTATTGATCTAATAATTTTGGTGAAACATTTAGAATTGGGTATAGAGGGATGATAGTAAAATATTTATGTAACGGATACATTTATGTTGACATTGAAACTGTATTTAATGAATATTTATTTATGTGAAAATAAGTCCAACTATGTACTTGTCTACTATTTGTCATGATTAACAAAGTACTTATTTTTTTGATAAAACAGAATATATAATATTCCTTATATTATATAGAAATTACCAAAAAGTTTTTTATAATTAAATTTAACATAGAAGTGATTTTTATTTCGGTATACTATAGATTTTCAAAAAACTTTGACAACTTTGAAATAAAAATTGTTTCATTTATTGATCTAATAATTTTGGTGAAAAAGTTAGAATTGGGTATAGAGGGATGATAGTAAAATATTTCTGTAATGGATACATTTATGTTAACATTGAAACTGTATTTAATGAACGTTTATGTGAAAATAAGTCTAACTATGTTGTTGTCTACTATTTGTCATAATTAACAAAGTACTTAATTTTTTTGATAGAACCGAATATATAATATTCCTTATATTATATAGAAATTACCAAAAAAAATTTATAATTAAATTTAACATAGAAGTGATTTTTATCTCCGTATACTAAAGATTTTCAAAAAAATTGGACAATTTTGATACAACATAATTTAATAGAGAGGAATTATTGCACCTCTGTAACTGTGTTTTATTATAGTTGACATTGAACCTTTGTTTAATTAACACATTTAAGCTAATATAACTCCAACTACCTAGTTGTCTGAATTGTGCCTATTTAGTAAAGTTAGTAGTACAAAAACGTAAAACACAAACCTCTTATGGTTCTAAACAAAATTGTAAACTCTGTTACCATTTAACAAAATGAGCAATCAAGAACTTATGGAATCCAAAGATGTAAAAATCCAGTTCGTGTGCACTAACATTGGAGAAAAATACAGGCGTGGATCATTGGTAAGATAATGTTGTAATTAGTTAGTATTTTTTTTGGTTAAGCATTTTTGTTCTTGATTAAATTTTCTGATTGTTGATTCTTTGTACATGCAGGCACTACCGGATGTTTTTTCATTTTACCCCGGATATGAAATTCCCGAGCATGTGCTTTTACATGTTGAATTTGACAAATTTAAAACTTGGGTCGGACACATAAGTAGTGATGGTAGAAGCATGGATGGGTTACAAACCCTGATGGATTATTACCAGATTAAACCTTACCATCTGGTAGTTGTAAAATATGATGGGGTAAAAAAATTTGTAATGCAGATATATAATCCATATGCTGTAGAGATTATATACCCCTCTGACCACAGTATTCATCATGGTTCCTCTTTGTGCAATGAGACAGATATAGAAAGGTTTCAGTGTGAGTTTAATTTTAATGTTGTTGCAAATGAAATAGTGATCCACACCTTGAAAATAGAACCTAAACATTTGATCGGAGATTACTCAATGTCGGTGAGTGATTATACAGTCTAAAATGTGTTTGTTTTCTATTTTTTGCCGTTTCTAATATATTTCTTTTTAGGTACTCACTGAAGATGCATGCGGCAAGATTGGTTTGTCAACAACAGTTGTAGACACGTTAAAGGATTCATTTGGTAAAAAAATTAGGATGATAGATGTTAAATGGAAGTATGGATGTGCTTGTTTTGGAAGAAAATGGGTTGATTTTCTGTCTGATTTAAGTATAGTACCTGGTGACACAATAACATTTCAGAAACTTGACATTGATGTAACTTTGCATATATCTGTCTTTCGCGATGCAATTGCATCAAAAGAGCAGTATCTCTCAGGTATATTTTGCTAGAGACCTTCAGTAAAGAACATGTTCACTGAAGTAAATATATTAAAATTTAATGCTAATTTTCTACAGATAAGTTGGGAGTTAGTAGGTCTTTCAAATTTTTCTAGTACATAACTTAAAGCTCTGTTAACAAAGGAGAAATAGTAAGTTCACCTATGACCCTAATTCCTTAAAACAATTTTTCAATAATGGATTAACTTAACTGTTTTTTGTTAGGTACTACCCCATGTATTTGCATCCATTTATGGTCGACAACTAATTCCCGTTGTTAGAGTAATGTTTGGTGGTGGGAAAACAACATCTTTCAATTATCTGCATTGTGAGAAGAAATTGCATGGACTAAAAGAATTTTTTAAATCATATCATGTTGAAGTAGATTATATTATTTTATTTGAATATGTGGGAACATCGCATTTCTCTGTGTCGATCTATGACTCTGCGGGCCTGGATCATCTACGTGACTTAGATGGGTATTTCTGTTTTGAGGACTTTGATGCAAAAATTTGTACACCGCCTAGTCATGGGGATTTGGCACAATCATCTGGTAAGGAAGTAGTTTTGATATAATTTTTTACGGTGTTATTACATTGCTTCTATAATGATTTCATTGATTATGTTACCATTACATTTATTTTGTTAGTTGCTGATATGGAATTGAAGTAATATCAATATCTTCTATGAGTATTGCAAGTTCTGAAAATAAAGAAGGTTAATATACAATTACTTCTTAGTAGAATTGAAAATGGTACAACCTGAAAGAGATGTG
The DNA here is from genome assembly GCF_009905375.1 of Apium graveolens. Classification (NCBI taxonomy): domain Eukaryota; kingdom Viridiplantae; phylum Streptophyta; class Magnoliopsida; order Apiales; family Apiaceae; genus Apium; species Apium graveolens. The sequence goes on along the minus strand of NC_133656.1, from coordinate 125,679 downwards.
TCCTAAGTCCAATCATGTATGATGATTTAGGAATAACTTTTATGTAATCTGTTTTGATTTCATTGATATTAATAAAAGACTTGTTTTGGTTTTATTGCGGGCTTTATCTATTTAAGTGTTTAAATAAGATATACCATAGTCTAGAGTAAAGCTTTTTATGGATTATGATGAGATCATAATAATGAGACCTAAAAGATGATAACTCTAAACTTAAATATTTCCTAGTCATAGGATTACTAACTGGTAATTAGTAATCCGCAAAGATCGGTACATACTATGCTTGCTTCATTATGAAGGATGTATGTTCTCATAGACATTTGTGTGGTGACACTCTAGCTAGTATGTAGGTGCTTATTATAGAATAAGTTCACTGAACATGACTCACACAGCTGAACAACTGATGAAGTTCACTCACGTGTCAGCAGTTGTTCACATAGTGATAGTTGTACAAGTATCCTTAGACTTGAGGTCATCATAGTAATCTTGTGTACACTGAACTATGCTTTGGTTTAGTTCTTAGTCTCTAGGGACAATTATAAGGGCTCTACTGGGTATAGGAATTTGTACACGAAGATAGTGTAAGATCAATAAAGGATCTTCCCCTTCCAGTGAAGGAAGAGAATGTTCAATGTTGATCCACTTATGCTAGTTCAGGAATCTCTGGCCAGAATGAATGAAATTAGAAAGGAGTTTCTAATTTACATTAAATAGAACTAAGCATAGTGAATGGGAAAGCAAATGATTAAATAAGATAGGCTTGACACAAGTTCCATGCCTTGTATTTAATCGTGACATTGCAGGGTAGAAGGAATTGATTGTACGGTAATTACTCACTGAATAGGTTATTGGTATTCTAAGCAGTGAATTCGTATTATCCAGATAGTCGCGATATGCTAAGAAGTATCCCTCATGATGTAGAATAAATATGATTAATTTATTAATTAATTATATTTAATGAATTAGAGAATTTATAAGCACATAAATGCAACGAAAATGTAAATTTAAATCTTAAAAAAAACTGAAACCCTCCGCAGGATCCTTGCGAAAAACAATATTTAATTCGTAGTTCAGTATGTTTACCTTAAGAAGCTTTACATCAATGGAAAGATGGAGGTCTTTAATAGCGATCCAAGAACCACGAGCGGAGATCCTTAGCAGCTGCTCCTCAAGTGTGAAGCACTCCACCGGTATCCACCAAGAAAACGATGTAATGGAGAAGGAGGAGGTGAAGAGAATTAGGGTTTTGTAAAAATTTTAGTTTGAGGCAAAAATAGGGTTTATAATAGTATATTTATAGGCAAAATTTTCAGCTGAAAATTTTCCCATAAAATACTATTATTATTAACCCTTTATTATTCTCATTAATAATTAAAATACCTTTTAATTATTAATCCTTTTTCTAAACAATTTAGAAATAATTCGCTCTCTTCATTTAATTCCCAAAAATTAAATTCTTAATTAATAATATTAAGAACCTTTTCTTAATTAATTTATAATCAATTAAATCTCATTTAATAAATTATTAAATTTGCCAATTAATTATTTATTTCATAAATAAATAATTATCAGCCATTATTAATTAATTCCTCCACCATTAAATCATTCTCTTTTATGGTGTGACCCTGTAGGTTCAATATTAAGCCGGTAGTAGAAATAAATAATAATAAAACTATTTTATCATTATTTATATAAATTTTCTAATTCATTAAATATGATTAATTAATAAATCATAATTATTCTACACCGTGACGGATACTTCTCAGCATATCGCGACTATCCGGATAATACGAATTCACTGCTTAGAATACCAAGAACCTATTCAGTGAGTTGTTACCGTACAATTAATTCCTTCTACCCTGCAATGTCACGATTAAATATAAGGCATGGAACTTGTGTCAAGCCTATTTTATTTAATCACTTTCTTTCCCATTCACTATGCTTAGTTCTATTTAATGTAAATTAGAAACTCCTTTCTAATTTCATTCACTCTGGCCAGAGATTCCTGAACTAACATAAGTGGATCAGCATTGAACATTCTCTTCCTTCACTGGAAGGGGTAGATCCTTTATTGATCATACACTATCTTCATGTACAAATTCCTATACCCAGTAGAGCCCTTATAATTGTCCCTTGAGACTAAGAACTAAACCAAAGCATAGTTCAGTGTATACAAGATGACTATGATTACCTGAAGTCTAAGGATACTTGTACAACTATCACTATGTGAACAACTACTGACACATGAGTGAACTCCATCAGTTGTTCAGCTGTGTGAGTCATGTTCAGTGAACTTATTCTATAATAAGCACCTATATACTAGCTATAGTGTCACCACAAAAACGTCTATGAGAACAGACATCCTTCAATATGAAGCAAGCATAGTATGTACCGATCTTTGCGGATTATTAATTACCAGTTAGTAATCCTACGACCCGGAACTATTTAAGTTTAGAGTTATCATCTTTTAGGTCTCATTATTATGATCTCATCAAAATCCATAAAAAGCTTTACTCTAAACTGTGGTATATCTTATTTAAACATTTAAATAGATAGAGCCCATAATAAAAACAAAACAAGTCTTTTATTAATATCAATGAAATCAAAACAGATTGCATAAAAGTTATTCCTAAATCCTCATACATGATTGGACTTAGGACATATCTCTTTCAATCTCCCACTTGTACTAAAGCCAATCACTCTGGTATCTAATACCCATCTTGTCTTTATGACGATCAAAGTGACTTTGAGAAAGTGGCTTTGTGAGTGGGTCTGCTACGTTGTTATGTGTGTCAACTCTCTCGATATTGACATCTCCTCTTTCAACAATCTCCCTAATCACATGAAAGCGCCGCAGGACATGTTTGGAATTTTTATGAGACCTAGGTTCCTTGGCTTGTGTTATTGCTACGTTGTTATCACAATACAACACAATAGGCTCTTCAACGCTAGGAACAACTCCCAACTCAGAAACAAATTTCCTCATCCAAAAGGCTTCTTTTGCATCCTCACTTGCAGCTATATATTCTGCTTCCGCTGTGGAGTCAGCCGTTGTAGACTGTTTGGAACTTTCCAACTAATCGGACCACCATTCAGAGTAATCACGTACCCTGACATGGATTTGCTATCACTTTCTGATTGAAAACTAGAGTCAGTATAACCCTCTATTTTCAATAATGGTCTGTATGTATGTGACATAGAGCATAATTTACTACAAATTGAATATACTAATAATAGAAAAAGGGATGATGAAAATCTAACTTTCTTGTGGCACTGCGGACTTGGTCATATTAGTGAAAATAGACTGCGGATATTGCATAAGGAAGGGTTACTTGACCCCTTTGATTTTGAATCATATCCTACATGCGAGTTTTGTCTATTGGGTAAAATGACCAAATCTCCATTTAGTGGACATGGAGAGAGGGCTGCAGATTTGCTAGGATTGGTACACACAGATGTATGTGGACCAATGTCTACGCAAGCCATGGGTGGATTTTCATACTTCATTGCTTTCATAGATGATCGATCTAGATTCAGATATGTGTATTTGATGAAACACAAGTCTGAGGCCTTTGAAAAGTTCAAAGAATATAAGTATGAAGTGGAGAAACAAACCAAACATAGTATTATAACTCTTCGATCAGATCGAGGTGGTGAATACTTGAATAGAGAGTTTCTAGCTTATCTCAAAGAAAATGATATAGTCTCCCAGTGGACTCCTCTATATACTCCACAGTTGAATGGGGTATCTGAAAGGAGAAATCAAACTTTGTTAGACATGGTTCGGTCCATGATGAGCTATGCGAATCTTCCAGTATTCCTGTGGAGTTATACATTGGAAACCTCAGCATATTTACTGAATAAGGTGCCTTCCAAATCTGTTCCTCAAACTCCATATGAGATATGGAAAGAAAGGAAACCGAGTTTTAAACACGTTAAGATTTGGGGATGTCCAGCTTATGTCAAGAAAGTTGACCCAGATAAGCTGGAATCTTGATCTGTAAAATGTAAGTTTGTGGGGTATCCTAAAGAGACTTTAGGGTATTACTTTTACACCGATCATCGGGTGTTTGTCTCCAGACATGCTACCTTCTTGGAAAAGCAGTTTATCCTTGAAGGAAACAGTGGGAGAAAAATTGAACTTGATGAAGTTCAAGAAGCACAAACTATTACGGATCAAGTGGAAACACCTGTTCAAACTGAACAACCTTCTGTGGAACTGCCCATTCGTAGGTCAGGGAGGGTGTCTCGCCAACCTGAGAGGTATTATGGCCTTATCATTGAGAATGACAATAAGTTGTCAATCATTGATGATGACGACCTTGTGACCTATAATGAGGCTATGAGTAGTATTGACTCAGAGAAATGGTATAGTGCCATGAAATCCAAAATGGAATCTATGTATACCAACCAAGTATGGACTCTGGTTGAGGCACCTGAAGGTGTTAAGCCTATTGGGTGCAAGTGGGTATACAAAAGAAAGATTGGAGCAGATGGGCAGGTGGAGACCTATAAGGCCAAGCTCGTGGCAAAAGGATTCAGACAAAGGCAAAGGATTGACTTTGATGAAACTTTTTTGCCTGTAGCCCTGTTAAAATCAATTCGGATTTTGCTTGCGATTGCTGCTTACTACTATAATGAGATTTGACAAATGGACGTGAAAACGGCCTTCCTCATTGGGAAACTTGAAGAGGAAGTGTATATGACACAGCCAGAGGGTTTTCTTTCCAAGGGAAATGAACACCTAGTGTATAAGCTGTTGCGAACCATATATGGTTTAAAGAAGGCTTCTCGTAGATGGAACATCCATTTTGATGAGACAATAAAAATAACTTTCTCAAAGTAACTTTGATTGTCATAAAGACAAGACGGGTATTAGATACCAGAGTAATTGGCTTTAGTACAAGTGGGAGATTGAAAGAGATGTGTCCTAACTCCAATCATGTATGATGATTTAGGAATAACTTTTATGTAATCTGTTTTGATTTCATTGATATTAATAAAAGACTTGTTTTGGTTTTATTGCGGGCTTTATCTATTTAAGTGTTTAAATAAGATATACCATAGTTTAGAGTAAAGCTTTTTATGGATTATGATGAGATCATAATAATGAGACCTAAAAGATGATAACTCTAAACTTAAATAGGTCGTAGGATTACTAAACGGTAATTAGTAATCCGTAAAGATCGGTACATACTATGTTTGCTTCATTATGAAGGATGTCTGTTCTCATAGACATTTGTGTGGTGACACTATAGCTAGTATGTAGGTGCTTATTATAGAATAAGTTCACTTAAGATGACTCACACAGATGAACAACTGATGGAGTTCACTCACGTGTCAGCAGTTGTTCACATAGTGATAGTTGTACAAGTATCCTTAGACTTGAGGTCATCATAGTCATCTTGTGTACACTGAACTATGCTTTGGTTTAGTTCTTAGTCTCCAAGGATAATTATAAGGGCTCTACTGGGTATAGGAATTTGTACACGAAGATAGTGTATCAGCAGTTGTTCACATAGTGATAGTTGTACAAGTATCCTTAGACTTGAGGTCATTATAGTCATCTTGTGTACACTGAACTATGCTTTGGTTTAGTTCTTAGTCTCCAGGGACAATTATAAGGGCTCTACTGGGTATAGGAATTTGTACACGGAGATAGTGTATGATCAATAAAGGATCTACCCCTTCCAGTGAAGGAAGAGAATGTTCAATGCTGATCCACTTATGCTAGTTCAGGAATCTCTGGCCAGAGTGAATGAAATTAGAAAGGAGTTTCTAATTTACATTAAATAGGACTAAGCATAGTGAATGGGAAAGCAAATGATTAAATAAGATAGGCTTGACACAAGTTCCATACCTTGTATTTAATCGTGACATTGTAGGATAGAAGGAATTGATTGTACGGTAACTACTCACTGAATAGGTTCTTGGTATTCTAAGCAGTGAATTCATATTATCCGGATAGTCACGATATGCTGAGAAGTATCCCTCACGATGTAGAATAAAAATGATTAATTTATTAATTAATCATATTTAATGAATTAGAGAATTTAAATAAATAATGATAAAATAGTTTTATTATTATTTATTTCTACTACCGGCTTAATATTGAACCTACAGGGTCACACCATAAAAGAGAATGATTTAATGGCGGAGGAATTAATTAATAATGGCTGGTAATTATTTATTTGTGAAATAAATAATTAATTAGCAGATTTAATAATTGATTAAATGAGATTTAATTAATTCTTAATATTATTAATTAAGAATTTAATTTTGGAAATTAAATCAAGTGAGAGAATTATTTTTCTAAAGTGTTTAGAAAAGGGATTAATGATTAAAAGGTGTCTTAATTATTAGTTAATTGGTTAATAAGAATAATCAATTAAAGGGTTAATAATTATAATATTTTACGGAAAATTTTCAGCTGAAAGTTTTGCCTATAAATATACTATTATAACCCCTATTTGCCAAAAACTCAAATAATTAACCATAATTCTAAAGTAGAACAAGAGGGAGGCAACTAATTCTCTCAACCTCTTCCTCCTCCATCACATTGTACTCTTGGTGGATACCGGTGGAGTGCTTCACACTTGAGGAGCAGCTGTTAGGGATCTCCGCTCATCGTTCTTGGATCGCTATTAAAGACCTCCATCTTTCCATTAACGTAAAGCTTCTTAAGGTAAACATACCGAACTATTTAAATCTTAAAAAAAACCAAAACCCTCCACAGGATCCATGCGAAAAATAATATTTAATTCGTAGTTTAGTATGTTTGCCTTAAGAAGCTTTACATTAATGGAAAGATGGAGGTCTTTAATAGCGATCCAAGAACCACGAGCGGAGATCCTTAGCAGCTGCTCCTCAAGTGTTGTTATGTGTTTATCATTTACAGATTTACTATATTCGTCATGTCGTCTGCACTATCACTCCGGAGCATACTAGATGCTCACAAGTTGACTGGTCCTAATTTAGCTGTTTGTTTTCACTGTAACAAGTTGGGGCATTAGAAGAGGAACTGCAAGGTTTACCTTGCAGAATTGAAGAAGAAGAAGGGTAGTAAGACTACCGCTTCTGATTCAGGCATGTTCATGATCGAAGTTAATATGTCACTAGGTCAAATTTCTACTTGGGTATTAGATACCGCCCGTGGTTCTCATATTTGCAATTCGTTGCAAGGACTAAAGGGAAGTAGGACTCTTGGAAAAGATGAGGTGATTCTACGTATGGGCAATGGAGCAAGGGTTGCGGCCATATATGTAGGATCATTTAGTTTACATATGCCTACGGACAAAACTATTATTTTGAATAATTGTTATTACGTTCCCTCTATTGTGAGGAATATTGTTTCTATTCCTATGTTGGATTTGGATGGTTTTTCATTTATTATTAAGAATAATGAATGTTCTATCCTTAGAGATAATGTTTTTTATGGACGTGGCATTTAAAATAATGGTCTGTATGTATGTGACGTTAAGCATGATTTACTTCAGATTGAACAAACTAATAAAAGAAAATGAGATGATGAAATCTGACCTATTTATGGCACTGTAGGCTAGGTCATATTAGTGAAAATAGACTGCGGACATTGCATATGGAAGGGTTACTTGATGTTCATGTGATTTGTATAATCATAAGATGATTATGTAATCTGTATATATACTGATATATACATGATTTATATTTGTTCTAATTATGAGAATCATATTAGATACAGATTCTGAATTGGCTGCTGCAGATTTGCTGAAATTTGGGTCTGGTGTCCGATTTACGCAAACGAATACCCTATTCCAGAGGTAAACGGGCGTCAGAACAAAACTGATAGCTAAAACTATCAATAACTCGTCTATAAGGCGTTTGACATCGTTTACTGCCCGTAAAGAGTGATTCTTGTTTTTCTGATTTGATTCTGATTATTCTGATTTTTGTCATATTTTTTTTTTATGATTAGATCATGGATAATATGATATGTTAAGATCAGATTATGTGTTTTAACATGCTTTTATGTGTTGTATGAGCATGGTGGATGGTTATGGCCTTTCGACCTTAGTGTAATGGTTTAGGCTTTGGTTTTAAATACGACTTGCATGTCGTCAATCTTTGTAATCATAAATCTCGAATGTAACTCGAGTTATTCTTGTAAGTTCATTAGATAAGTTTTACTTTCAATCTATGTAATGTAATTGAAGAATCAAGAAGGTTATCCAATGGAGGTGATACAAAGAAGAAGACGAGGCATACAAGAAGTCTAAACAAAGAAGAAGACTTATGTAATAAGTAGTTGTATTTATTTCCATCACCATATTAGATTGACCTTGATCTTTATCATGAGCATGATAAAGATCACATAGCATGGGGCCATTGAAGGGTTTTTAGCACATAAATACAACGAAAACGTAAATTTAAATCTTAAAAAAAATGAAACCCTCCGCAGGATCCATGCCAAAAATAATATTTAATTCGTAGTTCAGTATGTTTACCTTAAGAAGCTTTACGTTAATGTAAAGATGGAGGTCTTTAATAGCGATCCAAGAACGATGAACGGAAATCCCTAACAGTTGCTCCTCAAATGTGAAACACTCCACCGGTATCCACCAATAGTACAATGTGATGGAGGAGGAAGAGGTTGAGAAAATTAGTTGCCTCCCTCTTGTTCTACTTTAGAATTAGGGTTAATTATTTGGGTTGAGGCAAATAGGGTTTATAATAGTATATTTATAGGCAAAATTTTCAGCTGAAAATTTTTCATAAAATATTATTATTATTAACCCTTTAATTGATTATTCTTATTAACTAATAATTAAAACCCCTTTTAATCATTAATCCCTTTTCTAAACACTTTAGAAAAATAATTCTCTCACTTGATTTAATTTCCAAAATTAAATTCTTCATTAATAATATTAAGAATTAATTAAATCTCATTTAATCAATTATTAAATCTGCTAATAAATTATTTATTTCACAAATAAATAATTACCAGCCATTATTAATTAATTCCTCCACCATTAAATCATTCTCTTTTATGGTGTGACCCTGTAGGTTCAATATTAAGCCGATAGTAGAAATAAATAATAATAAAACTATTTTATTATTATTTATATAAATTCTCTAATTCATTAAATATGATTAATTAATAAATTAATCATATTTATTCTACATCGTGAGGGATACTTCTCAGCATATCGCGACTATCCGGATAATACGAATTCACTGCTTAGAATACCAAGAACCTATTCAGTGAGTAGTTACCGTACAATCAATCCCTTCTACCCTGCAATGTCATGATTAAATACAAGGCATGGAACTTGTTTCAAGCCTATCTTATTTAATCATTTGCTTCCCATTCACTATGCTTAGTCCTATTTAATGTAAATTAGAAACTCCTTTCTAATTTCATTCACTCTGGCCAGAGATTCTTGAACTAGCTGTTGTGGATAAAAAACTAAGATTATTACTTGCTGTATTTAATACTAAGATTCGGGAGCTCAAGGCCTTTAATGGCTGCTCTCGTGTTTCGTGACTCAATCTGCCTTTACGAGATGCCTACGTATCTCTGTGAATTAGAGAATCAAGCCAAAAAACGTAGTTCTGATTTGTGGGGTGAGGCCCCTTATATAGATGTGGGAGTCCTTGAATTGGACTTGGTATAGGAGACTTGGTGGACAAGCCTCTGAATTAGGATAGACTTAGGAGTCCTAGGAAGTAGGAAGCTGATTCATTATCCTTTTAGGTCCCCTTGAGCCTAATCTATAAGGATTTATATCCTTATCGGGACTCTTCTCAATAGCTGATTTTTCCCTTATTAATTAATTACGAAATTAATTAATAATTAGGGCTTTTGGGCCTTTTTTATTCCATCAGGCCTGATCTGGTCCATCAGGCTTAACCTTTCTGGTCTGAGTGTCATATATCTTTTTATTGGGCCTAGCAGCCCACAGCTTATACAATTAATGCAGTATTTAATTATACAATCATAATTTATTTATCCCTATCATTTACCCCCCAACTTTTGGGAAACATTGATTAGGTTTCGCAGAAGTTAAGTCTGTTTATTCCCTTACAGGGTTTCGTTTTTGCATAAAGTGTGAAGCGACCTACACATTTACAATGAATCTTCCTTTTATTCAGGAATTATCTTAATTCCAGGAATTTTTCCCTTATTTCCGGGATTTTCCCTAATTTTCTGGGATTTTTCCTTTAATTTCTGGATTTTTCCCTAATTTTCTGGGATTTATCCTTAATTTTATGGATTTTTCCCTAATTTCCCGGGACTAATCCTTAATTTTCTGGATTTTTCCCTAATTTCCCGGGACTTATCCTTAATTTTCTGGATTTTTCCCTAATTTCCCGGGACTTATCCTTAATTTTCTGGATTTTTCCCTAATTTCTCGGGACTTATCCTTAATTTTCTGGATTAAAATCGATCAGAATGCATTCAAAATCGATCAGGATGCAGACAAAATCGATCAGGATGCAGCCAAAATCGATCAGGATGCAGCCAAAATCGATCAGGATGCAGCCAAAATCGATCAGGATCCTGATCGAATTAGCTCAGGATCTTACACTCTGGTCGACAGGATTCCTGATCGATTTCGATCAGGATTCTGACCGAATTGGCCTTCAAAGTGACACCCTAGTCGATTGTTACACGGGCTTAATCGACCAGGATTCCTGATCGATTTCGATCAGGACTCTGATCGAATTAAATGGCTCTCGACCATTCTGATCGAATGGAATATCGATCAGGACTCTCTTTTCTGTCGATCAGGACTCTGATCGATCTTAGGGGATTTCTTCCCTCCTGTTCGAATAAGATATCGATCAAGACTCTCTTCTGTGTCGATCAGGACTCTGATCGATCTTAGGGGATTTCTTCCCTCCTGTTCGAATAAGATATTGATCAGGACTCTCTTCTGTGTCGATCAGGACTCTGATCGATCTTAGGGGATTTCTTCCCTCCTGTTCGAATAAGATATCGATCAGGACTCTCATCTGTGTCGATCAGGACTCTGATCGATCTTAGGGGATTTCTTCCCTCCTGTTCGAATAAGATATTGATCAGGATCCTCTTTTGCATCGATCAGGACTCTGATCGAACCATATTAAGGTTCTGGTCGATTTTTGACTTTTTAAATTCCACAGGAGCTTCTAGATTGTTCCTGATACTTCTTGTAGATGGGCCTCTAGGTTGGGCCTGGCTAAATGGGCCTAAAAATGCCTCGTATTCCGAGCTTTTCGCCTATATAAGTGTAGTGTGGAGTGAGAACCCTCACTTCACTTCCCACTTCTCATTTTCTCTCACAATTTTCTCTAGAGTTCTCCCTTTGAGAAGGCGATTTCCGGCTACCAAAGCCACCGCAGCTCCACCATTTTCAAGTATTTCTGGGTTTCAAGCCTTCAACCGAAGCATATCAATGGCGGACCGTGACCTGGCTCGTTTGCAGAAGATGAATGTCTCTAAAAGAGGTACAAACATTCAAATTCAATCTCCATATACTTCCCTCATTGATATGATTAACTCGAGAGGTGATGAATATCCTTCTCTATCTGAGTTAGATTCGTATAATCATGGTAACACTTTTCATGAGTTAGATGGTAGGATAGAGTCTATGAACACCTTGTACAGACTTCCACCCCACCTTAGGATCACTCCAGCCGCCCCTGGGGATAGGACTTGTAATTGGGAGGGGGATACCCTGTTCATTTATCGAGGAGCCCTGACCACAGGTCTTAGGTTCCCATTCCATGAATTTATTCCTCGTTTACTAGCCGATGTATGAATCAACCCTTGTCAACTCCCTCCTAACGCCTGGAGGAACATTATCTGTTTTATGGTCCTTTGTCTCAGGAATAGCTTCCCTCTTTCCGTAGCTGTCTTTAGGAAAGTTTTCCAATTCTGGGCTGGGGGTGATTGGGCCACACTCTTCCGTAGGCCATTTTGCAAAGTATCAGATGGTAGTCCTGGTAGCATCAGATTAACTGATGAGGAGGAGGTGGCCTACCAAGCCTTAATTTCAGATGATGGGAAAACAGACACCTGGACCCTTTTAGAGGAGTTTTCCTTGAAGAAAGTTGGTCTCTCCCAGGCCAGTGATAAGGGTAAATTTATACCTGCGTAATTATTTTTCCTTCTCTTTAATCGCACTTTTTTTTCTGGATTTTAATATTCCTTCTACTTTTCCTTTCAGCTTGTGAGGCTATTAATAATGTCAATAGGCCCAAGGAGGGGGAATCTGGCCGCCAGAAGAGGGCCAAGTTAAACAGGGACCCCAGGAGCAAACCTGACGGTCCTTCTTTCCTTAAGCCCCACGTCCCGGTGGTTGAGCTGGGGGACGATGTGGATCCTCCACTTAAGGCACATTCCTTCAGGCCTAACTGGGGCTTCAGGAGGAGCGATACGGTGGTTGGATCCACCAAACATGCCAAGGATTGGTCGTACCATTCCATCACTCCCCACGATTTCACTGACATTGTTACGGGGAGTGATATCGAGACTATTGAGCTTCTGGGTTCTCAAGCCCAAGCTGCGGTAATTTTCTTTTTTCTTCTCTTCCTTTTGTGAATTTTAACTTTTCTTGTATCCCAATGAATTTGTGCTAACTCATACATATTTCTTTGCAGAGTAATACCTATTTCCAGGCGGCCCTACATCAGGCTAGATCCTGGAAGGGTAACTCTGATGATTTTGAGAAGGAGATGAAGAAGTGGGAGGAGAGATCCAAGGTCCTGGAGAAGAAGCTGGACACGAAGAAAGAGGAGCTGGCTAAGGCTCATTCCGAGCTAGTGAAACTTAGGAGCGATAAGGATAAGCTCATTGATGACTACATGGATTCTGACAATTTTAAGAATCTCATGGAGATTCATGATGATGGTCTTTATTCCCTACAGTTTACTCAGGGATGGGATGCGGCCGTAAAGGCGGTTTCTGAGAAGCACCCGGGCTTAGTCGACCATAAGGACTTTATAAGTCCCGAGCAGGCTGAGTCGGAGGACAGCATAGATGCCCTCTTCAACTCCCCTCAGCCAGATGATCGCATCTTGGATCCTAACACTGCTTCTCCTCCCGCTTCTCCTGCGAAGGATGCTGAAGGCGCTGATAAGGAGAAAGAGAATGAAGGCTTCCGCATGGAGGAGTAGTTTTTCTATTCTGTAATTTTATCCTTAACTTATGTCTGGACTTTTGTTTGTATTAAAACTTATTACCCTCCGGGGCTATTTTATATGCTACTTTCCTTATTTGCATTCTCTCCTTCATTTTTCCGATACTTTAATATTCAAACTTGGCTTAATGGGCCACACAAGTATTATCACAACTCAAACATCCATAGGTTGAAATAATTTCGAACTCTTCAATTTCAAGTCTGGTTTTCCAAAACCTTACATAATATGGGTTCGACCCTGATCTATAATAGCTAAAAAATAAAAATACTATGCAAACAAAGCTTCAAGGTGCTTTTAAACCTACTTATCATAATGACAAGTGAGAATCGTACTTCGACCATCTTACACGTAGTAAACCTTCAGGTTTTGTGCGTGCCAGGTTCTCGGGACTTCAAAACCATCCATAGTCTCCAGCTTGTAGGTTCCTCTACCCTGAACGCTCTTGACTCTATACGGCCCTTCCCAATTTGGGGCAAGCTTTCCTTTCTGTCCGACACCAGAAGCCTCTATTTTTCTCAAGACTAGGTCACCTTGTTTGAAAAACCTCTTTTAACCCTTAGGTTGTAGTAGATTGAAGCCTTTTTCTGATATTCTACTATCTTTGCATGTGCTTTATCTTGCACTTCATCGATCAGATCCAGGGCTAACCTCTGCCCTTCCTCATTTTCTTCTGCGTTGAAAGCCTGAATCCTTGGAGAGGAATGTGATATCTCCACGGGAACTACTGCTTCTGCCCCATATGCCAACATGAAAGGAGTTGCTCCTGTCGTGACTCTACAGGTAGTCCTATAGGCCCATAATATGGGAAGTATCTCATCCATCCAATTATTTCTTGACTTCTCGATCCTCTTCTTTAGTCCATCCAGGATTATCCGATTTGCTACCTCTGCTTGCCCATTGGCTTGCGGGTGAGCCACAGAGGTGAATCGTAATTCAATTTCATTTTCTTCACAATACTTCTTGAATTCCTCATTGTTGAATTGTGCTCCATTGTCAATGACGAGGATACGGGGAATTCCATATCGGCATATAATGTTTTCCCACAGGAATTGTGCAACCTGCTTAGTTGTGATTTTGGCTAAGGGTTTGGCTTCGATCCACTTGGTGAAATAATCAATGGCTACAATCAGAAATTTCCTTTATGCCGTGGCCATAGGAAAAGGCCCTAGAATATCCATCCCCCATATGGCAAAGGGAATAGGCGAGTTGATAGAGGTCAGCATCTCGGGGGGTTGTCTAACAACTGGTGCATGCTTCTGACAGCGATCATACTTCTTCACATATTCTTTGGCATCAGCCATCATTTCTGGCCAATAGAAGCCTAAACGGGTTATCTTATGAGCCAAGGCCCTGCCCCCCAAGTGCTGCCCATAAATACTTTCATGCACTTCCTCAAGAGCCAAGCGTGCCTCGTCGGGCCTGAGACACCTCAAGTAAGGAACCACGAAAGATCTCTTATACAGAATTCCATCTATCAAGGAGTACCTTAGTGCTTGAATAGTTAACTTCCGTGCCTCAGTTGCATCACTTGGCAACCAACCGGTCTGAATGTGAGCCTTGATGGGATCAATCCATGACGTCCCCAAGCCTATGGGAGCCACAAGCTTAACATCTATGCTTCGTATCTTCAAAACACGGAAGTACACACTTCCTGAACTTTCTTCAATCTCAGATGAAGCAAACTTTGATAGCGCATCTGCTTTAGCATTTTCTTCCCTTGGAATGTGTTCAACATGGCATTCATTAAATTGGGTCATCACAGCCCTTACTAGGCGAACATACTTAGCCATCGTATCATCCCTTGCCTCAAATTCTCCCTTTACCTGGGATATGATCAGCTTCGAGTCTCCACGGACCTTTAAGTTTTTGACTCTAAGTGTCCCAGCTAGACCAAGGCCAGCAATCAGGGCTTCATACTCTGCCTCATTGTTTGTGGTTGGGAAGTCTAGCTTCATAGCATACTCAATTAAGAATCCATCAGGGCTTTGCAAAATCAACTCTGCTCCACTAGAATTTGTTTTTGATGCTCCATCAAAATAGAGAACCCAATATTCTTTCTCCTTGTCCCCATTGTCGACTCCCTTGTCTTGAGGTATGGTATCTTCCTGCCCCCCGACTTCTTGGTTGGGTATGGTACATTCCACCACGAAGTCAGCTAATGCCTGGGCTTTTATGGCCGTACGTGGCTTATACTTGAGGTCGAACTCTCCCAACTCTATTGCCCACTTAATCAGTCTCCCACTTGCCTTGGGACTGTGAATGATGTTTCTCAGTGGCTGATTTGTTAGCACTTCAATCTGGTGAGCTTGAAAATAAGGACGCAGCTTTCTTGAAGCCATTACCAAGGCTAAAGCGAATTTCTCAATAGTTGAATAATTCAACTCAGCACCATGCAAGATTTTGCTGACATAGTATACGGGTTTCTGGACTTTCAGTTCCTCCTTAACCAACACCGCGCTCAAGACGCTCTCTGAAACAGCCAAGTACAAGAATAAAACTTCACTCAGAACTGGCTTGGCCAACAACGGGGCCTGGCCCATATACTTCTTTAACTCTTCAAATGCCTTCTGATTTTCCTCACTCCATACAAAGTCTTTGATGTTCTTTAGTGACTTGAAAAATGACAAGCACTTGTCTCCTGACTTGGAGATGAATCGTCCTAACGCAGCAACCCTTCCTGTGAGCTTCTGAACATCCTTGACAGTTTTGGGGCGTTCCATGTCCAGGATTGCCTTTATTTTATCGGGATTTGCCTCAATTCCCCTATTCGAGACCATCAATCCCAAGAATTTTCCAGATCCTACTCCGAAAGCACACTTCGTCGGATTCAACATCATCTTGTGGTACCTCAGGACCTCAAAAGCTTCCCTTAAATGGGCTATATGATCAGTCTTTACTAGACTCTTGACTAACATGTCATCAACATAGACTTCCATAGTCTTACCAATAAGATCCTTAAAAATTCTATTCACCAACCTTTGATAGGTGGCTCCTGCATTCTTGAGACCAAACGCCATAACAAGATAACAATAAACACCAAAGTCAGTGATAAATGATACCTTTGGAATGTCATCCTTATGCATTTTGATCTGGTTGTATCCGCTAAACCCATCCATAAAACTCAGCATCTCATGTCCAGCGGTGGCATCAATCAAAGTATCAATTCTAGGCAGCGGAAAACAGTCTTTGGGGCATGCATCATTCAGATCGGTGAAGTCTATACACATCCTCCACTTTCCATTAGCCTTCTTCACCATTACAGGGTTTGCTAACCACTCCGGAAATTGAATCTCCTCAATGAAACCAGCCTCTAAGAGCTTTTCCACTTCCTGCTTTATAGCCTCTTGTCTTTCCGGGGCAAAATTTCTTTTCTTTTGTTTCACTATCTTCCGGCTTGGATCTACGTTTAGCTTGTGAGTAATTAACTCCGGGTCTATGCCTGGCATATCAGCTGCTGACCATGCAAACACATCACTATTTTCTTGCAAAAATTTCTCTAACTTCCCTCTAAGGGGCTCCTCTAATGTGGCTCCAATGAAAGTCGTCCTCTCAGGATTCTCGGGGTCTAAAGGAACCGAGACCAATTCTTCTGCTGGCCTTCCTCTATTCTTATCATTTTCTCGAACATCCATATCTTCAATAGGAAGAACCTGCCCCCCGACTCCATCTGCCCTCAAAGAGGCCACATAACAGCTTCTAGCCATTTTTTGATCTCCTCTTTCTTCTCCAATCCCGTTTCGGGTGGGAAACTTCATGACTAAATGGTAGGAAGAGGGGACTGCCTTGAAGGCATGTATCCCTGTTCTCCCCATGATAGCATTATAAGTTGAACTAGCCTTTACCACCACGAAATCCAGCATCTGCGTTGCTTGCCTCGGCTCCGTACCTATGGTGGTTGGCAATTTGATTATCCCTTCCACAGGACATTCTACTCCAGCAAATCCATATATCGGCATGTCAGTTGGTGTTAACTGGGAGTCGTTATACCTCATCCTTAGAAAGGTGTCGTGGAGCAAGATATCCACAGAAGCACCATTATCCACAAGGACCCTCTTAACCGGGCTATTTCCTATTATTGGTGTTATGACCAGCGGGTCGTCATGAGGAAACTTCACACCCTCTAGGTCGGAATCATCAAAAGCCAATGTTACTTTTGTCCTGGCCCTCTTCGGGGCTTCTCCAACAATATGCATAACCTCTCTAGTATATGCCTTTCTGGAATTTTTGGACAATCCAGCAGCAGTTGGACCTCCAAAGATCGTGTTTATCACAGGCCCTCGAGGTCTCGGCCCTCCATAAATGGTGTTTATAACTGGTCCTCTAGGCTGGGGGTTTCGCCCCTGATCGTCTTGGTCCCTCCTACGATCTTCAAAGTTCTTCCTTCCATTATTATTTCTGTCCCCTCCATCTCCAGTATACTTGTTCAATCTTCCTTTTCGAATCAAAAACTCAATTTCATCTTTCAATTGCCTACACTCATCGTTGTCATGGCCAACATCTTTGTGAAACCTGCAATACTTGCCCTTATCTAGCTTGGCGGGATCAGCCTTCAAGGGCTTAGGCCAGCGAATATCTCTGTCTTTCTCAATCTCCATCAAAATCTGACTTCTGGGAGCATTCAGCTTAGCGTATTCAGTGAACTTTTGCCCAGGTCCTCCCTTCTTGGGGGTTGAATCAGGGTTTTGTTCGGTTCTAGGATATTTGTCCTTAGCGATATACTCCAAATCAGTTTTTCGTTTCTTGCCTCCAGTGGGCTCATTACTTACTATGGTCTTCCTCATACTTTCTTCAACCTTGATATACTTCCCTGCCCTCTCTTGGAGCTGCAACATGCTCTCAGGGGGTCGTTTGGCCAAAGACATCTTGAAAAACTCATCCCTAGTTCCTTGTTGCAATGCTATCATGGCTACCTTATCATCAAGGTCTGGGACTTTTAAAGCCTCCTTTATAAAATGATTCAGGTAATCTCTTAAGGATTCCTTAGCTCCCTGCACAAGACTCATAAGAGATGCTGAACTTTTCTCATGGACTCTTCCACTGATGAATTGCTTAATAAAAGCCTGACTTAGTTCTCTGAATGATCCAATAGAATTTGGGGGTAGGCGACTGTACCATCTTTGAGCCATACCCGACAGGGTTTGAGGGAAGGCCCGACATTTTATAGCATCATTCACGGGTTGCAGCAGCAGTGCATTAGAGAATGTCCTAACATGATTAGCGGGGTCTCCCGTGCCATCATAGGCTTTGATAGTGGGCATCTTGAATTTCCTTGAGATATGGGCATTCATTATCTCTTCTGTGAAGGGTGGAGTTGGATCATCAGGATCTCCAAGGGGAAGGAGATTGCTTGGATCAGTTCTTGGGACAGCAGCCCTTCTTCTTACCGGACCATCCAGGTCTATGATAGGAGGAGGATTTCTCCCCCTAGGAGGCATGTGGGGTCTGGTGGCTTGGTGAGCCTCCAAATCACGCCTCAGCCTTTGGATTTCAGCCTCATGAGCCCTGATCTTTTCCTGCACTTCTTGGGGATTCGCCCCTGGGGTGCTTTGGGGGCGTTGCCTTCCATCGGCCATTGGCTCTTTTCCAGGACGCCTCCTTCTCGGGGCCACTTCATCATCCGAAGATTCGGAGTCTCTCTCAGTGTATGGACCAGAAAATTCCCGATCCTCAGGGATAGGATCCAAACCTCGTATATAGGGGGGCGACCGCCCTCGTGCTTTGCTTCGCCCAGCATATCCGCTTCCTGCAACCTCAGGGTGAAGGGGCATCCCATAAGGGGGGTTAGTAGTAACAATAGTTGAATATTCATACCCGACGGGTCGAGAATTCATAGGTATATGTATTTGTTGAACTTGAGGATTCGTACCTTGAATCGGGGGAGTTGTCCCTTGTAGCTGGGGTTGAGTTGCCCCTGTCTGGGCTTCCTCCTGAGTAGATGCATAAGTTGAATGGGGAGGAACCTCCACGGTTGATGAAATCACCTGGGTTGTCCCTGATGGTGTTCCCTCCTCCAGAGTGCTGGTTGTTCTCCGTGTTCTCGCCATGGTTGTTGTTCCGTATTCCCACAGACGGCGCCAAATGTTGTGGATAAAAAACTAAGGTTATTACTTGCTGTATTTAATACTAAGATTCGGGAGCTCAAGGCCTTTAATGGCTGCTCTCGTGTTTCGTGACTCAATCTGCCTTTACGAGATGCCTACGTATCTCTGTGAATTAGAGAATCAAGCCAAAAAACGTAGTTCTGATTTGTGGGGTGAGGCCCCTTATATAGATGTGGGAGTCCTTGAATTGGACTTGGTATAGGAGACTTGGTGGACAAGCCTCTGAATTAGGATAGACTTAGGAGTCCTAGGAAGTAGGAAGCTGATTCCTTATCCTTTTAGGTCCCCTTGAGC
The DNA here is from genome assembly GCF_009905375.1 of Apium graveolens. Classification (NCBI taxonomy): domain Eukaryota; kingdom Viridiplantae; phylum Streptophyta; class Magnoliopsida; order Apiales; family Apiaceae; genus Apium; species Apium graveolens. The sequence goes on along the minus strand of NC_133656.1, from coordinate 106,123 downwards.
CTAATCTATAAGGATTTATATCCTTATCGGGACTCTTCTCAATAGCTGATTTTTCCCTTATTAATTAATTACGAAATTAATTAATAATTAGGGCTTTTGGGCCTTTTTTATTCCATCAGGCCTGCTCTGGTCCATCAGGCTTAACCTTTCTGGTCTGAGTGTCATATATCTTTTTATTGGGCCTAGCAGCCCACAGCTTGTACAATTAATGCAGTATTTAATTATACAATCATAATTTATTTATCCCTATCACTAGCATAAGTGGATTAGCATTGAACATTCTCTTCCTTCACTGGAAGGGGTAGATCCTTTATTGATCATTCACTATCTTCGTGTACAAATTTCTATACCCAGTAGAGCCTTTATAATTGTCCATTGAGACTAAGAACTAAACTAAAGCATAGTTCAGTGTACACAAGATGACTATGATGACCTCAAGTCTAAGGATACTTGTACAACTATCACTATGTGAACAATTGCTGACACGTGAGTGAACTCCATCAGTTGTTCAGCTGTGTGAGTCATGTTCAGTGAACTTATTCTATAATAAGCATCTACATACTAGCTATAGTGTCACCACACAAATATCTATGAGAACATACATCCTTCATAATGAAGCAAGCATAGTATGTACCGATCTTTGCGGATTACTAATTACCAGTTAGTAATCCTACGACCAGGAAATATTTAAGTTTAGAGTTATCATCTTTTAGGTCTCATTATTATGATCTCATCATAATCCATAAAAAGCTTTACTCTAAACTATGGTATATCTTATTTAAACACTTAAATAGATAAAGCCTGCAATAAAACCAAAACAAGTCTTTTATTAATATCAATGAAATCAAAACAGATTACATAAAAGTTATTCCTAAATCATCATACATGATTGGACTTAGGACACATCACTTTCAATCTCCCACTTGTACTAAAGCCAATCACTCTGGTATCTAAAACCCATCTTGTCTTTATGACGATCAAAGTGACTTTGAGAAAGTGGCTTTGTGAGTGGGTCTGCTACGTTGTTATGTGTGTCAACTCTCTTGACGTCTCCTCTTTCAATACAATACAAGAAATGTTACCGCGCTCCCACTAACCTTTTTGTAGACACATGGTTCATCTATGTTTTTGATAAAACCAAACTCTTTGATTGTCTCATCAAAACGGATGTTCCATCTACGAGAAGCTTGCTTTAAACCATATATGGTTCGCAGCAGCTTACACACTAGGTGTTCATTTCCCTTGGAAAGAAAACCCTCTGGCTGTGTCATATACACTTCTTCTTCAAGTTTCCCATTGAGGAAGGCCGTTTTCACGTCCATTTGCCAGATCTCATAGTCGTAGTAAGCAGCAATCGCAAGCAAAATCCGAATTGATTTTAACAGGGCTACAGGCAAAAAGTTTCATCAAAGTCAATCCCTTACCTTTGTCTGAATCCTTTTGCCACGAGTCTGGCCTTATAGGTCTCCACCTGGCCATCTGCTTCAATCTTTCTTTTGTATACCCACTTGCACCCAATAGGCTATATGGAGGAGTCCACTGAGAGACTAAACTATTTTTTTTGAGATAAGCTAGAAACTCTCCATTCATGTATTCACCACCTCGATCTGATCGAAGAGTTATAATACTATGTTTGGTTTGTTTCTCCACTTCATACTTATATTCTTTAAACTTTTCAAAGGCTTCAGACTTGTGTTTCATCAAATACACATATCTGAATCTAGATCGATCATCTATGAAAGCAATAAAGTATGAAAATCCACCCATGGCTTGCGTAGACATTGGTCTACATACATCTGTGTGTACCAATCCTAGCATATCTGCAGCCCTCTCTCCATGTCCACTGAATGGAGATTTGGTCATTTTACCCAATAGACAAGACTCGCATGTAGGATATGATTCAAAATCAAAGGGGTCAAGTAACCCTTCCTTATGCAATGTCCGCAGTCTATTTTCATTTTCTTAAGGTAAACATACTGAACTACGAATTAAATATTATTTTTCTTGAAGGGTTTTAGCACATAAACGCAACGAAAATGTAAATTTAAATCTTAAAAAAAAATAAAACCCTCCGCAGGATCCATGGGAAAAATAATATTTAATTCGTAGTTCAGTATGTTTACCTTAAGAAGCTTTACGTTAATGGAAAGATGGAGGTCTTTAATAGCGATCCAAGAACGATGAACGGAAATCCCTAGCAGCTGTTCCTCAAGTGTGAAGCACTCCACCGGTATCCATCAAGAGACCAATATAATGGAGGAGGAAGTGGTGGGAGAATTAGGGTTTTCATAACTTTTTAGGTTAATAAGAATAAAGGGTTAATAATAATAATATTTTATGGGAAAATTTTCAGCTGAAAATTTTGCCTATAAATATACTATTATAAACCCTTATAGGTGTTTTAATTATTAGTTAATTGGTTAATAAGAATAATCAATTAAAGGTTTAATAATAATAATATTTTATGGAAAATTTTCAGCTGAAAATTTTGCCTATAAATATACTATTATAAACCCTATTTGCCTCAACCCAAATAATTAACCCTAATTCTAAAGTAGAACAAGAGGGAGGCAACTAATTCTCTCAACCTCTTCCTCCTCCATCACATTGTACTCTTGGTGGATACCGGTGGAGTGCTTCACACTTGAGGAGCAGCTGCTAGGAATTTCCGTTCATCGTTCTTGGATCGCTATTAAAGACCTTCATCTTTCCATTAACGTAAAGCTTCTTAAGGTAAACATACTGAACTACGAATTAAATATTATTTTTCGCATGGATCCTGCGGAGGGTTTCGGTTTTTTTTAAGATTTAAATTTACGTTTTCATTGCGTTTATGTGCTAAAAACCCTTCACAACCTATAGTTTCTTGTTACTCATATACATGACTTGTGATTTATGTAGATGTTTATGGTTCTGCCTTTGAAGATAGTGACCTTGAAGATATAGTTAATTTTGAAGTGGTGTTAAGACCATCCCATGTCCATCAAAATTGTCATGGCACGATAATTACAAAAAAAAATTGAATTTTTAGACAATTTTTTGTTATTACAATATCTGAGTTTTAATATGATGTTTTTTTATACTCTTAGAGTACTTGGGCTTCAATATGTACCCCATAACCTGTAAATGGGGAAGGAAGACTGCGGCAACATTTCTGTGGGAAGGTCACAGCTGGGCTGTAGAGGTGATAAAAACCAATGGTACATTCAGATTTGGCATAGGGTGGGACAACTTCATCAGTGATAATAACCTTGAAGTTGATGATCATCTGCTTTTCCGATATGTAGGAAATTTTACTTTCAATGTAAGCCGCCTACTTAATTAACTTTAGCCATTAGACTACGTATCATGATGGATGTAATAATGGTTCAGTAAGACTTAAGTTAATATTTTTCTATGACTCGATTTAATATAATTGTACTTTAACTTATGTTAGTTGTTTTATATAAAAGTTTGATAATCTGAATTAGTATTATCCATCTATATTACACACACATAAAAGTAGTTAAATTATAAGAGTTTGTCGAATATTTCAATTGTGATGAACATATAACAAACTTGATGATGCGCCTTTGGATTCCATTTTCAGTTGCTTTCTGAGATTGTTTCGATGTGATAGTTTGTTGACGAACCCTAACAAAGTAATTATAAGTTAAATAACAAACTTTATTAAGGTAATAGAAGATAATAGAATTTGGAGTGGAATGATATATTACCTCTAAATCAGTATATGATTCTTCAAGTGGTCTAGGCTGAGAAACTTGTGATGTTTCTGAATCGTTGTTGGTTTTAGTTTTTTGAATTATATCATTGGCAAGGTACTTGTTACATGTTCCAGATATGTTTCCTTCGGTGATTAACAGCTTCATGATAAAGTCTTTACTTTCAATCTCTCTCAGAGGGTCTTTAACATCCTTTGCTACCTCCTAAAGGTAAGTAAGATAATAACTACTCGTTAAAGCAACATTATTAAAACCTTGAAAATAGTTGGCGAGAAGTATAAGAATGCATATATTTACCAGGGGTTATAGAAAAATGAAATAGTTAGGTTATAATGTCACCTCAATTAGATCTTAAACATCTTTCTTGTAGCATTTCTGACCTGCATTGTTATTGAGCAAAATTTGCAATACACCGGTTTGGTCCTCACAGTTAAGGGGTATAGTTTGGATGAAATGTAGCTGCATGGAACAGTGTAGGTAAAATAAGGAAACTTCATGTCATCTCTAATATGTAGAACATTATTATTAGTTCCAAAAGAGTAAGTAACAATGGAAAGAGGATTATAAGGAAATATAAGATAATGACAAATACTGTCTGTAATAATTTGACAAATTGATAATATAAAGACCTGGTGTATCACCATAGTTGTCTTGGGATGTAAATGACGGCGATAATGACGAAAGATCGAATGTTGTTCGGGGATTCTTTTTGGAAGTTAAATGCTTCTTCTTTAAATCAGTATCTGTCAAAATTTATAGTGCGATTACAATTCCTGTATCATAAAATGAATGAAGTATCTAAATAGGATTGTAGAACCTAAATATACCTGCTCTGTTAAACACCGCATCCTTGGTATTTAAAGATGTCGAAAGGGGTATAGAAGGAATCGGCAGAGATAGATTGTAATTAGGTGGCTTCTTTGTTAGGGAAGAAGATGGATTAATATTCGAAGAAGTTCCACTCAATGGGGACCGCCCATAAATATTTTCATTATTTCCGGGAGAAGGTGTATATATTGAATTTTCCTGGCTTTTTGATACATTCCCTAACAATTGAGACATCCAATTATCTACAAACAATTAAGTATGACAAACTTGTCATGGTAAATTTAAAGCTGCTCATGAAAATAGGATAGAAGAGGTACCTGTTGTCTGAGTACTTGGATAATTAGCACGATTGTTGTTGTCATTTTTACCACCTGGACCACATAAATTTTGAATTTCACTCAGTGCTTCTCTGGAATTTCTTCTCTCTTGTAGTGGACAGGTGGTAGTAGATGAATAAAGCTGTGCAGAGCTATGTAGTACATCTAAAAAAGAACATTATCAAATATGTGGACTATTGAAGATCTAAAAAAGACAAAGCGGGAGTAAAAAAGATCTAGTTAAAATAAAGATCATACATTAAATTGGGGAACATGGGTTTACCTCCATTTAAACTAAATTTAAACTCATTCTCTTTGTTACTAACACCGGTCTTCAGCAATTTCTTCCTGCTAGTACCTGCAAAAAGAATTTTTATTAGAAATTTAAGGATGTAAGGATAATTAATTCAGAGAAACGGAATTTACGAAAACTGGGGTATAAAACTTACCAAGATCGGAAACGAAGGAAGTGAAGTTATCCAGTTTCAAGTGATTATAATTACGCACCTCTTTCATAACTTATAATCTGGAGATGAAAATGAAGAATGATGGTCTTCTAAATTACTGTGCTTTGAATTTTGAAAGTTAAATTTGAATTGTTTCAATACTCAGATGGGTGATAGCAAAATTAACTTTTACACTTTACGTACACAAAAGTGAAAAGCATCCAGGTTTTAAGGCTTTAGCTTTAAAACATTCATGGGTTAAACACGTGCGGGTCTCCTTCAGTTTGGTTGAAGGGTACTAGGAAAATTGTAATTATAATGTGTGATAGGTTAATTGTTTAGTGGCATTATGTGTAAATTAGGTAAAAGAGTTGGGGCGTGGGGTGTAAAAAAATGGGAATTTGGATTCAGGATTTATATTATAGATAGATTAACTACTACTGATTACTCACTGGTCACTTCTTGGTAGTCAGAAAATTACTACCTATTAGTTCAAACCTTAAGATTTAAAATAAATTGAGTGAGGGTAGAACAAACAATACAAATATTAAAGATGTAATCATTGTTGAATAAATTTAGAATACCTTAGTATTGTTAATCTATCAAGCAAGCGAGTTAATTGTTGGGATTTGAGAGTAATTCAATTAGGGATTTGTGTAGAGGATTTAGGAGTATAAGAATATAAGATTGTTTCCGTATGTAAAAGAGTCAATATATTATTATATTAATATTACTATTATTAAATGTTAAATGTTATTTATTATTTTCAAAAAACTTTAATTTTTCTTTGAAAAAATATTTTTTTAATAATTTCAAACTTTGACCGATTCGACTGATTTTTGACCCGATTCGACCGATTTTTCCCAAACTGCCACACTTTTGACCGATTTTCTAAAAAACTGTACTTCGACCCGATTAACGATTAGTTGAGACGGGAGCCGTCCGAACTTTGATTAATCGGCCGAGTAATCGGTTAATCGGCCGATTTTTAGAACACTGCTTATAAGTAAAAATTAGCAGGCATGTCAAACACAATTGGAAACTTTTTAAAATTGTTCTTAAGGCGCCCTCAAGTGTTAGCTCAGTTGGTTAAAGAGGGGATGACTATACTCTTGTTTACAGGTTCGAATCCCACGGGAATGGAATTTATGATTATGCAGGCTATTGCGTGAGCTCATAGGGTTTACCCGGTGGGTGTAGCGACTGTGAGTTAACTACGAAAAAAAATAATAATTTGTTCTTAAGGCGCACTTAAATTTTTGAATAAAAAAGTTAAAATTAAATTTCAAGTAGATTTAAATGTTAAATAAAAATAAATAACAAATGATTTTTCTTTGATGTATTTATGAACACACAATAAATACAAACTTTTATAATTTAGACTTATTTTAACGGTCCAACACTTATTAATAACAGTGAACCCTCCGGGCAGAACAACTGCATAACCTTAAATATATTGCTGAAAACAAAAAAAGAATCTAGAAGATATGAATGGGTATCGTCATCCCAGCTTTCACTGTCAGGACATTGGTAGTTTGTTATTATTAAAATAAATAAATAATAGTAGTAGTAAAAAGCATAAGAAGAAAGCAATAAAACAATAATAATGAGGTACCTAACAAACAATATAGATAGTTGTAGTTGTATGTAATTCACACCCACAAACACAAACACAAACACAAAAAAGGAAGAGAAGAGGAGAGAGGGATGGGAATAGTTGAAGCTGCACACAACGTGAAAATAGTTGGTTCAGGCTCAGGCTCAGGCTCAGGCACAGGCTCAGGCTCAGGCTCACAAACAATAGTTTTAGCTCATGGGTTTGGTACGGACCAGTCAGTTTGGAAGCACTTGGTGCCTCATTTAGTTGATGATTATCGTGTTATACTTTTTGACAACATGGGTGCTGGTACTACTAATCCTGATTATTTCGATTTTGATCGTTATGCTACTCTGGAGGGTTATGCTTTTGATGTTATTGCTATTTTGACCGAGTTACAAGTCCAGTCTTGTATTTATGTTGGTCATTCTGTTTCTGCTATGATTGGTTCCATTGCCTCCATTACTCGTCCTGATCTCTTTTCCAAGCTCATTCTTCTCTCCGGCTCTCCCAGGTCTGTCTGTGTCTCTGTCTGTTAACTATTCTTTTTTTTTATTATTATTATTACTCTCTCTCTCCACATCTCTCTCTCCCCTTACATCGTTGTACTTTGGCTGTGCCTATGTTTGTTGGAGCCGTTTCAACCACGAATGTAATTGGTACTTTTCCGTGACTCTTTATTTAATTATTAAATGTAAAATACAATTGGACCTTTTAAATAAAGATTAGGAAGAATCAAATTGCCGATCATATCAATTGTAACAAAACATGGGTGATGTTTTGCAGGTGCAATGGCTGAAAATACCCATTTTCAAAATATATGACTAAAAATACCGTTTTATTACCCATTTTGTAATTGGATAAGTGTAATACGCATTTAAGAATTAGGTATCTAAAAAAATTACTAAAAATACGCATTTGTAGTTTGGATATTTCCATTAAGATACGCATTTGCCAAATGTGTATTTTTTAAAAAATAAAAAAATAAATTGGATACTCATTTGACAAATGTGTATCTAGTACAAAACAGGATACCCAAATGACAAATACGCATCCAAAACGGTATTTTCAGCCATCCACTTTCAGAATGGATATTTTCAGCCATTTACACAAAAAAATTATTATTTTTAACATTCTTTCGCAAAACAACAAACATTGACCGAGGTAATCAGATTAACTTTTTTATGTTAACAATGTTCATGGGGCGGAGTCATCAAAATTACGGTTGAATAATATACTCCCTCCGTCCCATTAATTATTATACGTTTACTATTTGCACGCATTTCGAGGTCTTTATAAAATATAGTTCCGTAATGTTTTTTTCAAAAAAAAATTTTTGAATAAAAGTTTAAACATGAAACTTTAATTCAGAAAATTTTTTTTTTAAAAAATATTATGAAATTATGTTTTAAATAAGTATTGAAAAGCGTGCCAAAAAGTAATGTATATAAATTAATGGGACAGAGGGAGTAACTAATAAAGTGCATTTTGTTAGGCGTGACTATACTTTCGTATACTATTTATAGCATTACCCGTAAAACTAACACTTGTAACACCATCTGGCAGTTCTCATTTGATCTTATTTTTGAAATTATATCATAATTTCGAAACATCTTTTTATCCAATTTACATTTGAGTATTTGATTTGAGCAACTATTTCTTATACATTTGAGTATTTGATTTGAGCAACTATTTCTTATATACTATTTCTTAAGAAGTGCGTTCAAATACATAAGTTGTGCATAATTTTGAACTCAGCTATCGCAAATGGCATTTTCTGGAAAATATAGTATTAGCCGTGGTATATATATCGTCCCAAGTGCATTTGATATGGAGGATTTTTTATTTTTTTTTGCTGTATATATAGATACTTGAATGACGTGGACTACTTCGGTGGATTTGAACAAGAGGATCTGGATCAACTATTTGAAGCAATGCAATCAAATTTCAAGGCATGGTGTGCTGGATTTGCACCACTAGCTGTGGGCGGTGATATGGACTCGGTTGCTGTTCAGGAATTCAGTAGGACTCTGTTCAACATGAGACCAGACATAGCTTTGAGTGTGGCAAAGATCATATTTATGAGCGACATGAGACATTTGTTGTGCCACGTAACGGTGCCTTGCCATATAATTCAGAGCATGAAAGACCTGGCCGTGCCTGTGGTGGTCTCGGAATACCTTCACCGAAACATTGGTGGTGAGTCGATCGTGGAGGTTATGTCGACTGATGGTCATTTACCGCAGTTGAGCTCACCGGATGTTGTCATCCCAGTGCTTCTTAGGCACATCCGGAACAACATTGTTGTATGATTAATGTTACAGAATTAGAATTTGGGCATTATTGCGTATTTCCTCCTCTTGTCTTTGCTGTCTACCATGTGTATGTGTGTATAAATAATTGTGCGTCCAATTTGTGTTGTATTTTTTATTCTACAAGAGAAAGCAAAATATTTGAGCTGTTCTTAATTTTTACTGCTATTCTTCATTCTCACAGCATACCATACGCACTGATAGGGTATAAGAGACCCGACTAGGATTCAACCTGGATCTAAAGGATACCAGGCTCGATCGATGAACCGAGACCCCCCTCTCCCAGAACAATCAAACGGAGAGACCTGACCCAGGCCCATCCCATTACCCGGATCCGGATCCAACCCGGAATCCGGACCTAATGCCTACCCGGATCCAGATCAGGACTCAAGCCACCATGACGGGGGGTTCCTAGCACGAACATGCGCATCCCACAACCCGCCAAGCAAGGGTACGTGGGCACGTGACTTTGACAACTATCAACAACCAACACACCAGACAAGCACGACGCGTGTCAGAGGCCATTTGGACACTCTGAAGGTGGTCCTCCCCTGGACACGTGTAAGCCATCCCCCCAAGCCAGGCATTCTCCGCCCCCAAAATCTAACGGCCCAGATAAAGAGGTAACTACCCCTAAATCCTACCTTGGGGTTATATATACCCCCAAGGCTGAAGGGTTTAGGGGTTGGAAAATATTCTCTTGCACACTCATACACTCAAAAACACACAGCAGCCATCACATATACACATCCACACACACACAGCAGCCTTTACATTACTTACATAAACCTTGTAATAACCCCAAAAATTTTGGACTTTTTGAAACCCTTATGAATACTGATTTTGCTGATTATGCTGAATAAAAAAACTTTTCATTCCATACTATTTAGGGGTTCTTTTATTGATCTTCTGAGATATTATTAGTACTCTATATGGTATATAAGTGTATGTAAAGATCGTCAGAATCTAAATCCGAACACTTTAATTTTTCCCGAAAATCCACCAGATATCGAAAGAATTGAGTATAAGGTAACAGGATAAAAATGATTTAAATTCAAGGATTTTAATAGAGGATCATAAAAGGAATATAATGTATGGAGAAAGGTTAAGGGAACCCAAGTAATAAGATCCCGGGTATGATCCCTCAAACGATAAACGAGAACGAAAGTTAAGCGAACCGTATAACATATCAGCGGTCATTAGCCAAGTAATTAGGAGTTAATCAAGGGGTTAGTGGATGATGATGTCATCACACCAACAAGAGGAAGACAAGTGTAACAAGATGACATAGGAAAGGTGACATAAGCATGACATAAGGGGAGGAGGTGTGGTTGATTAATAACCACACAATTTTTCATGGGTAAAAAGGTAATTAATCAAAACCAAAAGCTAGCAACCAAGCAAACAAATCAAAAAACACAAAACTCTTCCATTTTCAAGAAGAGCTCTCGGCTTTTCTTCTTTTTCAAAGAAGAAAATTCCAAAATTCAAGATCCAAGCCTTGTTAATTAGTGAGGTAATTATCTAAGGTTCCTTGTACATAGATATGGATGTCCTATAAGTTTAAGCTTCTAATTCCTTCACAATCTCTTCCAATAAATCAAGGAAGAAGATGGTGAATAGTAACTTTCAAGAAATAACTTTGGTTTTCTTGATGTTTTTTGAAAGTTCAAGGTAGCTTAAGCATAGATCAAGGCTTCCATGGGCATTCCAAGGATCTTTAATTGATTAAAAGCTTCAAGGAAGGTATAACTCTAAATTATCTTAGCATTAAGTTGTTTGGTATAAATGATTATGATGATGGAAGGATAGGTTAAGTGTAGTAGTTGTTTTGTCATGTTGAGATCTTAGTTGTTAAGTGTTTTTGTTGATTTTGGGAGTTAAGATTAACACTAGTTGTTCTTGATGATTCATGGTATGATTTAGGATTGGTTTAAATGGTTTGAACTCACTGTTAGGTTTTTACCATTGCCATGTTTAGATAGTTCATGTTACGAGCTTCGTTTTGATATGTGGTACGCTTGAATCCGATGTACGGTTTAGGAGAAACGACCGTTTTAAGTAACGGCGTTTCGCGACCGAACCATTACCCCTCGCCTTACTTTGAAACATAGGTTAAAGACCTTAAATGACTAATTGGGGTATGAAACAATTATGTTAAGTGGATTAGGCAGTTGGTAAGGTACTCGCGAAAGAATCGCCTTAAAACCCTTAATGGTTAATTTATTAAAAATGGTGGAGCCGAGAGTACTCGAGTAACTTAAGTGAATCATTAAGCGCGAAAGCGAACGTTAGGACTCTAAATGGTTAAAGTCTAGTTTCTTAAGCGACCGGGGTTTAATTCCGACTTATGTTGTTGTTCATAGGTTATCGGACCCACTCTAAGCTTAAGTCTATCCGGGAGCTCTCAGGCAAGTTTTCTACCCGTTATACTGTTGTTGTGATGTAAATATATGTATATGCATTATCTTGTGATAAGTGCATGATTGTTATTAGCAAATTTTGCGATATATTGGAGCATTCTGATATGGTATATATGCATGTCTGTTTTGTAATCTGGTTATCTATCTGTTGATTTCAATGCTTATAGTTGCATAATACATATGCTAGAGATAAGCAGTAGTTTCGTATACCCTTAGTATAGGGGACCCAAAGGTGAACATATTTCTAAACTGGGAGTCGATTTTCCCGCGTATGTTATATATATATATATATTTATATATATAGGGATATAGTTTTCAAAACTATTGATCGAATAAGGTTTATTCGATAACTTTATTTATTAAATGAATATTATTTGAATATTCATTCGAGGACTTATGACTCTGTTTATTCTATTTAATGATTATTAATTGGATATTCATTTGAGGATGTATGACTCCGTGTATTTTATTTAATGAATATTATTTATAATATTCATTCGAGGTATTATGACTCCGCTTATATTTAATAATATTCTTTATTTTATTAAAGAATAATGTTTCGATAATCAAAATTATTTTCGATTATTCAAACAAAAGATAGTACTTTCGTATAAGTATATCTTTTGTTATTTAATATTCATTTCAAGTATGAGTTTTAAAACTACTACTTCGAATATTTTTATAGGGATTATCTTTATGAGAATATTATTTAAATAATAATATTCAGATATTTCTAATATATCGGGACTGATTTATTTTAATAAATCAGCAGTACTCCAAACATTCTTAAAAATGTTTTCGAGTCTTCAAAATGATTTTTAAAGTTAGAGTGGACCCCAAAACTCATTTTTTTATATTTAAGATCTTCCTTTCAAAGGGGATTTAAATACTCGCTCAAAACCTGGGGGATCCAGCTCTGTGGTGTATTTTACATTCGCAACGTGGTTGCTGTTTTGAGAAAACAATTTGATTACTTGCCCAACGTTCGGGAAGTAAGTCCATCTAATTGAGTCGGCATAAGCGACAGGCCAGGGTACGGTCTATCAAAGTGTAAGTGGCTGGGTGGCAGTCCATCAACGCGTAAGAGGCCGGGTGGCGGTCCAGCACAAGGTCCTTATGTGGCCAGGGTGATGACCGGTGGGGGATTCATCCATCTACTAGTAGAAAAGGTTACTTATTGGTATATTTTCCTGATCAGCAAGATATCAGGTTTATGCCAAGGTTTTCTCCTTTCCAAATTCATTGGATATTGCAACTCTGTTTATAATTTTCATAACAGGGGTTTTCAAGGAGTGTATGAAATGTATATATATATATAGGTGTATATATATCGGGACTTAATGATGTATCTCGTAACTTCATTATTTATAATGATGTTCAAAGATTGAATCTATTCAAATCTTGACTTGTAGTCTCATCTATGTGATGAACTTTTAAAACTAATTATAACTTGAACGGTGGTAGTTCAAGTAGTATTTGGAAAAGATATAAGTATATTGGAGTATCTTGTAACTTCATCTTTTAAACTTATATCCAGCAAATGATTATCTTATGCATGTCAAAGATTTTCAGAAAAACGTTGAGACAAGGTTAGATATAGGAGATCACCTTGCAATGATAGTTTTATACAGTTATAAACTGGAACTCTGTGTATATTATGCATGGAAGAGGACTTCCAAGATTTTGAAAAGTATATATGTATATATACTGAATATTTTGCGACTTCATCGCATTAAGATATCAAACTTGGTCCATTTCTTTTGACCAAGACTTTCATGAGTACTATGAGAAGGCTCATATATTGTTAATCATTATACATATTATTTTGGTGGGCTTGCTACTCACCCTTGCTTTCTTCTTTCATCACACAATAACAGATAGAAAAGATGAACAGGACCAAGCTCCCAATTCGCGAGTGGATAGGAAACGTTCCGCAGTTTCCTATAGGCGTTGATGTCGCTGTAGCTGAGGTAGGAACTACCAATAGGCTAGGCTTTCAACTTTTGATGTACCAGACTTATGTATCTTTATCAATTGTAATAATGACAAACAAATGTAAATCTATTCAGAAACCCTTTTATGGTGTAATGGCATATAATTTTGGTATAAAATGACTCGTGTTACTTTTGGATATTCATCTTTGAGACTATAACTTGTGGTGTGTGTGTTTATTGTGGGGTCACAGTACATAGTAGTTGATTGTTTATTAAGATTGGGTGTTATTAAGGGAAATGGAAATCGTGACAACCCGGATCCCCGACCCCGGATTTGGGGGTGTTACAAACCTTCTTCTTCTCCTAAGCCTGCTCTCATTCTCACACCGGAGGCGTCGTGGGAGCCAAACCCCCCTTCCGGTGTTGTTTTGTAGGCGCCCAACCAGCAGCTACACCTCACCCCTGCACAGAAGGTCCAGGAACGTCGTCGGACGGAGCCGCCCGCTCACCGGAGTTATCATTTGGAGCTAGAAGGAGGGGCGCTCCATCCTTGGGTCTCGGTGCCCCTGGATTCATCTTCATCAGCAAACTCTTGAGAGAGTCCACTTTCAAACCTGTAAAAACATAAACAACCAAACCCTTTCTTGAATATGAATGTTCATTTTAGCCACGTTTATGTGAGCTTGTTGCTTTAGGCCACGTTTGTGTGAGCCCGCTCTTGTTTGTTAAGTTTTAGTTGTTTAGGGTTTGATAATCTTGATAATCTTGAAGCCTGGGGTTTAATAGTCTTGGTGATTTTAAAACCCAGAACTGTTTTAGCTTGCATATTTTCTTTTGTGTTCAAGAGCCTGCTGTTCTTGTTTGGTATTATTGTTAGCAAAACCCAGAAAGTTTGCTTGCTGTTATTCTGGAATTTTTTGTAACATTCACAAAAGCAACCTCAGATCCACATTTGTAGCCTCAAATCTACAAATGGACATGATTTACGAGCTCTAGAGAAAAATGGAGAAAGAATCCGGGGTGGAAGTTAGGGAGACCCTCACGCCCTTCAGCCACTCCCTAGAAGCCATCCCTCGACTGAAAAATCTCAAACACTACAACTTCGATTCTTTCGATGGGCTGGGGGATCCAGAAGAGCACCTCAACTACTTCGAACAGATAGCTCAGATATACTATTACAATGACTTGACGAGATCCAGATTCTTCGCTTCGACCCTCAAAGAGGGGGCTCAAAGATGGTTCAGTAGAATCCCATCAAGAAGCATCCACTCCTGGAAAGAATTCAGAGGAGCCTTCCTTAGAAGATTCAGAGCCAACAAAATACATGAAATGCACATGTGCCACCTGGAGACAATCCGCCAGTATGATAACGAAGCACTCTCAGCCTATATGCAGAGGTTTCAGGAAGCCATCAACAAAGTTTCGAATCTCGATGAAAGGGAGGCTCTAAGCATATTTCGAAGAAACCTGGATCCAGAACACAAGGAGAGGTATATTGTGGAGTTGATAAACAAAGAGCCCCAAAGCCTGGCCGCTGCTTATTCTATGGCAGCCCGGTTCATAAAAGAAACGGATGTTCTCCAGGCAATGAGAATGACTCGGAATGGAGGGAACATGAACAAATCTTCTGATGACCGACCGAGAGGGGGTTACCATCAGGAGAAAAAGTTCAAACAAAGCAACCAAACCCAGCAAACAAATGTTGTACAAAACACCCCAATATTCCAAAGATTGGGTCCTAAAACAGAGTCCAAAAGTGATCCCGGTCCACCTAGGCAGGCAAGGGAGCCTAGGCAAGAGCCAGAGTGGACACAACTAAACAGGACCCGTGAAGAGATACTGAAGGAGATCAAGGAAAAACCATTCTAATATCCTCCAAAGCCAATGCAGACTCCCCCAGAGAGGAGGCCTTACAACAGGCAGTGCGACTACCATGAAACCCATGGATACAAGACTGAAAATTGTCTCTCTTTAAAATACTTCATTGAAGACCAAGTCAAGAAAGGCAACCTGAATCAATACATCTCAAGGGAGAAAAATCAGAGAGAGGAAAGGCAAAGAAAAGGTAAGAATGTGGTAAACGTGGTCCTGGGAGGTTCACACTCTCCCCCTAGGAGCCCGGGCTCAGGAGATGAGGTATTCTCCATTCAATCCTACCCGAAGATGATGATCTCATTCAGCAGCAAGGATTATGAAGGAGTCAACCCGAATCACAACGAAGCCTTGGTTGTAACACTTGATATCTTTGACAACGAAGTAAGAAGGATGTTGATCGATAATGGATCCTCAGTAAACATACTCTTCAAGCATACTGTGGACAGGATGAAGCTTGGGAGCGTACGCTCCAATTAATGCTAAGAGGACCCTCTGTATGGGTTCGGGAACAACTTGGTCCCGATCCAGGGAACTTTATACTTGCCAGTCGTATTCGGATCGGGCTCAAACCAAGTTACCCATGTGATAAAGTTCTACGTGATCAATACTCCTTCATCCTACAACGACATAATTAGACGCTCGGCCTTGACCAGGATCCAAGCAATCACCTCCATATCACATTTGAAAATCAAATTCCCAACTCCAACCGGGGTAGGAGAAATCAAGGGAGACTATGAGGTAGCTGAAAGAAGTTATAGCCAGGCTCTGGTAATGGCTGAAACCCACCAAGACAACAAGAGAAAGGTTGTGGTACTCCGAAAACAACAAAGTATTAAGAAACATCGCCCCCACTCAAGGGACGATGCGAGGAAAGAAGTTCAGGTCATAGAGTCCCTCTCAAATCCGAAAGCAACCAAACCAAGCTCAGAAGAGCAAAAAAGCAACTAAGTCACAGAAGGGATTGAATTGAGCCTAGGCCTTGGCCAAACCAACCCTATTGTGCAAGCAACCAACCCAGAAAAAATTGGAGAAAGAAACAATAAAGAGATGACAGCCCAGGCTCAGATTTATATGAAAAAGAACACAGAGGCTCGGATCCAGAAGATGGTATCAAATACGGATCAATCCAAGATAGAGGCCGCTGTTGAAACAGAAATAATTCTGATCAGTACAAGCGATCCTTCCAAAAAGATAAAGATAGGATCCGGGCTCGAGGCTAATTTCAGAAAAGACCTGGTATCACTACTCCAAGGGTACTCTAATATATTCGCTTGGACCCCGAAAGAAATGCCCGGGTTGGATGAATACATAGCGATGCATAGTTTGGACGTCAACCCAGAGAGGAAGCCAGTCAAGCAAAAGAGAAGAAATTTTGCCCCAGAAAGGCAGAAAGCAATCGATGAAGAAATTGAGAAACTACTGAAAGCTGGAATAATATGCGAAGTCAAGTACCCGGAATGGCTGGCAAATATAGTGATGGTGAAAAAAGCAAACGGAAAATGGAGAATGTTTATCGATTACACAGACCTAAACAGCGTATGCCCCAAAGACCCCTACCCCTTGCCAAACATTGATCAATTGATCGATGCGACTTCTGGGCACGTGATGCTAAGTTCCATGGACGCCTACACGGGGTACAACCAGATCAAGATGAATCCCAGAGACATTTTAAAGACAGCCTTTATCACCCACAGGGCGGTCTATGCCTATGTTATGCTGCTGTTCGGATTGACTAATGCGGGAACAACATATCAAAGGGCAATGAATAAAATCTTCAAGGACCAGATTGGAAGGAACCTGGAATCCTATGTGGAAGACATGATTGCAAAATCCACAAGCGTCCCCGGGCACATAGGAGACCTGAGAGAATGCTTCGACAACTTGAGAAAATACTCACTCAGGCTCAATCCAGAAAAATGCACATTTGGAGTAGGGGCAGGAAAATTCCTTGAATTCATGATAAGCAACCGAGGAATTGAAGCCAACCCAGAAAAGATAAAGGCAATCCAAGAACTGAAGGCCCCCAGAACACAAAAAGATGTGCAGAAGCTAGCAAGATCACTAGCAGCACTCAGAAGATTCATCTCCAAGCTAGCTGAGAGATGCCTACCCTTTTTTGACCTTTTAAAATGAGCAACCAACAAGAAAGAAATCAATTGGAGCCCGGAATGCCAAAGCGCATTTGAAGAAATCAAAAGGTACCTTTCTCAACCCCCTATATTAACAAAAGCTCAACCCGGGGAACCCCTATCCCTTTACCTGTCAGCAGGGGCCCTGGCAGTTGGAGCAGCCTTGATCAGGAAAGAGAATGACAAACAGCAACCAGTTTATTATGTGAGCCAAGTGCTAAAAGATTCAGAGACCCGGTACCCGAGGCTAGAAAAGTTTGCTTTTGCCTTAGTCACAGCATCCAGGAAACTCAGACACTACTTCCAGGGAAGGGAGATACGAGTTGTAACAAATCAACCATTAAGGAAGATAATACACAAGCCAGATGTCTCAGGGAGGTTGGTAAATTAGGCAGTTCAGCTAAGTCAGTTCAATCTAAGTTTCATTCCTAGAACAACAATCAAAGCCCAGACTCTAGCTGATTTCATCATAGAATGCAATTTCCCAGAAGAAGAGCTCGTGCCCATGTGCATTGACCCTGAGAGAAACACAGATCAAGAAACAGAAGCCTGGGCCCTCAAAGTTGATGGTTCTTCAACAAATGAAAGATCAGGATCCGGCCTCATCCTAAAGAGCCCAGAAGGATTCACAATCCAAACAGCAATCTCCTTTGGCTTTTCAGCGACAAACAACCAGGCAGAGTACGAGGCCTTGATCACAGGATTGAAGCTAACAAGAACACTCAGGATCCAGAATCTCAAAATCTACAGCGACTCCCAGATAGTCGTAAAGCAAACAAATGGCGAGTACATAGCCAAGGATCCAGTTCTAGCCAAGTACCAAGCTCTGGTCCAAAGCTACCTCGCCTTGATACCAAAAATACAAGTCATCCAAATCTGCAGAGAGGAAAATTCAGAAGCTGATACACTATCTAAGCTTGTTCAAAATTCATCAGATTTGGATTGCTCCGTCTACTTCAAAGAATTACAGAAACCGAGCACAGAGTCTGAAGAAGTCATGGAAATAGACAACAGTCCGAATTGGATGACTCCATTCATTAACTACTTGGAGAAGGGAGAGCTCCTGGAGGATAAAGGGAAGGCACAAAGGTTAAAGGCAAAAGCTTCAAAATTCTTCATGGAAGAGGGAATACTCTATCGCCGGACCTTCTCCTCCCCAATCCTCAAGCGCATAGGCCCAGAAGAGGCACAGTACTGCCTTATGGAAGTTCACGAAGGAATCTGTGGGGACCACATGTCCGCAAAAGCACTAGCTCACAAAATCATAAGGCAGGGGTACTACTGGCCTACTATCCACCAGGATTCCATAGACTTTGTGAAAAAATGCAAGGAATGCCAACTCTTCAGCAATGTGACACGGATGAGCCCAGTCCTACCTTCTTCAATCTTGTCACCAATCCCATTTACTGTATGGGGCATTGATATCATGGGACCCTTTCCCAGGGCCAGAGGAGACCTCAGGTACTTACTAGTCTCAATTGATTATATGACAAAATGGGTAGAGGCAAAGGCAATGAGAACAATATACCAACAAGACTGCATCAAGTTCATGGATAACATTCTGATGAGGTTCGGGATCCCGAGAGTACTGGTCTCAGATAATGGTCCGCAATTCGTTGGTTTAGAATTCAAATCCTACCTTCAAGAACGGGGTATCCGGCACAAGAATTCATTTGTAGCCTACCCTCAAGGGAATGGCCAAGTTGAAGTAACAAATAAAATACTTCTCAGGGGGATAGAGAAGAGACTCAAGGAAAGCAAAACCAAATGGCCAGAAGAATTATCTAATCTACTTTGGGCATACAGAACAAGCCCTAGAACAAGCACAGGAGAAACCCCCTTCAAGCTGGCTTATGGAACTGAAGCTATGCTACTAATTGAAGTAGGATCCCCCTCCCATCGAGCAATCAACTTTGATGAGATAGCAAATTAGGAGGGGCTCAGAATGAATATTGAGCTAATTGATGAAGTCCGAGACCAGGCAGTGGCAAGAATGGAAAAGTATAAGCAGAAAACAAGAGAGCACTTCAGCAAGAAGTCCCGGGTCAAAAGCTTTCAAGTTGGAGACCTGGTCCTTCGAGACACGGAAGCTTCAGACCCAACCAACACTGGAAAGCTAATGCCAAAGTGGGAAGGCCCATACAAAGTCAAGGAAATTCTAAGGCCAGGAACGTACAAGCTCATGAACATGGATGAGTCTGAAGTACCAAATACATGGCATGGACTCAGGCTCAGAAAGTTTTACCAGTAGAAAAAGCAACCGAAAGCAACCAGAACTTGTAGCCTATGGCAAGCAACCAATCTATGATCCTATATTTTATATGAAAAAATTTGCAAATCAATGAAAAGAATTTTCCTTTATTAGAAAGTTATTACTTTTAAATTACCAGTTATGGAAGCAAAAAACAACCCGGGTACCTTCTCATACCCGGATTAGGAGCAAAAAACAAAAGCAACCACTATTTGCTTAGAAAAATTCTAAGTAAATGGAGCAATCACCAATCCCGGTTAGACATACCCGGATTGAAAGCAAATTTAAAAGCAAAAAACAACCCGGATTAGCATTCAAATCCAGGTTGCAAAAAACCATTATGTACTTACATTTTCCAAGTACATAAAGCAAAAAAGCAAACATCAACCCGGGTGGGTTTTATACCCGGATCGAAAGCAAATTTTCTAAGTACATAAAGCAAAAAAGCAAACATCAACCCGGGTGGGTTCTAGAACCCGGATCGAAAGCAAATTAGAAACAACAATTATGTACTTAAATCATAAAATTAAGTATCAACCCGGAGAAGCTCTCAGATCCGGGTTGCAAGCAACCACTATGTACTCAAATTTTCTAAGTACATAAAGCAAAAAAGCAAACATCAACCCGGGTGGGTTCTATACCCGGATCGAAAGCAAATTAGAAACAACAATTATGTACTTAAATCATAAAATTAAGTATCAACCCGGAGAAGCTCTCAGATCCGGGTTGCAAGCAACCACTATGTACTCATATTTTCTAAGTACATTTTCTAAGTACATAAAGCAAAAAAGTAAGCATCAACCCGGACACGGTTCCATGCCCGGACCAACCCTGATATGTACCCAATCCGGATCAGGGGCCATAACCAGGATCCAGATTGCTAAAAAAAACAACATATTGAACAAAAGCAAATATTTCCTAAAACGGAAGAAGAGTTTAAAACACAATCCGGATTGCCATCAACCCGGAACAAATCTAAATATTACACAGTTCAAATCAAAGTACGATAATGAGAAATCCTAGAAAATGAAATTACATGGGCTGGGCCCGAGAAGCTCTGCAAAGCTGGTCCGGATCTAAAGGGAGCTGGGGCTCGGACCATCATAGGGTTCTGGTTCCCCTTGACCCTGTTCAACTGTAGCCTTTGCAGCAAGGATCTCCTGGATGAAGCTCTCCCAGGACGCCAAGGGGTCGGTCTTTATGTGGCGCTCAGCAACGACCCAGGACCTACGAACCTCGGGAACCCCGGCCTGAGCAACCTCGAAGTCATAAACGTCGCTAGCCTTGAATTCAGCAATGATAGCCTCCTTGTTCAAATTTTCTTTAGCAGCAAGCTTGGCCTTGAGCCTCTCAACTTCCTTGGCCAGCCCCTCAGCCCGGGTCTCAGAATCCTTCAGCTTCTCATTCAACCCGGTCTCCACAACACGGAACCCCTCCCGGGCCTCCTCCAGCTCTCCCCTCAAGGAATCGGAAAGTATCTTCTCGGCTTTGGTCCGGTTGTTGGCCTCCTTGAGCTCAGTAAAAGCAACATCGGAGCAAATGGATATTGCACTCCCAAGCTGAGAAACAAAAAAAAACATATTTTTGAGCAAAGCACAAAGTGAATTGGGGGCATAATTCGGAACTAAGAGCATAAAAATTCAGAAATCACCTGCCCCCATTGACCTGTAACCCTTTTCAATGCAGCCGCCATGCTGTACCCCTCTACCTCCTCCCAGTCATCTTCGGAGGGGATACTGGACATGAACCCGACTAGGTCGATTAGAGTTTTGGTACCTATCTTCACGGCCTCTCCATCGGGCCCTCGGCCTTCCGAATCACATATAACCCAGTTGGAAACCACAGCTTTGCCCCGAGGTGGCTTGGTCGGAACAGATTTTCTTTTCTTCCTTGGGGGGTCATCACCGCCCGGAATCTCCTGGACCTCGGGCTCAGACTCGTGGCCCGGATCCGGGATGTTCTGAGGGACAGAGGACTCGGCCCCTCCTTCAATATCTACAGAGCCAGATCCGGGACCAGGGGCTCCCTTGCTTGTCTTAAAGGCCAGCCCGAGAGTGTTGAAAGCAGCAGCATATGTAGAAGAAGACATGATTTTCAGGAAATTGCAGTTGAAATGAGGCAGACCTATGGAAATTAAACAAAGGGAGATTGAATACCGGATTGAAGGCAAAAAACATATGCAAACAGATTACAAGCAAACTGGACCTTGATCCGGATCATCAAGCTGGGTGAAGGAGATCCGGATCGAAGGCAAAAAACTTATACAAACAGATAAGCAAAATGGACCTTGATCCGGATCATCAAGCTGGATGAAAGAGATCTGGATCAGAGGCAAAAATATATGCTAACAGATTACAAGTAAACTGGACCTTGATCCGGATCATCAAGCTGGGTGAAGGAGATCCGGATCAAAGGCGAAAAACTTATGCAAACAAGTTACAAGCAAACTGGACCTTGATCCGGATCATCAAGCTGAGCGAAAGAGATCCGGATCGAGGGAAAGCATCTTATCCACAATCAGAAAGAAAAAAGGAAAACTTACAACCTAGATTAAAAAGCAGCTTATGGTTCATAAATGTGTCCCGAGTCGGCTGGAACTCGAGAGATTCACAGAAACATCTAATCTGGGTAACAGCCCGGTCTTCGAGCACAGCCGGGTTAAACTTAGTTTGAACCCCCTCAGTAGTAAAGTAAGGGAGATAGGCCAAGTCATATCCCTTCAGAAGGATTATCTCCCCATTCCAGTACTTCAAAGAAGACTGGTGCATTATTGGTTTGGCTCTGCCCGGACCAAAACCACACTCTGAGGCCCGGAACCTGATCTCATAGAAGGCTTCTGAATTGACTTGGATAGGTAGAAAATCTGGTGGAAGAGCTTCAAAGTGGGCAAGAATCCGGATTTGTTGCAGCAAGCGATGAACTAGGTCATCGACTTTATCCCATTCGGAGTGATTTGCATCGGGAATATCCTGTACACGTGCTTGCAGAGGTGTTTTATGAACATATGGCACCGGGGGCTCCACCCGGATCTGAGATGTTCCATCCAGACCGGGACAAAACCATCTTCCAGACGATGATAAATCCTCTCATGGGGTTCTGGCCTTCTCCACTCAATATCTGGGGTCAACTGGAAAGCAGCCCAGACCGCCTCGTTCATCTTACCCGGATCGGCCTCAGAGAACGAGTCCTTCAACTGGTAGTGATCCCGGCTTATAGGAAACGCAACAAACATCCTCTCGAGAGCTTCCTGGTTATATACCCTGGGGTGACCGTCAGGCTGTCTATCATATCTAACCCGGCTATAATAGACCTCATTTTCGATCTCGGTCGGCTTTCCAATAAAGTGATACTTAACATCTATCCAGTACCCCTCGGGCGTGAAGGGAACTGAGCCCCCAGGCATTCTCTTATACCTGAACTTTGAGATTATCTCGGCGGAAGCAGAAGCTTTCTTAACCATCTCCAGAAAAGTTTGGGTAGCAGTTATAGACTTTTCTAGCCCGCTCCTTGATCCGGACCATATACCTATTAAAATGAAGGTCAGTCATCCTGGTCCCTACATATTTTTATTGTTTCACTAAGAGGTCCGGATCAAGTGTGTTATGTTAGTATTAGCATAACCTAATGATCTGGACCACCAATGCAAGTCCAACCCGGAAAAACATCAACGATCCGGATCATGTTAACTACAAATAAATAGCAAAATAACCATGGACCCGGATCTTGGTGGCAAATACTCAGATCCGGATCCATAGCAACCAAAAACTTAAAATTACCCATACCCAGATCAAAAGCAACCAAAAATAGCTTAAAAAACCTAAGTCATATAATTCTACACATAAACCTCCCCCAGATCCGGATCCTACACCCCAACCCAGATCAAAATCAAAACCCTAACCCACAAACAATTAACCCAAGAATCAAACAGCGAAATCCGCCCTTTTTACCTATACACACATATATTTCAGCCAAGAACACGAAGAACACCAACAAAAAACCCAGGAAAACCGAACCCGAAAACTCAATTTTCGCACAAAAATAAAACAAAGACAAGCAAAAATAAACAGATTTAAACAAAAAGCGGCCATACCAACCACAAGAAAGACTAAAACACTAATTGGTACCACGGATTCGAAGGAAAAGAAACAAGATCGAAGCATGCAAAATTGGAAAATCTTGAAAAAACTCGAAGATAAAGCAGAAGAAATCGAACAAGGGAAGAATCAACTTACGAGTTACAAGCAAATAAGGAGACGACGGCACAACAGCGGAGAGATCCAAAAGCAAAAGCGGCCCTTCAAGAAATTTTTAGAGAGAAAGAGAGACTGTTGGTTTTCTTTTTAATGGAGAATAAAGAATGAATGAAGAGGAAAGAGCAGCCTTTTATAGGCCCAAGAAAATGAACAGCCCTGCCACGTGGCAGGGTATAGTTGGCTGGCGTAGCGGTTACAAAACTGAATTGAAGACCCATAATCATTATGGGAGCGATTTTTTAGGAATTAACTGCAAAAAATTCAAATTCATGGGGGGAATTAACCAAAAAATGTTACAAATCCCAAACTTTTCAAATTCAACGGCCCACTCCCTGGATCAAGAGCCCTAATCCGGGTAATTGTCATCCAGATACAGATTTGGGAACAAAAATTACCTAGGGTCAACCCGGATTGGCATCTACCACACCAGATCCGGATTGGAGGGCAACCAGGAGCAGAAATTTTTCTGAAGCAACTATTCTACCTTAATCCGGACTGGCATCTACCACACCAGATCCGGATTGAGGGGCAACCAGGAGCAGAAATTTTTTCTGAAGTAACTATTCTACCTTAATCCGGATTGGCATCTACAACACCAGATCCGGATTGGGGGGCAACCAGGAGCAAAAATTTTTCTGAAGCAACTATTCTACCTTAATCCGGACTGGCATCTACCACACCAGATCCGGATTGGGAGGCAACCAGGAGCAGAAATTTTTTCTGAAGCAACTATTCTACCTTAATCCGGACTGGCATCTACCACACCAGATCCGGATTGGGGGGCAACCAGGAGCAGAAATTTTTTCTGAAGCAACTATTCTACCTTAATCCGGATTGGCATCTACCACACCAGATCCGGCTTGGGGGGGAACCAGGAGCAGAAATTTGTCTCCCAAGGCAACTATGTAATTCTACTCTACTCCCTCATCCAGAAAATCTACATAAGGGAGTGGGGGGCAAATGATAGGGTATAAGAGACCCGGCTAGGATTTAACCTGGATCTAAAGGATACCAGGCTCGATCGATGGACCGAGACCCCCCTCTCCCAGAACAATCAAACGGAGAGACCAGACCCAGGCCCATCCCATTACCCGGATCCGGATCCAACCCGGAACTCGGACCTAATACCTACCCGGATCCGGATCAGGACTCAAGCCACCATGAGGGGGGTTCCTAGCAAGAACATGCGCATCCCACAACCCGCCAAGCAAGGGTACGTGGGCACGTGACTTTGACAGCTATCAACAACCAACTCACCAGACAAGCACGACGCGTGTCAGAGGCCGTTAGGACACTCTGAAGGTGGTCCTCCCCTGGACACGTGTAAGCCATCCCCCCAAGCCAGGCGTCCTCCGCCCCCAAAATCCAACGACCCAGATTTAGAGGTAACTACCCCTAAACCCTACCTTGGGGTTATATATACCCACAAGGCTGAAGGGTTTAGGGGTTGGAAAATATTCACTCTTGCACACTCATACACTCAAAATTACACAGCAGCCATCACATATATACATCCACACACACACACAGCAGCCTTTACATTACTTACATAAACCTTCTTCTTCTCCAAAGCCTGCTCTCATTCTCATACCGGAGGCGCCGTGGGAGCCAAACCCCCTTCCGTTGTTGTTTTGCAGGCGCCCAACCAGCAGCTACACCTCACCCCCGCACAGAAGGTCCAGGAACGTCGTCGGACGGAGTCGCCCGCTCACCGGAGTTATCACGCACCAATACGATAGATAAGATATTTTTGTATGTGTGTATAAATATTGTTTATTCTTACTATTCTGAGTTGATTTTCTCTTGGGCATAGAATTTGGACCATTATTGTGCAGTTCATTTTCTCATTGCTGTCTGCGGTGTGCATGCACAACATAAAAGCGCACAAGGGTCAAAAATTGACCATAACGGATCGATAAAAATAATCGGTTAAAACCATATCATAAATGATCCCTCGATCAGTTATCAATGTTGTAACCGACCAACATCCGACCGACTAAAATGTCGATTATCATTTTCCACTTGTCACTTCTTGGCCGGACCTAAGACGTGGAAAAGCTAGATGATAGGGTATAAGCAACTTGGATAGGGCCCAACCTGAATCTAAGGGGTATCAGGCTCAATTCATGAAACATGACCCCCCTCACCCAGCGCAATCAAGTGAAGAGACCCAGGCTCAGGGCCAACCTAGGACCTGGATAATCTCCTAACCAGGATCCAGCCCATGACCTGGATCATCTCCTAACCAGGATCCAGCCCATGACCTGGATCACCTGCCTACCGGGATCCAGCCCATGATCCGGATCACCTGCCTACCTGGATCCAGCCCAGGACCGGGATCACCCTAAGGGGGGTTCAAACAAGCACATGCACATTCCGCAACCTGCCAAGGAAGGGTACGTGGGCACGTGACAATGACAGCTATCAACAACCAATATATCAGACAAACACGGTGCGCGTTAGAGTGCCGTTAGGACACCCTGGAGGTGGTTCTCCCCTGGACACATGTACGCAATCCATCCAAGTCAGGCGTCCTCCCCCTCCAAGAACCAACAACCCTAATCTAGAGGTACCAACCCCTAAACCCTACCTTTGGGCTATATATACCCCCAAAAATGAAGGGTTTAGGGGTTAGAAAACACTTTCATTACACACACTCACTCATCCTACACACACACAACCACCTTATTCCTCTCTATCTTCATTTTCCCCAACCAGCTTCTTATTCTTACACCGGAGGCGCTGCGGGGACAAAACCCCCCTCCGGTGTTGTTTTGCAGGCGTCCAACAGCAGCTGTACCTTATTCACACCAAGAAGGTCCAGGCACGACGTCGGAAGGAGCCGCCCCGCTCACCGGAGTTATCATTTGGCGCTAGAAGGAGGGGGCTCCATCCTTCGATCTCGGTGCCCCTGGATTCACCTTCATCAGCAACTCTTAAGAGAGTCCACATCTTGAACCTGTAAGAACACAAGCAACCATACCCTCTCTTGAATATGAATGTTGTTCATTTAAGCCTACTGTCCTTGCTCAGTAGTATTGTTAGGAAAACCCAGAAAGTTTGTTTGGTTTTATTCGGGAATTTTTTTGCAATCTTCAAAAAAGCAACCTTAGATCCACATTTTTAGCCTCAAATCTTGGTCAGTTGTTTGTACAATTTTGGTAATGGCAAGAGCAGGAAAAAGTACGGTTGGTAGGCCCTGCGCCAGTACCCAGGTCCAGGATCAGGACCACTCTCAGGCTCACGAACCTGGGGGAGACCGAGAGACCCTCCAGGAGCAACCATTAGCTCAGCATACCCCGGTCGTGGATAGGATAGTAACACCTCGGGAAGCCAGGAACGTCATCGAGCTCAATCAGTATAAGTATACAAATGTTCCAGTGACAGAGGAGCATATGGCCAACTTAACAAGCCATGAACTGGCTAAAGCAATCAGGCTCTACAGAGATGAACAAGCCCGGGCTCAGATAGAATATGATCAAGATGATGAGCTAGAAGAGTCTGGGGACTCTCAGCAATCTAGGAGATATGTCTTCAACCGAATCGGAACTAAGGCAAAAAAGAATCAAAAAGAGCTTAGTAAGAAGGAGACAGGAGCAACCAGGAAGAAGAAATTGGAAGAAATGAGGGAACAAATAAGAAGAGAAGAAGAAGCAAAGCTTGAGCTAAAGATTTAGAAAAGAATGCAGCTGGAAGATGAGAGGCTCCTAGCTAAGACAAAAGGCAAAAGGACCCGGAGGGATCCCACCCCCGAGGTCATTTCTGATGACGAAGAGGAGGGCTAGAAGGATCTGAAAGATATGATTTACGAGCTCCAAAGAAAAATGGAAAATGATTCCGGATTGGAGATTGAGGAAACCCTTACACCCTTCAGTCACTCCCTAGAAGCCATCCCTCGACATAAAAATCTCAAACATTACAACTTTGACTCTTTTGATGGATTGGGGGATCCGGAAGAACACCTCAATTACTTTGAACAAATAGCCCAAATATATTACTACAACGACTTAGCCAAGTCCAGGTTCTTCGCCTCGACCCTCAAAGGGGGCTCAAAGATGATTCAACAGGATCCCATCACGAAGCATCCACTCCTAGAAAGAGTTTAGGGGGGCCTTCTTTAGAAGATTCAGAGCCAATAAGATACATGAAATGCACATGTGTCACCTGGAAACAATCCGCCAATACGATAACGAAGCACTCTAAACTTCTGTGCGGAGATTCTAGGAAGCCATTAACAAAGTCTCGAATCTTGATGAGAGGGAGGCTTTAATCATATTTCGGAGGAACCTGGATCCGGAACACAATGAGAGGTATATTGTAGAGTTGATTAACAAAGAGCCACAAAGCCTAGCCGCTGCCTACTCTATAGCAACCAGGTTCATAAAGGAAACAGACGTTCTTCAGGTGATGAGAATGACTCGGAATGGAGGATCTAGGAACAAAATTTCTGATGACCGACCGAAAGGGGGTGACCATCAGGAGAAGAAGTTCAAGAAAAGCCAACAAGCCTAGCAGACCAATGTTGTGCAAAACACTCCTATATTTCAAAGACTGGGTCCTAAGACAGAATCTAAAAGCGATCCCGGTCTACCTAGGAAAGCCAGAGAGCTTAGGCAAGAGCCAGACTGGACACCACTGAACAGGACCCGGGAAGAGATACTGAAGGAGATCAAGGGAAAACCATTCTATTACCCACCGAAGCCCATGCAGACTCCCCCAGAGAGCAAGCCTTACAACAGGTAATGCGACTATCATGAAACCCATGGGCACAGAGCTGAAAATTGCCTCTCTCTCAAATACTTCATTGAAGACAAAGTCAAGAAAGGTAACCTGAATCAGTACATCTCCCGGGAGACAAATCAAAAGGAAGACAGACAAAGGAGAGGAAAGAATGTAGTGAACGTGGTACTAGGGGGGTCCCATTCCCCTCTAGGAGCCTGGGCTCAGGAGATGAGGTGTTCTCAATCCAATCCTACCCGGAGATGGTAATCTCATTCAGCAGCAAGGATTATGAAGGGGTCAACCCGAACCATAATGAAGCTTTGGTGGTGACACTTGATATCTTTGATAACGAGGTCAGGAGAATGCTGATAGATAATGGCTCTTCAGTAAACATACTCTTCAAGCATACTGTGGACCGCTTGAAGCTAGGGAGCGTGCACTCAAATGAATTCTGAGAGGACCCTCCCTATGGGTTTGGGAATAACTTGGTCCCGATCCAGGGAACCTTATACTTTCCATTGATATTTGGATCGGCCCCAAACCAAGTGACCCATGTCATAAAATTCTACGTGATCAACACTCCCTCATCCTACAAAAACATAATTGGATGCTCAGCTCTAACCAGAATACAAGCAATCACCTCCATATCATAATTGAAAATCAAATTCCCAACTCCAACGGGGATAGGAGAGGCTAAAGGAGACTATGAGGTCGCTAAAAGATGCTATAGCCAAACCCTGGTCATGGCTGAAACTCACCAAGACAACAAGAGGAAGGTCGTAGTCCTTCGCAAATAGCAAAGCATTAAGAAGCATCGCCCCCACTTATGGGATGATGCGAGGAAAGAAGTCCATATTATAGAATCCATCCCGGATCCAAAAACAACCAAGCCAAGCTCGAAAGAGAAAAAAAGCAACCAAGTCACAACAAAGATTGAATTGAGCCTAGGCCTCGGCCAGGTCAATTCTACCGTGCAAGCAACCAACCCTGAAACAAGTAAAGTAGGGGAAGATAACAAAAAAGAAATTATAGCCCAGGGTCAGGTCTATATAAAGAGGAATGGAGATGCCCGGATCTAGCAATTAATATTAAGCATGGATCATTCCAAGATTGAGGCTGTTGTAGAAACGAAAACAATTTTGATCAATGCAAGCGATCCTTCTAAGAAGGTAAAGATAGGATCTGGACTCGAGGCTAGCTTCAGAGAAGACCTGGTATCATTACTCCGAGGGTACTCTGATATATTTTCTTGGAGCCCAAGAGACATGCCCGAGTTGGATGAATCCATAGCAATGCATAGCTTGGACGTCAACCCCGAGAGGAAACCAGTTAAGCAGAAGAGAAGAAACTTTGTGCCAGAGAGGCATAAAGTAATAAATGAAGAGGTTGAGAAACTATTGTAAGCTAAGATCATATGCGAGGTCAAGTACCCGGAATGGTTAGCAAATGTTATTATGGTCAAAAAAGCAAACGAGAAATGGAGAATGTGTGTCGAATACACCGACTTAAATAGTGCATGCCCCAAAGATCCTTATCCCTTGCCAAATATTGATCAATTGATCGATACAACATCCGGGAACGTAATTCTGAGCTTTATGGACGCCTACTCGGGGTACAACTAGATTAAAATAAATCCGAAAGATATCTTGAAGACAGCCTTCAAAACCCACATGGCGGTCTATGCCTATGTAATGCTACCTTTCAGATTGACTAATGCGGGAACAACCTACCAGAGAGCAATAAATAAAATCTTCAAAGACCAGATTGGAAGGAACATGGAATCCTATGTTGAAGACATGATTGCAAAGTCCACGAGCATCCCCGGTCACATAGGAGACCTAAGAGAATGCTTTGACAACTTGAGAAAATACTCACTCAGGCACATTCCAGAAAAGTGCACATTCGTAGTAGGGGCAGGAAAATTTCTTGGTATCATGATCAGCAACCGGGGAATTGAAGCCAACCCAGAAAAAATAAAAGCAATCCTGGAGATGAAGCCTCCCAAAACATAGAAGGATGTGCAGAAGCTAGCAGGGTCACTGGCAGCACTTAGAAGATTCATCTCAAAGCTAGCTGAGAGATGCCTACCCTTCTTTGATCTATTGAAAGGGGAAACCACCAAGAGAGAAGTTAATTGGAGCCCGGAATACCAAAGCGTATTTGAAGAAATTAAAAGGTATCTTTCTCAACCCCCTGTGTTAACCAAAGCCCAACCTGAGTAGCCCCTATCCCTTTGCCTATCAGCGGAACCCTGGCAGTTGGAGCAGCCCTGATCAGGGAAGAGAATGGCAAATAACAACCAGTTTACTATGTGAGCCAAGTACTAAAAGACGCGGAGACCCGATACCCAAGGCTAGAAAAGTTTGCCTTTGCCTTGGTCACATCATCCAGGAAGCTCAGACATTATTTCTAGGGAAGAGAGATCCAGGTTGTAACTAACCAACCCTTGAGAAAGATAATACACAAGCCAGATGTCTCGGGAAGGTTGGTAAATTGGGAAGTTGAGCTAAGCCAATTCAACTTGAGTTTCATCCCAAGAACAGCAATCAAAGCCCAGGCGTTGGCCTATTTCATAATAGAATGCAACTTCTCGGAAGACGAGCCTAGGCCTATGAGCATTGACCCAAAGAGCAGCAATGACAATAACCCGGGAGCCTCGGCTCTCAAAGTTGATGGATCCTCAACAAATGAAAGGTCAGGAGCAGGGCTCATTCTAAAGAGCCCAGAAGGCTTCACAATTCAAACTGCCATATCATTTGACTTCACAGCAACCAACAACCAGGCAGAGTATGAAGCGCTGATAGTAGGATTGAAGCTAGCAAAAACCCTCAGGATCCAGGATCTCAAAATCTACAGCGACTCACAGATTGTAATAAAGCAAACAAACGGCGAGTACATAGCCAAGGATCCAGTTCTAGCTAAGTACCAGGCTCTGGTCCAAAGCTACCTTGCCTTAATACCAAAAACACAAGTCCTTCAAATCTGTAGAGAGGAGAATTCAGAGGCTGATACACTATCTAAACTGGTTCAAAACTCATCAGACCTGGATTACTCCGTCTACTTCAAAGAGTTACAGAGACCAAACATAGAATCTGAAGAGGTCATGGAAATAAACAACATCCCAATCGGATGACTCCATTTATCAACTACCTGGAGAAGGGAGAGCTCCCGGAAGACAAAGGGAAGGCTCAAAGGTTAAAAGCCAAAGCAGCAAAATTCTTCATTGAAGAGGGGATACTCTATTGCCGGACCTGTTCCTCACTATCAGACTCATCTCTCAGAACAACCCTCCTTCTCTTCTGTGGTGTTTGAGGAACAGTCTTTGTCCTCTTGGGCTTGGAAGATGAAGGTTTCACAGTAGGTGCTGAGGATGAAGGTTGAGCTGTCTGTGAAGGTGTGAGATAAGTTTTGAGATATGTTCTGAGAGAGGGTTGAGGTATAGATGTATGTGTGCTATGTTCTGATGGTTGGTGTGGTGTATGGGAGGTGGTGGTAGGTTGAACATCAGGATAAACAGATCTATAGGTTTGAGGATCAGCATTTACCAGGATCTGTTTTACAGACTGAGGAATCTGTAAAGGTCTAACCACCATTTTCTTAAGGTCAACATTTACCAAGTCATTAAAAGCCCGTTTTGCAAGTTTAAAGGGTGGAAATAAGTCAGTGGTAGGTTGGGGTTCATCAGCATAACATAAATTATATATAAGCTGACAGAATCTAGCAAA
Source organism: Apium graveolens (assembly GCF_009905375.1). Classification (NCBI taxonomy): domain Eukaryota; kingdom Viridiplantae; phylum Streptophyta; class Magnoliopsida; order Apiales; family Apiaceae; genus Apium; species Apium graveolens. The sequence continues at coordinate 73,589 of NC_133656.1, read as the reverse complement.
GTAGATAACATTCCTATCCTCTGTCATCCTATCCCCTATAAAACCTAGCACAGCACTTGCAAAATCAAAATAAGTTTGGTTAATAATAGCATACCCGATGTGCTGACTCATTATTGGAATGGCATCAAAGTTGGAACACTTATTTCTGAAGGCTTTAGTGATGCAGTCGAAGAAAAAGCTCCATTCCTTTTTGATATGTGCTCATTTCAACTGTCCAAGCTTAGCCAATACTGCTCATACCCCAAATTGGCCATGAGCTGCTGTAGAGCTGGTTCCTCCGGTGTTGAGAAAATGCAGCCTTCTGGTAAATGTAAAGCCTTTTGAACTGTTCCAGGAGTTACCATATGCTCATCATCATTGACTTCAAAAACAATGCTGGGAGTACCAGTTGCACCACCATTATCAAAATGCCCAGTCCGCCAAAAAGTCAGAACTTGCTGGCTTGAAAAGACTGAAGGCTGGGTCAATGCATACCCAATTTCACTATGTGCAAGAAGATCTTACACAAAATGCAACTCATACGGAGCTTCATCATGATTTAGAATTGCAGCATAGTTGTTGGGAACGAACTTGGCTCCATTGATGATCAAATCCTTAGGTGCCATAAGAAAAATTGAAAATTAAGATTGCCTGTAAGGTGTTTGATAAAATGTCGGTATGAAAAACCAACGTCAGGAGATGAGAGAGAGTAAAAGCAAAGAAAGAGAGATAAAGTGTAAAAGTAAATAAAAGATTGTATAATCTTCTCTCTCTCTTACTTATACTTGGTTAAAAAAATAACTGTTGGACACCTGTCAGACATGCAGCAGTAATGAATAGTTAATGGGTACGGGAAAACAGTAATCATTACTTATCACATGCAGTTTTTCAAGGAAAAATAGTTCCACTTACCCAGTAATCCCATTAATTGAGGTAAGTCAGTTTTAATTCAAAATTTAAACTGTTCCCACTTATTTAATTATTTTCACTGCAAAACCAATATTCTGAAAAAAATTCAAGTGTGAGAATGACCAAAAAATAAATCAAGTAAACAAGTACTGATATTTTAAAATCAGAACTTAATTTAAATCAATAATTAAAATGGTCATCAGAATATGGATATATCAGGATTTAACAGTGCAGTGAAATTGCAAACATCTCAGAGACAGAATCTTGCAAAACTAAGAAATTCCATTAATAAATTAAGAGAATACATTCATGAAATTGAAATTATATCAGAGCATTACAAGACTGTCCTAAGCTTCTAAACTTAACATCAGCAGCTTTTGTCTTTGGCTAAGAAGCCGGACAAAGCTGACGATGAAGAAAAACAGGAAGAAGAAAACAAATTATTTTTTCTTTCGACTCTCTACAAAAAGAATAACGAGTCGTATCATTCGCTCTTGTTGGCGGAGAGCTTCCAGCCTTTCCTCTTCCAATCGCTCCAGATGGCGATGGTAGTCCATGTAAAAGAACAGGAGGTGTGTGAGAACCTCCTGGGGAACCGAGTCCCAAATCTCATCAGGAATGACAGTTACGCTCCATTCCTGCTGCCAGTCCTCACAGCTCAGCTCCATGTTGAATGTCTCATAGTTCAAAAACATATTGTAGTTGACCATGTTTGTATTTGTATGAAGGAAAGGAGAGTGAGTATGTGAGAAAAGAAATGATGTGTAGGCTGATTTGAGGTGTTGGTTTATATAGGCAAGAGAATGCCAGGAGACGCAAGGAAATTTAATGCTGACAGGTAGAAATAATTCTACCTCGTCTCCCTAGACTGGGAAGAAGAAAAACAGGGTTTAATGCACACAATAAACAAGTAAAAATTACTGTGCATGTACGTGTTCCACTAACCCTAATTGTATTGACTGTTAATATCTCACCCGTACATATTCTGATTTAAAATAAGACTATTTCAGATTTTAACCACAAATAAGTCAAATAGAGGATCATAATTTAATATCAGCACTTAGACTTATATCATGATTTCTTAACTCGAAAAATGAATGCCTATCATTGTGATTCTTCACACAAATTCTGATTTCGGTTCTTTTAAACTTGTTTATCAGAACTTCCATCAGAACTTGTCCTCAGAATTTATGCAATCTGACACATAAACTGTTCATCCAAAACAACATTGAACGCCACAGTAATTTTCATCATTCATATGGAGTGTAAGTATGTGCATTAAGCAAAATATCAGACAAGGAGTAAAGTCTGATTCACTTCATTACATCTTAGAAATAAGGCATAACTAAGAACTTTACAAAAAATCTGTCATTATTCTGAAGTTTACTGTTGAATGAGTTCATGCACGAGTCCACCTCAACTGTTTTATGCTTATTTTATGCATCTTTTGAAATTCCGTTTTACAGTGGCTTCTCAGTGCAAGTGAGTCACGACTGCTTATCAGAATTTATGCTATTATCAGAGTATTTCTCCAGTAATCATAGAGTGTGAAAAGTCACCAAGAAAAATAATTATTTGCTTTTCTGATGCATATTACTTAATACCAGCAATGCACTTGGGTCGTCCCTTCCATATTTTTACTCTAGATCTCAAAGGAGTACCTGATTTTTATTCTCTTTTCTTTTACTATTTCTTTTGATGAGTGAGGTTTATCAGCACTTAGTACATTCATCAGATTTACTAACATCAGAACTTAACAAATGAGAAGCATTATTCTAGTTTTTTACTTAGTAATAAGATAGACAAAGTAAACGTGACTAAGCTCAATATCAGAATTTGCTTGTGTCACTAGATTTCCACATAAATAATTACTTCTAATCATGAGATCTCTAGTATGCTAAAGACTACTAGGTCAGCATTTAGCACAGTTATCCTCATAGGATTGAATAGTCACAATAACAGTTAGTTCACTATCAGAGTTTAGAAATTCACATCAAACAACAGTCAGTACTTAAGCAATGTTCAATTAAGCACTGAATACAAAAAAAGAGTAATTTATGTAAATACTGATCATAAAGTTTGATGCATCAGAACAAAAGCTAAGCAGATTTAGAGAAAGAACCTGAAACCATTCCAAGTTCATTTACCAATCTTATAAAAGTAGCTTCACACAGTGGTTTTATGAAGATATCTGCTAGTTGTTGATCTGTTGGAACAAAGTGCAATTCCACTGTACCTTCATCCATATGTTCCCTTATGAAGTGGTACCTAATGCTAATGTGCTTTGTCATTGAGTGTTGAACTAGAATACCTGTCATAGCAATAGCACTTTGATTATCACAGTAAATAGGGATTTTAAAATATGTTAACCCATAATCCAGTAACTGATTCTTCATCCAAAGAATCTGTGCACAACAGCTTCCTGCAGCAATGTATTCTGCTTCTGCAGTAGATGTGGAAATTGACTTTTGTTTCTTGCTAAACCAAGAAACCAATCTGCCTCCAAGAAATTGGCAGCTTCCACTTGTGCTTTTCCTGTCAATTTTGCAACCTGCAAAATCTGCATCTGAGTAACCTATTAGTTTAAAATCTGATTCTCTAGGATACCACAATCCCAGATCAGCTGTTCCCTTAAGATACTTGAAAATTCTTTTCACAGCTGTTAAGTGAGGTTCTCTTGGATCTGCTTGAAATCTTGCACAAAGACAGGTAGCATACATGATATCAGGTCTACTAGCAGTTAGATAGAGTAGAGAGCCAATCATACTTCTATAATCAGTAATATCTACTGATTTGCCAGTATCCTTATCCAGTTTTGTTGCAGTGGCCATGGGAGTGAATACACTTGAACAGTCTTGCATTCCAAATTTCTTCAACAAATTTCTGGTGTACTTGGTTTGACAAAAAAGTGCCTTCTTCATTCTGCTTGACTTGAAGGCCCAGAAAGTAGCTAAGTTCCCCCATCATACTCATTTGATATCTTGACTGCATCAGTTTGGCAAACTTCTTGCAAAGTCTGTCATTTGTAGAACCAAAGATGATATCATCAACATATATCTGAACCAGAAGTAAGTCCTTTCCATGGTTGAGGTAGAACAGTGTTTTGTCTATAGTTCCTCTGTTAAATCCACTTTCCAGAAGAAACTGAGCTAAAGTCTCATACCATGCTCTTGGAGCTTGCTTAAGGCCATAAAGTGCTTTATCAAGCCTGTAGACATGATTAGGATATTTGGGATCTACAAAGCCCGGAGGTTGTTCAACATATACTTCCTCCTCCAATCCTCCATTGAGAAAAGCACTTTTCACATCCATTTGAAAGACAGTAAACTTTTTGTGAGCAGCATAAGCCAAAAATATCCTTATGGCTTCCAATCTAGCAACTGGTGCAAATGTTTCATCATAATCAATTCCCTCCTTTTGAGAATATCCTTTTGTAACCAACCTTGCCTTATTTCTTGTAATTATGCCATCACTATCAGTTTTGTTTCTGAATACCCACTTTGTACCAACAACAGGTCTGTTCTTTGGTCTTGGCACTAGGGTCCAGACTTTGTTTCTTTCAAATTCATTTAACTCTTCCTGCATTGCTTGCACCCAATCAACATCTTGAAGAGCTTCTTCCACTTTCTTTGGTTCATTCTGAGAAAGAAAATAATTGTAAAGACATTCACTTGAAGTAGATATTCTAGTTCTGACACCTGCATCAGGATTTCCAATTATTAAGTCAGGTGTATGTGATTTAGTCCACTTCCTTCTAGATGGAAGGTTTTCTCTAGAACTGGATGCTCCCCCATGATCCATGTTATCTTCATCAACATTTTCTGATGCTCCCCCTGAAAATATGCTCTCTGAGTTGGATTATTCAGAATTTAAGTTTTCAGAATTATCAGAACTTGGCTTATCAGAGCTTGACGAATCAGAACTTGAAGAGCCAGATGTATGTTCTGATGCTTCTTGAGATGTGGTTGTATCTTGAGTATGCCCCTCTGCATATGTGCATCTTCCTTTGGCGTAGTCACCACAGTTTCAATAACATCAGAGTTTAATCCATCAGAGATTGCAGTATCAGGATTTAGACTGTCAGGATTTTCAGTATCATAATTTAAGTCTTCATTTTCAAATCTCAGCTGATCATGATCATTGAAATCTTCAAGTCCAGTAATCTTCTTATCATCAAAAGAGACATTGATAGATTTCATGACCACTCTTGTTCTCAAGTTATAGACTCTGAAGGCTTTTGTGGAAAGTGGATATCCAACAAAGATTCCTTCATCAGCTTTTAGATCAAATTTGGATAGCTGTTCAGGATGAGTTTTAAGAACAAAATACTTGTATCCAAATACGTGAAAATACTTCAGATTTGGCTTCTTTTTCTTCACCATCTCATATGGTGTCTTTCCTTGCTTGTTAATGAGTGTTGCGTTCTGAGTAAAACAAGCAGTATGCACAGCCTCAGTCCAGAAATAGGTTGGAAGCTTTGCTTCATCAAGCATTGTACGTGCAGCTTCAATGAGAGTTCTATTCTTTCTTTCAACAACTCCATTTTGCTGTGGAGTTTCAGGAGCAGAAAATTCCTGCTTGTTTCATGGTTTTTGCAGAACTCTTCCATTATCAAATTCTTGAACTCAGAACCATTATCACTTCTTATTATCTTCACAGAATCTTTGACCAATTTATCCAGTTGCCTGACATGATCAATCAAGATAGATGCAGTTTCACTTTTTGTGTGCAAGAAATACACCCATGTGTATCTGTTGAACTCATCCACTATGACCATAGCATATTTCTTCTTTGCAATAGACATGACATTTACTGGACCAAATAGATCAATATGCAGTAGGTGATAAGGCTCAAGAATTGATGATTCAGTCTTGCTCTAGAATGAGGATTTCCTTTATTTAGCCTTCTGACAAGAATCACAAAGGCCATCAGGAGCAAATACTGACTTTGGCAGTCCTCTCACAAGATCTTTCTTGACTAGTTCATTTATATTGTTGAAATTTAAATGAGAGAGTTTCTTGTGCCAATTCCAGCTTTCTTCAATTGATGCTCTACTCATCAGACAGATTGCAGAACCATCAGTACTTGTTGAAAGCTTGGCTTTATAGATGTTACCATGCCTGCATCCTTTCAGAACAGCTTTGCCTGTAGATTTACTAATAACTTCACAGTGTTCTTCAAAGAAATCTATATGATAACCTCTGTCACGGATTTGACTAACACTCAGCAGATTGTGTTTAAGTCCTGAGATCAGAGCTACTTCTTTAATGATGACATTCCCAAGATTGATATTGCCATATCCCAATGTTTTTCCAATGTTGCCATCTCCATAAGAAACACTTGGGCCAGCCTTCTCCACAAAGTCTGATAGCAGGGATTTATTTCCAGTCATATATCCTGAACATCCACTGTTCAGAACAAGGATGTTTTCCCTGTTTCCCTGCAATCACAAATACCACTAATGATTAGTTTTAAGGACCCAGACTTGCTTGGATCCTTTGGCCTTATTAAGTTTGTTAACATTTGCAGCGAATTTAGCATCAAAGTTTATGTTAACATTTTTCTTATCAGAATTTACACTATCAGACTTTGAATCAGAACTTACACTAGAAGGAACAATGCTAACTTTCTTTAAAGAAGGTTTTATTTGATAATAATCATAGTACAGACTATGATATTCCTTACAAGTATAAATGGAATGCCATAAACTACCACAATGAAAATAAGGATTTTGTGGCTTATATCTAACAGAATGACTCTTAACTCCTTACTTTGAAGGTAAGGAGTGTATGTTCTTATTCTTCCTGTAAAAAGAAGCCAGATGGTTAGAACTTCCACAGTTATGACATGTTTTTCTAGGAGCGTCAGGAACAGGTTTATAATCATTGCTTTTATTCATACCTTCCTTTCCATTCCTATTTTTCCTAGGTGATTTTACCTTGTTTGCATTATTAACATCTTTCAGCTTATGCTTAAGTTGCTTCTTTATCATTAAGCCTACGTTTACTTCAGTTGTCTTTTCCCGTTTTAGTTTGTCAGAAGTTAATTCCTTTTTAACTTCTGATTTCTCAGTATTAGATTTTACAGCTACAAACTTAACAGGTTTAAACTTTGGCTTTTGTTTAACAACTATAGGCTTAATATCTACAGTTCCTTTATCATTCTTATCCTCTCCATAACCTAAGCCCTCTTTCCAGTTTTCACTACTTAACAAATTCTGAGTTGTTCTGCCAGAGTTAGTCCAAGTCCTGATAATCTCTCTTTCCTTTTCTAACTCAGCTTTTAGAGATTCATTCATTTTAAGAACTTCATCCCTAACATAGAAAGCATCATCTCTATCTTTCTGAGTTTGATGGAATATGACTAACTCTTTTTCTAAATAATCATTCCTCTTTTTGCAAGCAAGATTTTTAGAAGTTAATCTTTCACATGTTAAAGTTTGATCTCTATAGCTAATGAACATGGTTTTAAGATATCTTCTCAACTCATTAATATCATCAGTATGAAAGGCATAAGTAGTTTGAGGTACCTTTAACTCAGCAGCTTCAGAACTGCTTTCAGCACTTGCCATATCAGCATTTTCCATCAAGGCATAATTCTCCTCACTTTCAGAATCTGAGGTGTTTGTCCAGCTTTTGTTCTTTGTGACAAGAGCCTTGCCTTTGTAACTCTTCACTTTCTTGCAATCAGGAGATATGTGGCCTTTCTCACCACAGTTGTAGCATTTGACATTTGTATAATCTCCTCTGTCAGACTTTCCTCATTTGCCCTCAGATTTTCTGAAATTCTTCTTATCAGAACTTGCACCTTTCCTGGAAAACTTCTTTCCCTTCCTGAACTTTATGTATGCAATCTTCGTGATTCATTTCACCATAAGAGCATACAACTTCATCATCTCTTCATCAGCATCCGTCTCAATCAAGCTTTCAGATTCTGAGTCATGATCACTATCAGAACTTGATGACTCAGTATCAGACTTTGTGAAGAGCACTTTACTCTTGCCTTTCCTTTAGGTGGCTGCCTTAGGGGATTCTTCTTCAGCCTTAAGAGCAACTTTCCTTGACTTTCTTCCTTTCCTCTTGCTTCTTTGTTCCATCTCAAGTTCATGAGTCTTGAGCATCCCATAAATTTTATCAAGAGTTGTTTCATCAAGATTATAGTTGTCTCTTATTATTGTTGCCTTCAAATCCCAGCTTTCAGGAAGAGCCAACAGGAATTTAAGGTTTGAATCTTCAAGATCATACTCCTTATCAACTAGTGACAAATTATTCAAGAGTTTGACAAATTTTTCATATAAATCAGTCAATGACTCATTAGCCTTTGAGTCAAAGTGTTCATACTCTTGAGTGAGTATTGTCTTCCTGTTCTTCTTAATCGTATCAGTTCCCTGACATCTTGTTTCCAAGGCATCCCATATCTCCTTTGCAGTCTTACAGTTTATTACCCTGTTTGACATTACATTATCAATGGCACTATGCAGTAAGTGTCGTACCTTCGCATCCTTAGCAATTGAGGCGATGTCTTCAGCAGTGTAATCACTCTTCTCCTTTGGTACAGACTTTACTGCTTCACCTGCAACTGCAACAGCGAGCTTGGTTAGTTTGTGAGGCCCTTCCTTGATTCTATCAAGATATTCTGAATCTGTAGCTTCCAGAAACATGGTCATCCTCACCTTCCATATGGGATATTCAGATGGTCTCAATATGGTAACTCTAATTGTCTCATATCGGTTTTGGATTTGTGTCTTTGGAGGTTCTTCAGTTTTGGTGGGCTTAGTTGGAGTTTCTACTTCACACATGATTGTTTTTGGATCTTAACTGTTTGTGTGTTAACAGATAGGCTCTGATACCACTTGTTAGGTCACACACACTGTAGAGGGGGGTGAATACAATGTATAGCACAATCAAATCGAACTTTAATAACTCAAGTAACAGAAAACAAACTTTATTCAAAACAATAAACTCTGTTACAATATGGAACTGTCCTCTCTCAGTGATGAACAAATATCACGAGAGCTGCTAGGGTTACAATAAATAATCTTCTCGATAATGATAATACTTATAGTGTAAACCCTATGTCTGTGTTTATCTACTACACAGTTACAAGATAATCACTAATTGATATAGAATATAATTCTGCTTCCTAAAATATATCAATCAGATATCTTTTCTACCAAGTATTTTATTCTTCATAGAATTTCTTCTTCATGCATATCTCTTCTTACGTTTGTCTTGATCTTCTTTTCCTTTCAATCAGTTGCCTTCCTTATCTGAACGTTTCCTTTAAGTCCTAATATTATCTTCTGATAAATATCTCCTGAACCTTAAGTACTGATGACTTAAGTTCTGACTTCAGTATAAGTGTTGATTTCAGTTAAGTACTGATTTGTCCTGTTTAAGTAAGATCTCAAAACTAAACATAAATCATATTAGACATGACATTATCAAATATATCTAACAAGTTCTTTGATAGCCATACTTTGACTGATTGTAGCATCGGTATATCATTTCCTATAAGAAGTATGTCATCCACATACAATACAAGAAATGTTACCGCGCCCCCACTAACCTTCTTGTAGACACATGGTTCATCTATGTTTTTTATAAAACCAAACTCTTTGATTGTCTCATCAAAACGGATGTTCCATCTACGAGAAGCTTGCCTTAAACCATATATGGTTCGCAGCAGCTTACACACTAGGTGTTCATTTCCCTTGGAAAGAAAACCCTCTGGCTGTGTCATATACACTTCCTCCTCAAGTTCCCGACTGAGGAAGGCCGTTTTCACGTCCATTTGCCAAATCTCATAGTCGTAGTAAGCAGCAATCGCAAGCAAAATCCGAATTAATTTTAACAGGGCTACAGGCGAAAAAGTTTCATCAAATTCAATCCCCTGCCTTTGTTTGAATCCTTTTGTCACGAGCCTGACCTTATAGGTCTCCACCTGGTCATCTGCTCCAATCTTTATTTTATATACCCACTTGCACCCAATAGGCTTAACACCTTCAGGCGCCTCAACCAGAGTCCATACTTGGTTTATACATAGATTCCATTTCAGATTTCATGGCACTATGCCATTTTTCTGAGTCAACAGTACTCATAGCCTCATTATAGGTCACAGGGTTGTCATCATCAATGATTGACAACTCATTGTCATTCTCAATGACAAGGCCATAATACCTCTCAGGTTGGCGAGACACTCTCCCTGTCCTACGAATGGGCTATTCCACAGAAGGTTGTTCAGTCTGAACAGGTGTTTCCACTTGATCCGTAGTAGTTTATGCTTCTTGAACTTCATCAAGTTCAATTTTGCTCCCACTGTTTCCTTCAAGGATAAACTCCTTTTCCAAGAAGGTAGCATGTCTGGAGACAAACACCCGATGATCGGTGTAAAAGTAATACCCCAAAGTCTCTTTAGGATATCCCACAAAATTACATTTTACGGATCGAGATTCCAGCTTATCTGGGTCAACTTTCTTGACAAAAGCTGGACATCCCCAAATCTTAACGTGTTTAAGACTCGGTTTCCTTTCTTTCTATATCTCATATGGTGTTTGAGGAACAGATTTGGAAGGCACCTTATTCAGTAAATATGCTGAGGTTTCCAATGTATAACCCCATAGGAATACTGGAAGATTCGCATAGCTCATCATGGACCGAACCATGTCTAACAAAGTTTGATTTCTCCTTTCAGATACCCCATTTAACTGTGGAGTATATAGAGGAGTCCACTGGGAGACTATACCATTTTCTTTGAGATAATCTAGAAACTCTCCATTCAAGTATTCACCACCTCGATCTGATCGAAGAGTTATAATACTGTGTTTGGTTTGTTTCTCCACTTCATGTTTATATTCTTTGAACTTTTCAAAGGCTTCAGACTTTGTTTCATCAAATACACATATCTGAATCTAGATCTATCATCTATGAAAGTAATGAAGTACAAAAATCCACCCATGGCTTGCGTAGACATTGGTCCACATACATCTGTGTGTACCAATCCTAGCAAATCTGCAGCCCTCTCTCCATGTCCACTAAATGGAGATTTGGTCATTTTACCCAATAGACAAGACTCGCATGTAGGATATGATTCAAAATTAAAGGGGTCAAGTAACCCTTCCTTATGCAATGTCCGCAGTCTATTTTCACTAATATGACCTAGCCTACAGTGCCATAAATAGGTCAGATTTTCATCATCTCATTTTCTTTTATTAGTTTGTTCAATCTGAAGTAAATCATGCTCTACGTCACATACATACAGACCATTATTTAAAATGCCACGTCCAAAAAGAACATTATCTCTAAGGATAGAACATTCATTATTCTTAATAATAAATGAAAAACCAACCACATCCAACATAGGAATAGAAACAATATTCCTCACAATAGAGGGAATGTAATAACAACTATTCAAAATAATAGTCTTGCCCGTAGGCATATGTAAACTAAATGATCCTACAGATATGGCAGCAACCCTTGCTCCATTGCCCAGAAGTAGAATCACCTCATCTTTTTCAAGAGTCTTACTTCCCTTTAGTCCTTGCAACGAATTGCAAATATGAGAACCACAGGCGGTATCTAATACCCAAGTAGAAATTTGACCTAGTGACATATTAACTTCGATCATGAACATGCCTGAATCAGAAGCGGTAGTCTTACTACCCTTCTTCTTCTTCAATTCTGCAAGGTAAACCTTGCAGTTCCTCTTCCAGTGCCCCAACTTGTTACAGTGAAAACAAATAACTAAATTAGGACCAGTCAACTTGTGAGCATCTAATATGCTCCGGAGTGATAGTGCAGAAGACATGACGAATATAGTAAATCTGTAAATGATAAACACATAACAACACTTAGCAAATATTCAATTTCATTTCAAAACACTATATGAATCAGGTCTTTATTCATAAGTGTCTCCCACTAGTTTATCTAATTTTTTCAACCCCCTAAGTGAAAATTAAGCATTCATAATGCTAGTGGGAATATGGATCCTACATTCCATCACACAACCTCGGCTGTGGCACGAAACGTCATGTGATGTTCAATAGGCAGACAACTCTTGTCAATTACATCTTATGTTATTCCCTAATATAAGTTTAACCTCTTGAATAATTGAGTCACGACTGTGGCACGACAAACTCAATATTCTAAGTCAAGTCTAACCCAACATTTCGTACAATTGAATCAGTCTCCAACGGTCTACGGCTGTAGCACGTACCGACCTTTAGATTCTAATTCAATGTACACATCTCTATTTAATAGACAAGTATTTCTTATTTTGAAATCAAAGCCCTCGGCTGTAGCACAAAACGACAATGATTTAATAATAAGAACCACTTTCTACCATGTTGGAAGGCTATGACCGACACAAGCCCGTTGTGTCATTGGCCAGTTACTACTTGATATTATTTAATTTTAGAGGGATTATATTACGTTACAATCATAATCATATTATAAAGAGATTCTTCTTTTTAAATTAAATATTTCAAATCAATAATCGATAATCAGATGGTTCCCAGATCGGGTGGAGCATTGTCAAGAGGCGTCACTTAATAACCCTTTCTTACATATAGAAATCTGTTATTGATAGAATCATCCTTTCTCTCAATATTGAAAATTTATATTCAATTACGTGTTTCATAAACACAAGAATCTCATGATCGTATTCATAATATTTATTGTTAAGGCAAGAAACGATTCTTATTCTAGATTTTCTAGAGCACGCCTTATTTTGATTTAAGTTTACCTAAATCTATCATCGCATGGTAAACATAGGCATATATCTCATATATAAAATTAAATAAACAAGTAAATGTAAAGTGCAATAAAGTAAATGTGTTTGGTTATGGCCCCATCCTATGTTATCTTTATCAAGCTCATGATAAAGATCAAGGTCAATCTAATATGGTGATGGAAATAAATACAACTACTTATTACATAAGTCTTCTTCTTTGTTTAGACTTCTTGTATGCCTCGTCTTCTTCTTTGTATCACCTCCATTGGATAACCTTCTTGAGTCTTCAATTACATTACATGATTAAAAGTAAAACTAATCTAATGAACTTACAAGAATAACTCGAGTTACATTCGAGATTTATGATTACAAAGATTGACGACATGCAAGTCGTATTTAAAACCAAAACTAAAACCATTACACTAAGGTCGAAAGGCCATAACCATCCACCATGCTCATACAACACATAAAAGCATGTTAAAACACATATTCTGATATTAACATATCATATTATCCATGATCTAATCATAAAAAGAAAATATGAGAAAAATCAGAATCAAATTAGAAAAACAAGAATCACTGTTTACGGGCTGTAAACGACGTCAAACGCCTTACAGACGAGTCGTTGATAGATTTAGCTATCAGTTTTGTTCAGACGCTCGTTTACCTATGGAATAGGGTATTCGTTTGCGTAAATCGGACACCAGACCCAGATTTCAGCAAATTTGCAGCAGCCAATTCAGAATCCGTATCTAATATGATTCTCATAATTAGAACAAACATAAATCATGTATATATCAGTATATATACAGATTACATAATCATCTTATGATTATACAACTCACATGAATATCATATATTCAAAACCATACATATATAAGCATATTATATCAACATCAAATCATGGCGAATCACATACATGCTCTTATATCGAAAACAGTTAAACACATAAATGAATTAAAAACTTTTCGCAAGTAGCTCTGATGCCATTGAAAGGTTTTTAGCACATAAACGCAGCGAAAACGTAAATTTAATCTTAAAAAAAACAAAACCCTCCGCAGGATCCATGCGAAAAAATAATATTTAATTCGTAGTTCAGTATGTTTACCTTAAGAAGCTTTACGTTAATGGAAAGATGGAGGTCTTTAATAGCGATCCAAGAACGATGAACGGAGATCCTTAGCAGCTGCTCCTCAAGTGTGAAGCACTCCACCCGTATCCACCAAGAAAACAATATAATGAAGGAGGAGGAGATGGAGAGAATTAGGGTTTTGTAAATTTTTTTGGTTGAGGCAAAAATAGGGTCTATAATATTATATTTATAGGCAAAATTTTCAGCTGAAAATTTTCCCATAATATATTATTATTATTAACCCTTTATTATTCTCACTAATAATTAAAACACCTTTTAATTATTAATCCTTTTTCTAAACTCTTTAGAAATAATTCTCTCACTTGATTTAATTTCCAAAAATTAAATTATTAATTAATAATATTAAGAACCTTTTCTTAATTAATTTATAATCAATTAAATCTCATTTAATCAATTATTAAATTTTCCAATTAATTATTTATTTCATAGATAAATAATTATCAGCCATTATTAATTAATTCCTCCACCATTAAATCATTCTCTTTTATGGTGTGACCCTGTAGGTTCAATATTAAGCCGGTAGTAGAAATAAATAATAATAAAACTATTTTATCATTATTTATATAAATTCTCTAATTCATTAAATATGATTAATTAGTCAATCATATTTATTCTACATCGTGAGGGATACTTCTCAGCATATCGCGACTATCCGAATAATACGAATTCACTGCTTAGAATACCAAGAACCTATTCAGTGAGTAGTTACCGTACAATTAATTCCTTCTACCCTGCAATGTCACGATTAAATACAAGGCATGGAACTTGTGTCAAGCCTATCTTATTTAATCACTTGCTTTCCCATTCACTATGCTTAGTTCTATTAAATGTAAATTAGAAACTCCTTTCCAATTTCATTCACTCTGGCCAGAGATTCCTGAACTAACATAAGTGGATCATCATTGAACATTCTTTTCCTACACTGGAAGGGGTAGATCCTTTATTGATCATACACTATCTTCGTGTACAAATTCTTATACCCAGTAGAGCCCTTATAATTGTCCCTTGAGACTAAGAACTAAACCAAAGCATAGTTCAGTGTACACAAGATGACTATGATGACCTCAAGTCTAAGGATACTTGTACAACTATCACTATGTGAACAAGTGCTGACACGTGAGTGAACTCCATCAGTTGTTCAGCTGTGTGAGTCATGTTCAGTGAACTTATTCTATAATAAGCACCTACATACTAGCTATAGTGTCACCACACAAATGTCTATGAGAACAGACATCCTTCATAATGAAGCAAGCATAGTATGTACCGATATTTGCGGATTATTAATTACCAGTTAGTAATCCTATGATCAGGAACTATTTAAGTTTAGAGTTATCATCTTTTAGGTCTCATTATTATGATCTCATCACAATCCATAAAAAGTTTTACTCTAAACTGTGGTATATCTTATTTAAACATTTAAATAGATAGAGCCCGCAATAAAAACAAAACAATCCTTTTATTAATATCAATGAAATCAAAACAAATTACATAAAAGTTATTCCTAAATTCTCATACATGATTGGACTTAGGACATATCTCTTTCAATTATTGGTGTTCGAGGATGATTTGTGTAATTAGTTGGGAAGCTGTGTTGTTTTGTTTTTGTATTTAAAGGTGATTTTATTCAGGATTTATTTCCATAAATACTTGGGTTATCCCTAAAATCATTTTTATGGCTTCATAATTTTATTAATTATTTTTAGGCATTTTTAAAATTGAGAAATCAATATTTCATCAATTATTTAGCCATATATGATTTTCTGATTGCAATTATTTGTTAAATCCGTATTTAATTCCAGAATTCTTCAAAAATTAGGAACCTCATATTTATTCAAGTTTGAAATATTCCGAGAATTTTAAAATTATCTTGGGAATTTTTGGGATTAATTTTACCCGTGCGTCGATTCGTTTAATTGATGAAAGCGGGTATAAAGTGCATTTTAGAAATTGTTTTGAAATTTCGAAATTTATGTTTTTATAAACTTCGGGATATTTATAATATTTTAAAACTATTTTGGTAATTTGCAGGATTAATTTTACCCGGAATTATTCGTGAGATTGATAAAATCTGGTGCGTATTCGGGATGATTAAAAATAGATGAGTAGCAAATAGATAATTACAATTATTCTTATCTTCATCCCTCATCAGCCTCACAATCTCTCTTCCTGTCGATCTCTCCCTCTAATTCTCTCTCTTTCTCTCTAATTTCTGCACTCTCTTCTTCCTTTCTTAATCCCTTTCTCTTCCTTTCTCTTACTCCCTTTTCTTTCTTCCCTCTTTCTCTGATTCTTTCTTTCCCCTTCCCCGATTTCTGGTAAGTTCTGGCTGCTTTCCCATTTTCCGGCCATGGCTCTTGGTTTTAGTTCAAATTTATTGGTTAACGTATATATATACGCATGTTCGTGTAGTAAATATGTGTGGATCAGTTAGGTTGTATGTTTTGTGCCGCTTTATTCCGGTCGCCGCCACGTTTTTCCGGCATGGCGGTCAGCTGTGTCCTGTGTTCATGGGCTGCCCGCTTATGCGCGTGTGTCTGCGTTTCTTGATTTCAATTTTGTTTTCCGGCCATTTGCAATTGCTGTGTTGATGTCCTGATTGCTGCGTGTTCTGTGTCCATGATTCCGGCCGTATATAGTATTTTCCGGTTGCTGTTGTGCGAATACTAATTTGGAATTTTTATATTTTTATATTTTCTGCAGAAAATTTATTGAAGAAATATTCGTGATATAAATATAATTGCATGCGGGAAAATCAATTTATACGGATACCCGCGAATTTTTGCCGCCATCGGCGATGAGCCTCAGCGAACCGACGGTGGACTATGATGAATATTCTGAGTCCTACAATTTAAAATACAACATATAATTTAAAATGCGAATTACGAACAAAACTATAAAATGCGATTAAAATTATAAAACACGACTAATAATTAGTAATTGTATTTAATTGATAATTGAGAATTCTGGGACTGATATTGATGGCTGAAATCGGTGGTTGGGTTTGGATTGCGATTGATTGTGGTTGTGTTTGTTTGGACGTCGGGATGTTCGACGGGTAGTCCGATAAATAAAGGAGGTGCTGCCCGATTTCCGAAAAATTAAATTACGGAAATACGAGGCCGCACCCAATGACTATCCGAACATCGATCGGTTATATGTACGTACCTTATACGAAATCTGATTATGTGTTGTGATGAAATACTTTACGAAAATCGATAACACTAGTTTCATAAAAGAATAAATATACCTATTTTCTGAAAACGAACACCGAACCGACT
Organism: Apium graveolens; assembly: GCF_009905375.1. Lineage (NCBI taxonomy): Eukaryota > Viridiplantae > Streptophyta > Magnoliopsida > Apiales > Apiaceae > Apium > Apium graveolens. Next base: position 56,540 of record NC_133656.1, on the reverse strand, counting down.
TTCGAAGACGTGAACCCTAATTGATACGTGTATTATTATATGAAGTATTATGAGTCGGGTTTTGTTAACGTTCGGGTAGATTGTTAGCGAGGATATGTCAAGCATAATCGAAAGTCTAAATTAGGGTATTTCGACTTTGTAGGTGCTAGTCGGAAAGCCCAAGAGTTGGCGTTGGATAGCCTAGTGGACAGTCGACGAGCTCAGTAAGGTTCCAATCGAAGGACCTGAGTGTTGGAGTCGAATCCAGGGTAATCTAGTGGTTAGACGTTAAAGTCTGAGCGTCCGTGTCGGCTCAAGGTCAATCAATAATATTTGTAAAGTTCTGCAAGGCAAGTACCCCTGACCATTCTTTTATGGTTCAGTATATATGACTGAAATGTTGTTTTATTTTTGAACAGGAACATAAACGTTTTAAGTTATGTATCCCCTGTGTTTGAAAATGTTGTTAAATATATGTTTTGGGGAGAAGTAACTTCTATAAGTACCTATCTCTAAATGTGATTAAAATTGGAAAAGAGGTTTTTAATAGTGTGCTGTGACAGAATTGATTTTAACAAGAGATAGGTAAAAGTTATTTTGAAACTGGATAAAACGAATCAAATATGGGATAATGTTGCGTAAGTGGCTAATTTAGTTGCGCGCATTACATAACCGATTAGTCCAGAATAGATAATCAGAGACCAAGCTTGTCTTTGCGGATCCGTGATTTTTTGTGAAAGCCCGATCAGCTTTCCTAGACATTTTGTGTGATAGACCGGCCAACTATCCTAGATAATTTGTGTGGAGGCCTGATCAGCCGTCCCTAGATAACATCCAATACATATCTGATTGTGAATTAGTGGTTCCCGTAACGGAACAGATGATTTTGTGGTTCCAGTAATGGAACAAGTGATTTTGAGGTTCCCGGAGAGGAACAAGTTTTATAGGTCCTGTGATGGGACAAGTTTTATGATTCCCATAACAGAACAAATGATTTTGGGTTTCCGTAACGGGACAATGGTTTTATGGTTCCTGTAATGGAACGAAAAGTTTGAAAATGAAAATGGTATGCTAAAATTGAACTCTGGTATTTATGCACAGCACACGACAGTTGATTTTGTTTTATAGAGCATGCTAGTTTTGATATCCAGTTTATACATGTTTTACATGTTTCTGGCAAATTATGAATTCTGTTCCTATAACTGTTTTGCTTAAAATTGTATTTATTTGTTATTCATATAGTGGTACTGCTGAGCAATTGATTGCTCACCCTTGCCAAATGTTTTATATATGTATTGCATATACCTAGGGGATTCTCCCGTGATAGCCAGGGCAGAGTTCCAGTTCCTTCCGTGTCAGGCTCCTCTGAGGTAGTTGTGTTGGACCCAAGCGGGTCTGTTGAGTTGCTGAACAAAGATAGTATTGTTTGGATTGTCTTTAGTAAGTTGGTTTTGTGGTGATTGTAACCTAAGTCATACTTAAACCTGGAAAAGATCTTGGAAAAAGGGGTTATATTTATATAACAATGTTGAGTTGGATTATGTTATGTTGTTAATATTGTTATTGATGACGCCAACTCCTGACCCCGGGGTTGAGGCCGTCACAGTATCTGATCGAGATCCACATTTCAATTCAAGATTGTGGAGACAATTTCAAGAATGCCTTGGTACCAAACTAAACATGAGTACCGCTATTCATCCACAAACGGACGGACAAAGTGAAAGAACAATCCAAACGATTGAAGATATGTTACGTGTATGTGCGATTGATTTTGAAGGCAGTTTGGATGAGCATTTACCGTTAATGGAATTTTCTTACAACAACAGCTATCACGCAAGCATTGGAATGCCACCTTATGAAGCTTTATACGGAAGGAAATGCAGATCACCTGTGTATTGGGATGAAGTTGGTGAACGCAAAATTCTAGGTCCATAATTGATCCAGCAGACCAAGGAAAAGATAGAACTTATCTGAAAGCGACTCCAAGCAGCACAAAATCGACAACGCAAATATGCAGATCAAGTCAGGAAAGATATGGACTACCAAGAAGGAGAGCATGTATTACTCAAGATATCTCCATGGAAAGAATTGACCAAATTTGATAATAAGGGTAAACTGAAACCACGATACGTTGGTCCATTTGAAATCTTGAAGAAAGTCGGGAAAGTTTCTTACGAGTTAGCCTTACCGCCTCACATGCAGCATATCCATAACATATTCCATGTGTCGATGCTTAAAAAATATAATTCTGATTCTAGACATGTAATAGAATATGAGCCGATAGAGATTCAACCTGATTTGTCTTATATAGAACAACCAATAAGAATTCTAGATCGACAGGAAAGAGTATTAAGGAATAAGTTTATACCTATAGTACGAGTTTTGTGGAGAAATCCTATGGTTGAAGATTCAACCTGGGAACTTGAGAGTGAAATGTTAGAAAAGTATCCCCCAGTAATTTTTTTAGCGAGATTCTGAGGACAGAATCCTATTAAGAGGGAAAGGATGTAACGACTGGGAAAATTACGCTTGTATTATATCATAATAAAGATAAATTATGTGTTTTATTATGTCATTTATGTGTAATTAGTTATAAAACCCTAATTGTAATGTGTTACGAGTATTCAGTATCGTCAGGATATTTTCCGGGTATTTATAAGATATTTTGTTTCGTATTTAAAACTTTTGTATCAAAAGTTGTACGACTCGAACTATATTTTAATAGCTGATATTACAAATAAAATAATTGGTCTTATTTTTCTCAGAACGGCTTGTACCATCGTGTTTTTCTGAACATCTAGATATTTTATAAATTTTCTTCTTCCGCGAAAAATGACTATTCTGGGCCCCATTTGGTGTTAAAAACCCCACAAAATCACATTTTTATTTTTATAAAATTATAAGACTTTCATTTATACTGTTTCTTTCCATTTTTGAATTATTCACAATTTTTGGGAATTTTTGGCATATATATTGTAGATATATACTATTTAAAAATTAAAATTTAATACTCAAAAATTATAAAATTAGGGGCCAGTTAATTTTAAAAGATGTATAATTAGGGCCTTAATTTTAATTAGGAGTATTATTTTACCTACTATAAATAGCCTAATTTTTATTTAATTATTATTAATTAATTATCAAAAATCAGAAAATTATCAAAAATTCTCTATTTTCGGGTCAGATCTTCCAAGGTCGGGTTGAACAAACAAGCAGTGATTTTGGACTGATTTCTGCATCAAATCGATCGATGTGAGTATCAAAATTCATCCTCTTGATCTGTTCTTTCGATTCCTAGTATTAATTTCATGTTTTAATGTGTTATTTTTCAATTTTAATTTCTAGGGCTTATACCCGAATTAGGACCTTTTGATTCTAGTGTTATTGGATGATTTGATTATTGATATAGCTTTATATGATGATTTCTGATCGATTCATAGTATTTAATTGATCGAACGATACCTGAATAGATGAATTCGATTTCTAGGGTTTATGTCTAAATTTAATTGAATCGTTTTTTTATTTTAGAAGAAGCTGAGGTTGTTTAGAGGTTAGGGGTTTAATTATATGTGTTATAAGCTTTAATTTAAGCTATTAACCTTGAAGTTTCATGTATGATTCTGTGATTTCGATATTTGACCGGAAAAGTTTGGAGCTTTGATCGGAAAAGATGATTCAGGGATGTTTTGGCTGTGGTCGGATTGCTGTGTTGATTTGCAATGAAAAGCACTCAAAACAGCACCAAAAAGTGTTGATTCAAGGCTGTTTTGGACTAACCGGAATCCGGTGAAGTTGCCGGATTCTGGAAATAATCCGGTCATGTTCTTCATGATCTGGATTTGACCCGGTTGACCCGTTTGTATAACCCGTGTTTGATCCGTTTTTGTCAGGGATTGACTTCTGACAAATGATTCTGGAAAATTATTTTTATTTTTAATTTTATTAATTATAAAATTAGTTTATTTATTTTATAAATTGATTAATTAATTATTTAATTAATTGATTTATATTATAAATAATTCTGAAATATTTTCTAAAATTTCGAAATTATTTATTTCTTTAATTATTTATTATTTATTTATTAATTATTCAAAATTATTAATTATTATGATAATTAATCAATTTTTTTTAATAAATCGTAATAAATTTATTTTAATTCCAAAAATTATGGAAAAATCATTTTTAATTCTGATTTTTCCCAAATAATTATTTAAAAATATTTTTAGGATTCAATAATTAGGAATAATTATTTATATTGAATAATAAATTGATTTATCTGTATTTATTGAATAATAACTTGAACCGTGTATCCGATTTGAGCGAAACGAAAGTTCTTCGACTTAGAAAAATGATTTGTTTTCATTAAAAATAGTTATAAATCCTAATTTCTTTTAAAAGTAAGTCGACCTTCGATATTTATTACTTAAGCCTTAGTACGTATAGAGATGAGTCCAATAAATTCCGAAAAACAGGAAACGAGTCAGATATTACTTAGTAAAGCGAAAAGCGAGTCGATTTTGATTCTAAAAATTATTTTAAACCTAGAATGACTATGTCACTTATGTGTTATGTGAATTATGTGGATAATCGAGTCCTAATTGCTATTATCTAATATACAAATCAATGATACGCATACGGGTAGAGGATAAGGGCTATGTGAAGTCGGTTCAAGACACAATTGAAAAGCGAGATGACTAAATAAGTCTATTTCTTTGTTAGAGATGAAGCCAACAAGGCGAGTAAAGACGGTGCTAGAGGGCGGTGAAGTAATTGTTGTAGATCGCGTGAAAGACAAGTTTATCCCCTATTCTAATTTCAGAATAGTGAAGCACTTTCATATTATATCTCAATTACACACTGATAATCCTTGTTCGCAATCACTGACACACAATTATCACTACTTAGTTCATATTTCATTTCGATTCATGATTTCTCCTAATCCGTTAAATTCTCTATTCATATTCCAATAGTAGATATATATAAATATACATGTATCCTGATATATTTCGATGTTGGGATACATCAAAGCATACCGTTTGTTCTGGTTGCTCATCGGTGAACTGGATGGTGACGATTAGGGTCAGGTTTATACTTGATCCTAAGGGTCGGGAATTAACTGGATCCTTGTGTTGAGCCGTAGAGCCTGGGTACCCGACTGGATCTATACATTGAGTTATGGATCTTGCACTGTACCCTGGCTGATCAGCAGAATATAGGTGTGAACTTGTGCCCAGTTTAGTTTATTGATACTCGCCGATAATGGTCTTTGTTCTTGACTTGAGAGGTTATATCTTTGCAGATGTAACCAAGTTACCGGTTCATTTAGTTTATTATAAGACTGCTTATATATTGTGGACTTGTTGAGCAACTTTTGGCTCACCCCTTTTTATTGTTATTCACCTTATTGTTTTTAGTTAAGAAGGAAAATGAAACGCGTGGTAAAGAAACGAGTCAAGCCGCGGGACCCTCACATACCAAAAGTGTTGATCCCGATTCCGGAAGAAAGCTTTGAGTTACCAGAGCAGGTGTAGTGTAGATAGATATTGTGTGTATTTGAATAAAGTTGAATTTAGTTTAAAACTTGTTAGATAATGGGTTGTAATAAAGAGAGTTCGTGAGATTTAAAATTTGTTTTGTAATAAAGTTAGATTGTGATTCTTGTTTTCATACTTTAACCTGAAAAGATCCTGGTTAGTATTAAAGGGGTTAGATATATATCTGCATAATTGTTATACAGGTTTGTTCAGGGTTGGTAAATAGCTAGTAACCCCCAAACTTATAACCCGGGTTTGGAGGGCGTTACACTTTAGATTTTGCCTTAGCAGATTGTTAAATCCTAGCCTCAATCTCCCCCTTAGTCTTGGTGACAGCCATGAGCAGGGGATTTGGAATTACTGGCCTTATTTGTTCAGGTAAAGAGGGCAGTGGTATGTTGAGTTTCCCCATGATGGCCCCCAAAGCAACAGAATTCTGCATTTGAAGATGCTTGTGAGAGTCCACCAGGGTCTGGATATCTGATTATTGACTTTTGACTAGAGAAGTCAAGGCTTGGACTTGTGCATTGACAGAAGCATTAGAGGTCTGCAAGTCTGAGACTTATTGTTGAAGAGATTGGATTTGGAGATTTGTAGAGGTGGAGCTAGGCTGATAAGAGCTTGTAGACGTTGAGGAACCAAAAGTTGCTTCCACAGCTTGTTTGATGCCATCCATAAGCAAAGTAGAAGGCTCATATCTGCTCTGGTGAAGCTGTTCCAGTTTGACCTTTATGTCATTTGAATGAGTGATTTGTTGTTGGACCACTGCATGAAGAGTAATGAAGGATTGTTTGAGATTTTTGACCTCCTTTTCAATGGTAGTCATATCCATTCTTGACATTTGATTAGCAAAATGTTTAAACTTGGAGGTGATTTGTACTTGAGATGGTATAATCTCATCCATTTTCTCCTTCACCGGCTTTCTTATCTTGTCTTTATGACCAGTCAGCTTGAGTTCTAGAGCTTTACCAAATAGGTGAAAAGCCTTGAGTTGAGCTTTGTAAACCTCAGTGACTACATCATAGACATCATGTGGAGTCAAGACCTTGGTATTGCTTCCAAGAATAGTGACATATTCATCTCTAAATCTAGCCAAGACTTGATCCATCTCCGATAAAAAGTCTTTAGATAGCCATTGAGAGAGAAGGTGTTGTTGTTGAGGTTGTGAGGTGGATGGTTGAGGGTCAGAACCACTTGTGACTGAAGTCACAGTTAGACTCACAGATTTCTCTGTGTTTATGACAAGTTGTTATTCCTCACATGTAGTGAGAACCTCCAATTGAATTGGAGGGGATTTGACTGGGTTACTGTCATGTGCACTAGTCTCAAACCCTTGTGCTTCTTGCAAAGCACTGTCACATGAATGTGATATACTTGTCTCCTCCATGATAGGATCATTGGCAATTGTAATCCTAGCATTAACTTTAAATGTAATTCATGCTAGGGTTTTGAGGGGAGTTGTTCCTACATGAGGAACCTTCAATTGAATTGGAGAGGATTTAGATAGCTCGCCCTCAGGAGTACTACGCTCAAACCTAACAACATGTGAAGGCTGATTTGCACATGAAGGTGCATTTGTGACATCCATGGGGTCTTCCGTAAAAATTGATGAATCCCTCATGATTTTATGGTGTCATCAAGGTCTACCCCACTTGTGACTGAAGTCACAGTTAGACTCACATATTTCTCTGTGTTTATGACAAGTTGTTATTCCTCACATGTAGTGGGAACCTCCAATTGAATTGGAGGGGATTTGACTGGGTTACTGTCATGTGCACTAGTCTCAAACCCTTGTGCTTCTTGCAAAGCACTGTCACATGAATGTGATATACTTGTCTCCTCCATGACAGGATCATTGGCAATTGTAATCCTAGCATCAACTTCAAATGTAATTCCTGCTAGGGTTTTGAGGGGAGTTGTTCCTACATGAGGAACCTTCAATTGAATTGGAGAGGATTTAGATAGCTCGCCCTCAGGAGTACTACGTTCAAACCTAACACATGTGAAGGCTGATTTGCACATGAAGGTGCATTTGTGACATCCATGGGGTCTTCAGTAAAAATTTATGAATCTCTCATGATTTTATGGTGTCATCAAGGTCTACCCCAACTAGTAGCCTCTCACCATCTGATTGTAGTGTATGGGTGGTGAGCAAGGTTTCTTGAACCAAGCCACTTGATTTAGCTTGCACTTGGGAAATTGATTCAAGTGTTGTAGGAGAGGAAGAAATTTGTGATATTGAGATTGGTTGCTCAGAATTGAGTGTTGGCAGCTCCCCCTGAATGGATGAGAGAGCTTCAATAGATGTGCTCTCACAGTGTTTGCCATCCTTATTTATCCTACCATACACTTAAATTTCTTTAGGTGTTGGCTGTGAAAACTCTATACAGTGTGTATTGGGGTGTATGCTCTTTTTAATAGACACACCCTGTTGAGAGGATGTATCTAGAGTCTGTTTAGTCCCCATTTTTACAACTGCATCATTTTGGGAGGATACAGAGGTGGTTTGAGTGGTCAGCTCAGATTTCTTACTCTTCTTTGTCCTCTTGACCAAGAGTGACTCAGCTTCTATTTGTTCCTCACCACTCTTATGCATAACATTCAAGGTTATCTCCTTTCTCTTATTTTTACTCACTTCACCCTTTTGAGAGGATGAAGTGGTTGGTTTCCTAGATGCTATGGTAGAGAAGGAATAGGCTCAACATGGGTAGGTTCTTGTGGGTGTGCCTGTGTTTGTGCTACCACAAGCTCAGGAACCATTGTTGCATTAGGTTGACTAGCACTGATTCTCATGTTTGGCATAGAATAAGGGTAAGTCTTAAATCTTTCAATCATGAAAGGTGTTAACTTAAGTGTTATTCCATAACAATACAACAAGAATTACAGAAGGGGAGGTTGAATGTAATTCTGGCTACTTTTTCGAATTTAAAGAAAGTTCTAACTTAATAAACATAATAGTGTTTGATTAGCAATGGTTCGGAATAAAAGAATGATAGAAATCAAAACATTAAGTAATAAAAACTAAAGCTTTTAAAACTTTCTGGCGGATTTGAAAGTATCCACCAGATATATATATATATATATATTAATATATATATATCAAATGAGAACCATGTGAAGCTTTTGAATTGCTCACATCTGCTTACAAGTTTGAACAACTAAACTACAGAGAAATGCTTACAGAATACAACTTGATTTATTTCTCTGAAAATAGGCTTGCTTAGTTAATTGTTCTACTTGCTACACTTGGTTTATATATCACCAAGTTTATATGATAATAAGATAAGATAATAAAAACAAAACATATCTAGTCTAACTCCATGCTACTTCACTACTCTATTCCAGCATCTTTGAATATCTTCACAATTGCATGTAAATGGTAATGCTTCTTTGTTCTCAAATTTCCTGCTTAACAGGCTGCCACATTCCTTTTGCAAACATCCAACTGGATGTGACTGTGTTGTCACTGTCAACAGTCATTTGAATTTGATCATTCGTCGGGACTATGCTTGTCATCCGTCGGGAGCTTTGTTGATCATCCGTCGGAAGTCTTGTAGATCATCCGTCGGGAGTCTTTTATGTCACTTGACTCCATTTCATTTATACAGAATTACAAGACATCTTATATTTACAATTAGTCACCCTATTCTGTATATTCACTAGTAGTCAACATGACCCATATACTCCTACAGAATCTACACAACGTTGCTTGCAGAAATGTGCTACAAATCTTATTTGTTACATAAGCTACTCACTCGATGGATGTCAGTTTGTCATCCGTTGGGACTAAAGTTCATCCGTCGGAACCATATTTGATCATCCGTCAGAACCATATTTGTTCATCCGTCGAGTGCTACAAAATTCACTAAGTTGAATCTACTAAGGTGTTTTGTTAAATTATCATCAAGTTCACAAAATATTCCTAACAATCTCCCCCAATTTATGTCTACTGGAATTGTATCCATAAATTAAGAAAAACTTGATGATAACAAAACACCAAAAAAAATACAGATTAAAAAGTAGTAAATAAAACTGATAAGTGCTACATAATTTATTGAAAATTGAACAAAACAAAGTGTACAATGAGTTCTCACAATAATTATCAAGGTGCTCCTCCAGACTGAGCAGATATGTTTATTTCCTTGATTGTCTGAATTTCTTCCCAAGCTTCCTGTTGTTTTCCTCTATTTGATTCTAGAGTTGTCAGTGGAATTCAAGTTCATCAGCTTTAGACAGATCCAACATTTCTTGCATTTCCAATAGAATCTCATTGCTAGAGATACTCAATTGGTCATCTAGTCTGAAGAATCTTCTAACTCTCTTATCATCCATGAATTCCATCATCCAATAAGGCCTCAAATGCACTCTCTTTCCTGTGAAGAGAATAGATAGAGTTTTTGGAAGTGCATCTTTGGCTTTATTACTCCTTAGCTCTTCAATCTTCTTTAGGACTATTCTTCTTGTAGTCTCATTAAATCCAAAGTTCTTCTTGAAGGATGAATAGACCTTTATCTGTACAGATTGACTTTCTTTAAGAATCCTGTGAAGTGGCCAAGTGATTTCTTTCCCTCCCTTATATTTGAACACTAGTCTTTCAGGAAGATTTCTGTAAGCATCAATCCCTCTTACTTCTTCCAATTCATCCAAGTAGAGTGTTAGATATATTTGATAATGTCATGGCTAATATGATTTATGTTTAGTTTTCAGATCTTACTTAAACAGGATAAATCAGTACTTACTGGAAGTCAGGACTTAAGGATATCAGTACTTATATTATCAGGAGATAATCATCAGAAGATGGATATCAGAACTTAAGTGCTGAAGGACGTTCAGATAAGGACAATAGCTGATTAAAGGAAAGAAGATCGAGATAAACATAAGAAGAGATATGCATGAAGAAGGAATTCTATAATGAATAGAATACTTGGAAGAAAAGATATTTGATTGATATATTTTAGGAAGCAGAATTATATTCCATATCAATTAGCGATTATCTTGTAACTGTGTAGTATATAAACACAGACATAGGGTTTACACTATAAGTGTTATCATATTTGAGAAGATTATTCATATTAACCCTAGCAGCTCTCGTGATATTTGTTCATCACTGAGAGGTAACAGTTCCATACTGTAATAGAGTTTATTATTTCAATAAAGTTTGTTTTCTGTTACTTGTGATATTAAAGTTCGATTTGATTGTACTTTACACTGTATTCACCCCCTCTACAGTGTGTGTGACCTAACAAGTGGTATCAGAGCCTATCTTTTAACGCAGATCCAAACACAATCATGTCTGACACAGAAACTCCAACTAAGCCTACCAAAACTGAAGAACCACCAAAGACACAAATTCAAAGTCGGTATGAGACCATCAGAGTTCCCATACTGAGACCATCTGAATATTCCATATGGAAGGTGAGGATGACCATGTTCCTGGAAGCAACAGATCCATAATATCTTGATAGAATCAAGGAAGGGCCTCACAAACCAACCAAGCTCGCTGTTGCAGTTGCAGGTGAAGCAGAAAAGACCGTACCAAAAGAGAAGAGTGACTATACTGCTGAAGATATAGCATCAATCGCTAAGGATGCTAAGGTACGACACTTACTGCATAGTGTCATTGATAATGTAATGTCAAATAGGGTAATTAACTGCAAGACTGCTAATGAGATATGGGATGCTCTGGAAATAAGGTGTCAGGGAACCGATACAATTAAGAAGAACAGGAAGACAATACTCACTCAAGAGTATGAATACTTTGACTCAAAGACTAATGAGTCATTGACTGATTTATATGATAGATTTGTCAAACTCTTGAATGATTTGTCATTGGTTGATAAGGAGTATGAACTTGAAGATTCAAACCTTAAATTCCGGTTAGCTCTTCCTGAATGCTGGGATTTGAAGGCAACAACAATAAGAGACAACTACAATCTTGATGAAACAACTCTTGATGAAATTTATGGAATGCTCAAGACTCATGAACTTGAGATGGAACAAAAAAGCAAGAGGAAAGGAGGAAAGTCAAGGACAATTGCTCTTAAGGCTGAAGAAGAATTCCCCAAGGCAGCTACCTCAAGGAAAGACAAGGGTAAAGCTCTTTTCACAAAGTCTGATACTGAGTCATCAAGTTCTGAAAGTGATGATGACTCGGATTCTGAAAGCTTGCCTGAGACTGATGCTGATGAGGAGATGATGAATTTGTGTGCTCTTATGGTGAAAGGGATCACAAAGATTGCATACAGGAAGTTCAGGAAGGGAAAGAAGTTTTCCAGGAAAGGCACAAGTTCTGATAAGAAGAATTTCAAAAGATCTGAGGGCAAAGGAGGAAAGTCTGATAGAGGAGATTATACCAATGTCAAATGCTATAACTGTGGTGAGAAAGGCCACATATCTCCTGATTGCAAGAAAGTAAAGGGTGACAAAGGCAAGGCTCTTGTCACAAAGAAGAAATGCTGGACAGACACCTCAGACTCTGAAAGTGAGGAGAACTATGCGTTGATGGCAAATGCTGATAAAGAAAGTGCTGAGAGCAGTTCTGAAGCTGCTGAAATAAAGGTACCTCAGACTACTTATGCTTTTCATACTGATGATATTAATGAGTTGAGAAGATATCTTAAAACCATGTTTGTTAGTTATAGAGATCAAACTTTAACATGTGAAAGATTAACTTCTGAAAATCTTGCTTTTAAGAAAAGAAATGATTTCTTAGAAAAAGAGTTAGTTATGTTCCATCAAACTCAGAAGGATAGAGATGATGCTTTTAATGTTAGGGATGAAGTGCTAAAAATGAATGAATCTCTAAAAATTGAGTTAGAAAAGGAAAAAGAGATTCTCAGGACTTGGACTAAATCTGGCAGAACAACTCAAAATTTGCTAAGTAGCGAAAATTGGAAAGAGGGCTTAGGTTATGGAGAGGATAAGAATGATAAAGGAACTGTAGAAATTAAGCCTGTTGCTAAGCAAAAGCCAAAATTAAAACCTGTTAAGTTTGTAACTGTAAAGTTTGATAATGAGAAATCAGAAGTTAAAGAGGAATTAACTTCTGACAAACTAAAACAGGAAAAGACAGTTGAAGTAAACATAGGCTTAATGACTAAGAAGCAGCTTAAGCATAAGCTGAAAGATGTTAAGAATGCAAACAAGGTAAAATCACCTAGGAAAAATAGGAATGGAAAGGAAGGTGTGAATAAAAGCAATGATTATAGGCCTGTTACTGATGCTCCTAGGAAAATGTGTCATAACTGTGGAAGTTCTAACCATCTGGCTTCTTTTTGAAGGAAGAATAAGAACATAAACTCCTTACCTTCAAAATCAGGAGTTAAGAGTCAGTCTATTAGATATAAACCACAAAATCCTTGTTTTCATTGTGGTAGTTTATGGCATTCCATTTATACTTGTAAGGAATATCATAGTTTGTACTATGATTATTATCAAATAAAACCTTCTTTGAAGAAAGTTTCCATTGTTCCTTCTAGTGTAAATTCTGATTCAAAGTCTGATAGTGTAAGTTCTGATAAGAAAAATGTTGACATAAACTCTGATGCTAAATCCACTGCAAATGTTAACAAACTTGATAAGGCCAAAGGATCCAAGCAAGTCTGGGTCCTTAAAACTAATCATTAGTGGTCTTTGTGATTGCAGGGCAACAGGAAAAATATTCTAGTTCTGGACAGTGGATGTTCAGGACATATGACTGGAAATAAAGCCCTGCTATCAGATTTTATGGAGAAAGCTGGCCCAAGTGTTTCTTATGGAGATGGTAACATTGGAAAAATATTGGGATATGGCAATATTAATCTTGGGAATGTCATCATTAGAGAAGTAGCTCTGGTCTCAGGACTTAAACACAATCTGCTGAGTATAAGTCAAATCTGTGACAGAGGTTATCATGTTGATTTCTTTGAAGAACACTGTGAAGTTGTGAGTAAATCCAAAGGCAAAGTTGTTCTAAAAGGATACAGGCGTGGTAACTCTCTCATTTAAATTTCAACAATATAAATTTCAACAATATAAATACTGATGGTTCTGCAATCTGTCTAATGAGTAGAATTGAAGAAAGCTGGAATTGGCACAAGAAACTCTCTCATTTAAATTTCAACAATATAAATGAACTAGTCAAGAAAGATCTTGTGAGAGGACTGCCAAAGTCAATATTTGCTCCTGATGGCCTTTGTGATTCTTGTCAGAAGGACAAACAAAGAAAATCTTCATTCAAGAGCAAGACTGAATCATCAATTCTTGAGTCTTATCATCTACTACATGTTGATCTATTTGGTCTAGTGAATGTCATGTCTATTGCAAAGAAGAAATATGCGTTGGTCATAGTGGATGAGTTCACCAGATACACATTGGTGTATTTCTTGCACACAAAAAGTGAAACTGCATCTATCTTGATTGATCATGTCAAACATCTGGATAAATTGGTCAAAGATTCTGTGAAAACCATAAGGAGTGATAATGGCACTGAGTTCAAGAATTTGATAATGAAAGAGTTCTGCAAAAACCATGGAATTAAGCAGGAATTTTCTGCTCCTGGAACTCCACAGCAAAATAGAGTTGTTGAAAGGAAGAATAGAACTCTCATTAAAGCTACACATACAATGCTTGAAGAAGCAAAGCTTCCAACCTATTTCTGGGCTGAAGCTGTGCAGACTGCTTGTTTTACTCAAAATGCAATACTCATTAACAAGCAAGGAAAAACACCATATGAGATGGTGAAGAAAAAGAAGCCAAATCTGAAGTACTTTCATGTATTTAGATGCAAGTGTTTTGTTCTCAAGACTCATCCTGAACAGCTATCTAAATTTGATCTAAAAGCTGATGAAGGAATCTTTGTTGGATATCCACTTTTCACAAAAGCCTTCAGAGTGTATAATTTGAGAACAAGAGTGGTCATGGAATCTATCAATGTCTCTTTTGATGACAAGAATATTACTGATCTTGAAGATTTTATTGATCATGATCAGCTGAGATTTGAAAATGAAGACTCAAATTCTGATACTGAAAATCCTGACAGTCTAAGTCCTGATACTGTAAACTCTGATGGATTAAACTCTGATGTTATTGAAATTGTGGTGACTACGCCAAAGGAAGATGCACCTATGCAGGGGGAGCATACTCAAGAACATACCACATCTCAAGAAGCATCAGAACATACATCTGGCTCTTCAAGTTCTGATTCGTCAAGTTCTGATAAGCCAAGTTCTGATAGTTCTGAAAATCTAAATTTTGAAGAATCCAACTCAGAGAGCATAGTTTCAGGGGGAGCATCGGAAAATGAAAATGAAGACAGCATGGATCATGGGGGAGCATCCAGTTCTAGAGAAAACCTTCCATCTGCAAGGAAGTGGACTAAATCACATACACCTGATTTGATAATTGGAAATCCTGATGTAGGTGTCAGAACTAGAACAGGTACTTCAAACGAATGTCTTTACAATTCTTTTCTCTCTTAGACTGAGCCAAAGAAAGTGGAAGAAGCTCTTCAAGATGATGATTGGGTGCAAGCAATGCAGGAAGAGTTTAATGAATTTGAAAGAAACGAAGTCTGGACCCTAGTGCCAAGACAAAAGAATAGATCTGTTGTTGGTACAAAGTGGGTATTCAGAAACAAAACTGACAGTGATGGCATAATTATAAGGAATAAGGCAAGGCTGGTTGCAAAAGGATATTCTCAACAGGAGGGAATTGATTATGATGAAACATTTACACCAGTTGCTAGGTTAGAAGCCATAAGGATATTTTTGGCTTATGCTGCTCACAAAAAGTTTACTGTCTTTCAAATGGATATGAAAAGTGCTTTTATCAAAGGAGAATTGGAAGAGGAAGTATATGTTGAACAACCTCCAGGCTTTGTAGATTCCAAACATCCAGATTATGTCTACGGGCTTGATAAAGCACTTTATGGACTTAAGCAAGCTCCCAGAGCATGGTATGAGACTTTAGCTCAGTTTCTTCTGGAAAGTGGATTCAACAGAGGAACTATAGACAAAACACTGTTCTACCTCAACCATGGAAAGGACTTACTTTTGGTCCAGATTTATGTTGATGATATCATTTTTGGGTCTACAAATGACAGACTTTGCAAGAAGTTTGCCAAACTGATGCAGTCAAGGTATCAGATGAGTACGATGGGGGAACTTAGCTATTTTCTGGGCCTTCAAGTCAAGCAAAATGAAGAAGGCACCTTTATTTGTCAAACTAAGTACACCAGAAACTTGCTGAAGAAATTTGGAATGCAAGATTGTTCAAGTGCATCCACTCCCATGGCCACTGCCACAAAACTGGATTAGGATACTGGTAAATCAGTAGATATTACTGATTACAGAGGTATGATTGGCTCTCTACTCTATCTAACTGCTAGTAGACCTGATATCATGTATGCTACCTGTCTTTGTGCAAGATTTCAAGCAGATCCAAGAGAACCTCACTTAACAGCTGTGAAAAGAATTTTCAAGTATCTTAAGGGAACAGCTGATCTGGGATTATGGTATCCCAGAGAATCAGATTTTAAACTAATAGGTTACTCAGATGCAGATTTTGCAGGTTGCAAAATTGATAGGAAAAGCACAAGTGGAAGCTGCCAATTTCTTGGAGGCAGATTGGTTTCTTGGTTTAGCAAGAAACAAAAGTCAATTTCCACATTAACTGCAGAAGCAGAATATATTGCTGCAGGAAGCTGTTGTGCACAGATTCTTTGGATGAAGAATCAGTTACTGGATTATGGGTTAACATATTTCAAAATCCCTATTTACTGTGATAATCAAAGTGCTATTGCTATGACAGGCAATCCAGTTCAACACTCTATGACAAAGCACATCAGCATTAGGTACCACTTCATCAGAGAACATGTAGATGAAGGTACAGTGGAATTGCACTTTGTTCCAACAGATCAACAACTAGCAGATATCTTCACAAAACCATTGTGTGAAGCTACTTTTACAAGATTGGTAAATGAACTTGGAATGGTTTCAGGTTCTTTCTCTAAATCTACTTAGTTTTATTCTGTTGCATCAGACTTTATGATCAGTATTTACAGAATTCAATCTCTTTGTGTATTATGTGCTTAATTGAAAAATATGTATAAGTACTGACTGTTGTCTAATCAATGTTTCTAAACTCTGATAGAGATATGTCTGTTTAGGTAACTATTCAATCCTATGAGGATAATTGTGCTAGATGCTGACCTAGTAGTCTTCAATAAACAAGGGATCCCATGTAAGAAGTAATTATTTCTGTGGAATTCTATTGACACAAGAAAATTCTGATAATTGAGCTTAGTTGAGTTTACTTTGTCTATCTTATTACTAAGTCACAAACTAGAATAATGCTACTCATCTCTTAAATTCTGATGCTAGTAAATCTGTTGAATGTACTAAGTGCTGATAAACCTCACTTATCAAAAGAAAAAGAAAGAGAAACAAGGATTAAAAATCAGGTACTCCTTTGAGATCTAGAGTAAAAATGTGGAAGGGAAGATCTAAGTGCATTGCTGGTATTAAGTAATATGCATCCGAAAAGCAAATAAAATATTTTCTTGGTGACTTTTCACACTCTATGATTACTGGAGAAATACTCTGATAATAGCATAAATTCTGATAAGCAGTCGTGACTCACTTACACTGAGAAGCCACGTAAAATAGAATTTAAAAAGATGCACAAAATTAGCACAAAATAGTTGAGGTGGACTCAAGCATGAATTCATTCAATAGTAGGTTTCAGAATATTGGCAGGTTTTTAGTAAAGTTTTAGTTATGCCTTATTTCTAAGATGTACTGAAGTGAATCAGACTTTTCTCTTTGTCTGATATTTAGCTTAATGCACACACTAACCACTCCATATGAATGATGAAAATCACTGTGGGGATCTATGTTGTTTTAGATGAACAGTCAGTGTGTCACATTGCACAAATTCTGAGGACAAGTTCTGATTGCATGTTCTGATGATTAAGTTCTGAAGAATATAAATCAGAATTTGTGTGAGGACTTACTAAAATAGGCATTCCTTTTTTGAGTTAAGAAATTATGTTCTGATGACTGTTAAGTTCTGATATAAGTCTAAGTTCTGATATTACAGTCTGATTCTTTACTTGACTTATTTGAGGATAAAATTTGACAACAGTCTTAGTTTAAACCTGAATACTGTTGAAGTGGAAGATTAATAGTCACTATAGTTAGGGATAGTGGTACTTGTACATGAACAGTCAACTTTTACTTGCTTCTTGTGTGCATTAAACCATGTTTTCTCTTTCCAATGAATGTTTTTCTTTTTCCAAGTCTGGGGAGACGAGGTGGAATTAATTCCACCTATCAGCATTAAATTTCTTTGCGTCTCCTGGTATTCTCTTGCCTATATAAACAACCACTTCACATCAGCCTTCCCATCACCTCTTTTATCACAAACTCACCTTCATACTTTTTCTATCAAAAACACCATGGTCAATTACAATATGTTTTTGAACTATGAAACATTCAACATGGAGCTGAGCTGTGCCGATTGGCAGTATGAATGGCACGTCACTTCCATTCCTGATGAGATATGGGACTCTGTTCCCCAGGAGGTACTTACCCACCTCATGTTCTTCTACATGAACTACCATCGCCATCTGGAGCGATTGGAGGAGGAAAGGCTGGAAGCTCTCCGCCAACAAGAGCGAATCATTCGACTCGCTATTTTGTTTGTCGAGAGTAGGAAGAAGAAATAATTTATTTTCTTCTTCCTATTTTTCTTTATCATCAGCCTTGCCCTGCTTCTTGAGCTAGGACAAAGGCTGTTGACGTTAGGTTTAGCAGCTTAGGGAAATCTTGTACAAGTTCTGATGTAGTTCCAATTTCATGAATGTATTCTCTTGATATATTAATGAAATTTGTTTTTTTTAAGATCTTGTCTCTGAGATATTTTGTAATGTATTGATAAATCCTGATACATATTCATATTCTGATGACCACATAAATTCTGTTTTAACTTAAGTTCTGATTTTCTTTTATCAGTACTTGCTCGTCCGATTTATTATGGTCATTTTCACTCAATTTTTTTTTCAGAATATTGATGTTGCAGTGAAAAATAATTCAATAAGTGGGAACAGTTTCCATTTTAAATTAAAACTGTTTCACCTTGATTAATGGAATAACTGGGTAAGTGGAACGATTTTTCCTTGAAAAACTACAAGTGGGTAAGTAATGATTACTGTTTTCTCGTGCCCATTAACTATTCGTTTTTACTGCATGTCTGACAGGTGTCCAACGGTTACATTTTTTTTCAAAAGTATAAGTAAGACAGAGAGAAGATTTTTTAATCTTTTATTTCCTTTCATACTTTTTCTCTCTACTTGCTTCTACTCTCTTTCTTCTTCTAACATTGGTTTTTCATATAGACATTCTATCAAACACCTAACAGGCACTTAAACCTCTCGATTACTTTCATGGCACCATTTGATAAAGTTCTCCTGAATCTTGTGTAGCTCTACATGAGTGTTGGAATGAAGACCTTGTAGATGTTTAGTACTCAATGCAGTGACTCTAAGCTGGGTTTTAAAATCATCAGAATTTAACATTTCATCAGCTTTAGTCAAGTGCTCAGCAAGATGTAAAGCATTTGGAACACATGAAACTGAGTTCCATTCCTTAGTCCACTCCTGACCTGCAGGAGTTTCACTCCAAGGTACTGGTGCATCCCTGATAACAAACTCCTTTACCAGTTCAGACTTAGGAAGAGTCAGTGGAGGAGTATGTCCTGAAGGACCTGCTTCATCAGCATCTACAGTTGTAGCAGCCTCACCAGTATCTCCAACATTTGCAGCATCAGAACTTAAAGAATCAGTATCTTCTGATAAGACAACAGTGTGAGTAGCAATGGAGGCTTCAGCATCCTCTAATTGCTGATCTGATACCAAGTTCTGATCAACAGCCATATCCTGATGCTCACCTAAAATCTGATCATCAGCATCTTGATGCAGAGAAGGTGTTGTTGATAACTCTGAAGTTTGAACAACATCAATAACAGGTGTTGTAGAAGTATTATTTGATGTTGGAGCTGCATGGTCTAGACCGCACAAAACACAAGAAACAGTGGTCTGTTCAAGTACAAATACCATTAATCCTAATCACAGTGACTATTAATCTTCCACTTCAACATATTCGAGTACAAACTGAGACTGTTATCAAATTTTATTCAAAGATAAGCCAAGTAACGGATTAGACTGAGAAATCAGAACTTAGACCTATACCAGAACTTAACAGTCATCAGAACATAATTTCTTAACTCGAAAAAGGAATGCCTATCTTAGTAAATATTCATACAAGTTCTGAGTTATGGACGTCAGTACTTAATCATCGGAACGTGTAACTTAGAACTTGTCCTCAGAATTTGTGCAATAATGACACATTGACTGTTTTATCTAAAATAACATAGACCACCACAGAAATTTTCATCATTCAGATGGAGTGATTAGTGTGTGCATTAAGCTAAAAACAGACAAAGAGTAAAGTCTGATTCACTGCAGTACATCTTAGAAATAAGGCATAACTAAAATTTTGCTAAAGATCTGTCATTGTCCTGAAACCGACTGAAGAATGAGTTTATGCTTGAGTCCACCTCAACTATTTTGTGCTAATTTTATGCATCTTTTGAAATTCTATTTTACAGTGGCTTCTCAGTGTAAGTGAGTCACGACTGTTTATCAGAATTTATGCTATTTTCAGAGTATTTCTTCAGTAATCATAGAGTGTGAAAAGTCACCAAGAAAATATTTTGCTTTTCTGATGCATATTTACTTAATACCAGCAATACACTTGGGTCGTCCCTTCCACATTTTTACTCTGGATCTTAAAGGAGTACCTGATTTTAATCTTGGATCTTTTTGCTTTTGCTTTTGATAAGAGAGGTCTATCAGCACTTAGTACATTCAGCAGTTTACTAGTATCAGAACTTAACAGATGAGTAGCATTATTCTAATTTGTGACTTAGTAATAAGATATACAAAGTGAACTTAACTAAGCTCAGTTATCAGAATTTGCTAGTGTCATAAGATTTCCACTGAAATAATTACTTCTTCCATGGAATCATTTGTTTATTGAAGACTACTAGGTCAGTATCTAGCACAGTTATCCTCATAGGATTGAATAGGTACTAGAACAGATATATCACTTATCAGAGTTTAGAAACATATAACAGACAACAGTTAGTACTTAAAGACATTTATCAATTAAGCACAGAATACACAATGAGATGAATTCTGCAAATACTGAGCATAAAGTCTGATAACACAGAACAAGTCTAAGCAGATTTAGAGAAGGAACCTGAAACCATTCCAAGTTCATTTACCAATCTTGTAAAAGTAGCTTCACATAATGGTTTTGTGAAGATATCTGCCAACTGTTGATCTGTGGGAACAAAATGCAATTCCACTGTACCTTCATCCACATGTTCCCTGATGAAGTGGTACCTGATGCTGATGTGCTTTGTCATTGAGTGTTGAACTAGATTACCTGTCATAACAATAGCACTTTGATTATCACAGTAAATAGGGATTTTGAAATATGTTAACCCATAATCCAGTAACTAATTCTTCATCCAAAGAATCTGTGCACAACAGCTTCCTGCAGCAATATACTCTGCTTCTGCAGTTGATGTGGAAATTGACTTTTGTTTCTTGCTGTACCAAGAAACCAATCTGCCTCCAAGAAATTGGCAGCATCCACTTGTGCTTTTCCTGTCAATTTTGCAACCTGCAAAATCTGCATCTGAGTAACCTATTAGTTTAAAATCTGATTCTCTAGGATACCATAATCCCAGAGCAGCTGTTCCTTTAAGATACTTAAAGATTCTTTTTACAGCTGTTAAGTGAGGTTCTCTTGGATCTGCTTGAAATCTTGCACAAAGACAGGTAGCATACATGATATCAGGTCTACTAGCAGTTAGATAGAGTAGAGAGCCAATCATACCTCTGTAGTCAGTAATATCTACTGATTTACCGGTATCCTTATCCAGTTTTGTTGCAGTGGCCATTGGAGTGGATGCACTTGAATAATCTTGCATTCCAAATTTCTTTAGCAAGTTTCTGGTGTACTTGGTTTGACAAATAAAAGTGCCTTCTTCATTCTGCTTGACTTGAAGGCCCAGAAAGTAGCTAAGTTCCCCCATCATACTCATCTGATATCTTGACTGCATAAGTTTGGCAAACTTCTTGCAAAGTTTGTCATTTGTAGATCCAAAAATGATATCATCAACATAAATCTGGACCAGAAGTAAGTCCTTTCCATGGTTGAGGTAGAACAGTGTTTTGTCTATTGTCCCTCTGTTGAATCCACTTTCCAGAAGAAACTGAGCTAAAGTCTCATACCATGCTCTAGGAGCTTGCTTAAGTCCATAAAGTGCTTTGTCAAGTCTGTAGACATAATCTGGATGTTTGGTATCTACAAAACCTGGAGGTTGTTCAACATATACCTCTTCCTCCAATTCTCCATTGAGAAAAGCACTTTTCACATCCATTTGAAAGACAGTAAACTTTTTGTGAGCAGCATAAGCCAAAAATATCCTTATGGCTTCTAACCTAGCAACTGGTGCAAATGTTTCATCATAATCAATCCCTCCTGTTGAGAATATCCTTTTGCAACCAGCCTTGCCTTATTCCTTGTAATTATGCCATCACTGTCAGTTTTGTTTCTGAATACCCACTTTGTACCAACAACAGATCTATTCTTTGGTCTTGGTACTAGGGTCCAGACTTTGTTTCTTTCAAATTCATTCAACTCTTCCTGCATTGCTTGCACCCAATCAGCATCTCGAAGAGCTTCTTACACTTTCTTTGGCTCAGTCTAAGAGAGAAAAGAATTGTAAAGACACTCATTTGAAGTGCCTGTTCTAGTTCTGACACCTGCATCAGGATTTCCAATTATCAAATCAGGTGTATGTGATTTTGTCCACTTCCTTGCAGATGGAAGGTTTTCTCTAGAACTGGATGCTCCCCCATGATCCATGCTATCTCCATTTCCTGATGCTCCCCCTGAAACTATGCTTTCTGAGTTGGATTCTTCAGTATTTAGATTTTCAGTACTATCAGAACTTGGCTTATCAGAACTTGACGAATCAGAACTTGAAGAGCCAGATGCATGTTCGAATGTTTCTTGAGATGTGGTAGGATTTTGAGTATGCTCCCCTTGCATAGGGGCATCTTTATTTAACGTAGTCACCACAGTTTCAATAACATCAGAGTTTAATTCATCAGAGTTTGCAGTATCACGACTTAGACTGTCAGGATTTTCAGTATCAGAATATAAGTCTTCATTTTCAAATCTCAGCTGATCATGGTCAACGAAATCTTTAAGACCTGTGATCTTCTTGTCATCAAAAGAGACATTGATAGATTCCATGACCACTTTTGTTCTCAAATTATAGACTCTGAAGGCTTTTGTGAAAAGTGGATATCCAACAAAGATTCCTTCATCAGCTTTTAGATCAAACTTTGATAGCTGTTCAGGATGAGTCTTGAGAACAAAACACTTGCATCCAAATACATGAAAATATTTCAGATTTGGCTTCTTTTTCTTCACCGTCTCATATGGTGTTTTTCCATGCTTGTTAATGAGTGTTGCATTTTGAGTAAAACAAGCAGTATGCACAGCTTCAGCCCAGAAATAGGTTGGAAGCTTTGCTTCTTCAAGCATTGTACGTGCAGCTTCAACGAGAGTTCTATTCTTCCTTTCAACAACTCCATTTTGCTGTGGAGTTCCAGGAGCAGAAAATTCCTGCTTTATTCCATGGCTTTTGCAGAACTCTTCCATTATCAAATTCTTGAACTCAGTGCCATTATCACTCCTTAAAATTTTCACAGAATCTGTGACCATTTTATCCAGCTGTTTGACATGATCAATCAAGATAGATGCAGTTTCACTTTTTGTGTGCAAGAAATACACCCATGTGTATCTGGTAAACTCATCCACTATGACCAACACATACTTCTTCTTTGCAATAGACATGACATTTACTGGACCAAATAGATCAACATGTATAAGATGATAAGGCTCAAGAATTGATGATTCAGTCTTGCTCTTGAATGAAGATTTTCTTTGTTTGGCTTTCTGAGATGAATCACAAAGACCATCAGGAGCAAATACTGTGTTTGGCAATCCTCTCACAAGATCTTTCTTGACTAGTTCATTTATATTGTTGAAATTTAAATGAGAGAGTTTCTTATGCCAATTCCAGCTTTCTTCAATTGATGCTCTACTTAACAGACAGATTGCAGAGCCATCAGTACTTGTTGAAAGCTTAGCTTCATAAATGTTACCACGTCTGTATCCTTTCAGAACAACTTTACCTTTAGATTTACTCACAACTTCACAGTGTTCTTCAAAGAAATCAACATGATAACCTCTGTCACAGATTTGACTTATACTCAGTAGGTTGTGTTTAAGTCCTGAGACCAGAGCTACTTCTTTAATGATGACATTCCCAAGATTGATATTGCCATATCCCAATGTTTTTCCAATATTGCCATCCCCATAAGAAACACTTGGGCCAGCTTTCTCCACAAAGTCTGATAGCAGGGCCTTATTTCCAGTCATATGACCTGAACATCCACTGTCCAGAACTAGAATATTTTTCCTGTTGCCTTGCAATCACAAAGACCACTAATTATTAGTTTTAAGGACCCAGACTTGCTTGGATCCTTTGGCCTTATTAAGTTTGTTAACATTTGCAGCGGATTTAGCATTAGAGTTTATGTTAACATTTTTCTTATCAGAATTTACATTATCAGACTTTGAATCAGAATTTACACTAGAAGGAACAATGGAAACTTTCTTCAAAGAAGGTTTTATTTGATAATAATCATAGTACAAACTATGATATTCCTTACAAGTATAAATGGAATGCCATAAACTACCACAATGAAAACAAGGATTTTGTGGTTTGTATCTAACTGACTGACTCTTAACTCCTGATTTTGAAGGTAAGGAGTTAATATTTTTATTTTTCCTGCAAAAAGAAGCCAGATGGTTAGAACTTCCACAGTTATGACATGTTTTCCTAGGAGCATCAGGAACATGTTTATAATTATTACTTTTATTCACACCTTCCTTTCCATTCCTATTTTTCCTAGGTGATTTTACCTTGTTTGCATTCTTGACATCTTTCAGCTTATGCTTAAGCTGCTTCTTTGTCATTAAGCCTATGTTTACTTCAGCTGTCTTTTCCTATTTTAGTTTGTCTGAAGTTAATTCCTCTTTAACTTCTGATTTCTCATTATCAGACTTTACAGTTAGAAACTTAACAGGTTTTACCTTTGGCTTTTGCTTAACAACAGGCTTAATTTCTTCAGTTCCTTTATCATTCTTATTCTCTCCATAACCTAAGCCCTCTTTCCAATTTTCACTACTTAACAAATTTTGAGTAGTTCTGCCAGAGTTAGTCCAAGTCCTGATTATCTCTCTTTCCTTTTCTAACTCAGTTTTTAGAGATGCATTCATTTTTAGCACTTCATCCCTAACATAAAAAGCATCATCTCTATCCTTCTGAGTTTGATGGAATATAACTAACTCTTTTTCTAAGAAATCATTTCTTTTCTTAAAAACAAGATTTTCAGAAGTTAATCTTTCACATGTTAAGGTTTGATCTCTATAACTAACAAACATGGTTTTAAGATATCTTCTCAACTCATTAATATCATCAGTATGAAAAGCATAAGTAGTCTGAGGTACCTTTATTTCAGCAGCTTCAGAACTGCTCTCAGCACTTTCTTTATCAGCATTTACCATCAATGCATAGTTCTCCTCACTTTCAGAGTTTGAAGTGTCTGTCCAGCTTTTCTGCTTTGTGACAAGAGCCTTGCCTCTGTCACCCTTTACCTTCTTGCAGTCAGGAGATATGTGGCCTTTCTCACCATAATTATAGCATTTAACATTGGTGTAATCTCCTCTGTCAGACTTTCCTCCTCTGCCTTCAGATCTTCTGAAATTCTTCTTATCAGAACTTATGCTTTTTCTGGAAAACTTCTTTCCCTTCCTGAACTTCCTGTATGCAATCTTGGTGATTCCTTTCACCATAAGAGCACACAGCTTCATCATCTCCTCATTAGCATCGGTCTCAGGCAAGCTTTCAGAATCTGAGTCATCATCACTCTCAGAACTTGATGACTCAGTATCAGACTTTATGAAAAGAGCTTTACCCTTATCTTTCTTTGAGGAAGCTGCCTTGGGGAATTCTTCTTCAACCTTAAGAGCGACTGTCCTTGACTTTCCTCCTTTCCTCTTGCTTCTTTGTTGCATCTCTAGCTCATGAGTCTTGAGCATTCCATAGATTTCGTCAAGAGTTGTTTCATCAAGATTGTAGTTGTCTCTTATTGTCGTTGCCTTCAAATCCCAGCATTCAGGAAGAGCTAACAGGAACTTAAGGTTTGAATCTTCAAGATCATACTCTTTATCAACCAATGACAAATCATTCAAAAGTTTGACAAATCTATCATATAAATCATTCAATGACTCATTAGTCTTTGAGTCAAAGTGTTCATACTCTTGAGTGAGTATTGTCTTCCTGTTCTTCTTAATTGTGTCAGTTCCCTGACACCTTGTTTCCAGAGCATCCCATATCTCCTTAGCAGTCTTGCAGTTGATTACCCTGTTTGACATTACATTATCAATGGCACTATGCAGTAAGTGTCGTACCTTAGCATCCTTAGCAATTGATGCTATGTCTTCAGCAGTATAATCACTCTTCTCCTTTGGTACGGTCATTGCTGCTTCACCTGCAACTACAACAGCGAGTTTGGTTGTTTTGTGAGGACCTTCCTTGATTCTATCCAGGTATTCTGGATCTGTTGCTTCCAGGAACATGGTCATCCTTACCTTCCATATGGGATATTCAGATGGTCTCAATATGGGGACTCTGATGGTCTCATACCGACTCTGAATTAGTGTCTTTGGTGGTTCCTCAGTTGTGGTAGGCTTAGTTGGAGTTTCTGTGTCCGACATGATTGTGTTTGGATCTTTAACTGTATGTAAGTTAACAGATAGGCTCTGATACCAATTGTTAGGTCACACACACACTGTAGAGGGGGTGAATACAGTGTATAGTTCACTCAAATCGAACTTTAAGAACTTAAGTAACAGAAAACAAACTTTATTGAAACAATAAACTCTGTTACAGTATGGAACTGTTACCTCTCAGTGATGAACAAATATCACGAGAGCTGCTAGGGTTATATAGAATAATAACTTCGATAATGATAACGCTTATAGTGTAAACCCTATGCCTGTGTTTATATACTACACAGTTACAAGATAATCGCTAATTGATATGGAATATAATTCTGCTTCCTAAAATATATCAATCAGATATCTTTTCTTCCAAGTATTCCATTCTTCACGGAATTCCTTCTTCACGCATATCTCTTCTTATGTTTATCTCGATCTTCTTTCCTTTAATCAGCTACTGTCCTTATCTGATTGTCCTTCAACACTTAAGTTCTGATATCTATCTTCTGATAATTATCTCCTGATAATATAAGTACTGATATCCTTAAGTCCTGACTTCCAGTATAAGTACTGATCAACAGTTAAGTACTGATTTATCCTGTTCACGTAAGATCTGAAAGCTAAACATAAAACCTATTAGCCATGACATTATCAAATATATCTAACATGGTACAATTAACATGTTAATATCATAAACATCCAATTTGACATCCTTTAACAGGAACAAGTTTGGAAAATTGATAAGAAAAAGTTCTTCCAACCTACCATTGACAGGGTTGCTTATATTGAGAAAACTCAAGAGAAGCAACAAGCTCAGATTGATCAAATTCTGACAAATCAAGCTTCTCAGCAATCGCAACTTACTGAAATCCAGACCTCAGTGGAACTACTTATCTCTCTTTCATTACCTGCTGATGCCAAAAAGGGGGAGAAGGTAATTAAGTCCAAATGCAAAACCAACAAGACACTGCAAGGAAAGGATGATGGAAAAGATGACCAAGGAACCTCTGGAATGGGTAGTGGTCACAGTCAAGGTAGAAGGTTTACATCAAGACAAGCTAGTCACAGAACAAGTTCTGATACTGGGAAAAGAATAAATTCTGCTGCTGGTAAAAGGATAAGTTCTGATGAACTTCTAGATCTTGATGAGGAAATGTCAAGACAGTTATTTCTTCAAGAAAATCCAGGGATGGACTTGGAAAGTTTAAAGAAAGAAGAAGCCAGACTTAAATCAGAGAAAGTCACATCTAAATCTGAAGCTTTTGGTAAAAAGTTACTTCCAAAACCTAAAGGCATTGTGATCAAAGAAAGGATACATACTGAAGCAACTTTGGCTAGATCACAACTACAGATAGATCCAAGATCCAAGGGTAAAGAAAAGGTTGGTGAACCTATCAAGCCTTATGTACCTCCTGAGGAAGAAGAAATTACTGATGGAAAAGATGATCTTGCTCTGACTACAAGAAAAGTTCTTAAAACAACCTCTGACATGGCTCAAGTTGTTCAGAGTCAAGAAATTGTAAGTTCTGATATTCAGAAGAAGCAAGTAGCCTCTGACAGTGCTCAAGTTAACTTGATATCAGAATATAGATCTAAAACACTCCTACCAGGATTCACTAAAGCAAAACAGACTCAATCTTTGAAGACTACTGCAAGTGGTTTTGAAGCAAGAGTAGTTACTGGAAAGGAAGCTAGAGATAAAACTGGATTGGGAAGTGCTGATGAAAGAAGAGTACACAACACTACCAATGATCCAACTTCCTTGAGTGAACCAGGTATTGGAGCAACTCCTGAGAGATTGAATCAACTGGAATCTGTACAGATGATTTACCATACCTACTTGAAAGAATACATCATGTTGTATTTCATGACAGATGGTAGGGTTTATCATATAAGACAAAATGCCATTCCTTTGAAGTATTTTGAAGAATTGGAGCATGTACTTTTCTTACTTCAAGTGGATGACAGAATAACAGAGACTGCTGCAAACTACTTAAAAGAACAGATTCAGAGACAGAAAAGGCTTTATTCTGTTAAGTCTGACAGCATATATGTTCCAAAGTACAGAGATCACAATGGTGATATTGTTGATATGAAGCCTAATACTGCACAGATCAGAACGTATCTTGGTATTAAGGGACTTGAATTCAATCTTGAATCTGACAAAGCTTATGTCATAAGACTAGATCAGGAGTTAAGAAAAGCAAAGATTAATGATCTCAGAGCTGCAATCTTTCAAACTGGTAAAGATACTGTAGAGCTTAAAGGTGTTAAAAGGAGAATGATTGATGAACTAAGATATGCTGAGAAATGTTTGTTGAAGAACTATCTCAGAACAACTCCTGACATCAGAGAGATCAGAAAATGAAGAAGCCAAGTCGAAGATCTACAACTGCTTAAATTATGATATTTATACAGACTGAAGTTGTTATCAGAAGTTGAAATTGGTAAAAACTTTAAGGACTGTAAGTTGTAGTTATCTAGTCTATTTCTCATGCATTTGTACTTAATGTTTTTGACATCATCAAATATCTGTTAAACTTTTATATTTTGATAATTTACAAGTTGGGGGAGATTGTTAGATATATTTGATAATGTAATGGCTAATATGTTTTATGTTTAGCTTTCAGATCTTACGTGAACAGGATAAATCAGTACTTAACTGTTGATCAGTACTTAAACTGGAAGTCAGGACTTAAGGATATCAGTACTTATATTATCAGGAGATAATTATCAGAAGATAGATATCAGAACTTAAGTGCTGAAGGACAATCAGATAAGGACAGTAGCTGATTAAAGGAAAGAAGATCGAGATAAACATAAGAAGAGATATGCATGAAGAAGGAATTTCGTGAAGAATGGAATACTTGGAAGAAAAGATATCTGATTGATATATTTTAGGAAGCAGAATTATATTCCATATCAATTAGCGATTATCTTGTAACTGTGTAGTATATAAACACAGGCATAGGGTTTACACTATAATGTTATCATTATCAAAGTTATTATTCTATATAACCCTAGCAGCTCTCGTGATATTTGTTCATCACTGAGAGGTAACAGTTCCGTACTGTAACAGAGTTTATTGTTTCAATAAAGTTTGTTTTCTGTTACTTAAGTTCTTAAAGTTCGATTTGAGTGTACTATACACTGTATTCACCCCCTCTACAGTGTGTGTGTGACCTAACATACCAATATATGGTTGAAAGTGAGTCTTATAAGGTGCAAAATTACTCTAATATGGTTTAAAGTGACATACATGGTTGATTAGAGCCAAAATGTGGACCAAAATTGACTCGTATGAAAGTGGTACCAAGAGATGGTTAAAGGATGTCAAATTGGATGTTTATGATGTTAACACGTTAATTCTACCAATATATGGTGGCAAATTAGTCTTATAAGGTGCAAACTTACTCTAATATGGTCTAAAGTGACTTGCATTGTAGATTAGAGCCAAAATGTGGACCAATATTGACTCGTATGAAAGTGGTACCAAGAGATGTTTACAGGATGTCAAATTGGATGTTTATGATGTTAACATGTTAATTATACCAATATATGGTTGAAAGTGAGTCTTATATGGTGCAAAATTACTTTAAAGTGACTTACATGGTTGATTAGAGCCAAAATGTGGACCAAAATTAACTCGTATGAAAGTGGTATAAAGAGATGGTTAAAGGATGTCAAATTGGATGTTTATGATGTTAACATGTTAATTCTACCAATATATGGTGGCAAGTCTGTCTTATAAGTTGCAAAATTACTCTAATATGGTTTAAAGTGACTTGCATGGTAGATTATAGCCAAAATGTGGACCAATATTGACTCGTATGAAAGTGGTACCAAGAGATGGTTAAAGGATGTCAAATTGGATGTTTATGATGTTAACATGTTAATTCTACGAATATATGGTTTAAAGTGATTCTTATATGGTGCAAAATTACTCTAATATGGTTTAAACGGACTTACATGGTAGATTAGAGCCAAAATGTGGACCAAAATTGACTCGGATGAAAGTGGTACCAAGAGATGGTTATAGGATGTCAAATTGGATGTTTATGATGTTAACATGTTAATTCTACCAATATATCGTGGCAAGTTAGTCTTATAAGGTGCAAAATTACTCTAATATGGTCTAAAGTGACTTGCATTGTAGATTAGAGCCAAAATATGGACCAATATTGACTCGTATGAAAGTGGTACCAAGAGATGGTTAAAGGATGTCAAATTGGATGTTTATGATATTAACATGTTAATTGTACCAATATATGGTTGAAAGTGAGTCTTATAAGGTGCAAAATTACTCTAATATGGTTTAAACTGACTTACATGGTAGATTAGAGCGAAAATGTGGACCAAAATTGACTCTGATGAAAGTGGTACCAAGAGATGGTTAAAGGATGTCAAATTGGATGTTTATGATGTTAACATGTTAATTCTACCAATATATGGTGGCAAGTAAGTATAAAGGTGCAAAATTACTCTAATATGGTTTAAAGTGACTTGCATGGTAGATTATAGCCAAAATGTGGACCAATCTTGACTCGTATGGAAGTGGTACCAAGAGATGGTTAAAGGATGTCAAATTGGATGTTTATGATGTTAACATGTTAATTCTACGAATATATGGTTGAAAGTGATTCTTATATGGTACAAAATTACTCTAATATGGTTTAAACTGACTTACATGGTAGATTAGAGCCAAAATGTGGACCAAAATTGACTCGGATGAAAGTGGTACCAAGAGATGGTTAAAGGATGTCAAATTGGATGTTTATGATGTTAACATGATAATTCTACCAATATATGGTGGCAAGTCTTATAAGATGCAAAATTACTCTAATATGGTTTAAAGTGACTTGCATGGTAGATTATAGCCAAAATGTGGATCAATATTGACTCGTATGAAAGTGGTACCAAGAGATGGTTAAAGGATGTCAAATTGGATGTTTATGATGTTAACAAGTTAATTCTACCAATATATGGTGGCAAATTAGTCTTATAAGGTGCAAAATTACTCTAATATGGTCTAAAGTGACTTGCATTGTAGATTAGAGCCAAAATGTGGACCAATATTGACTCGTATGAAAGTGGTACCAAGAGATGGTTAAAGGATGTCAAATTGGATGTTTATGATGTTAACATGTTAATTCTACCAATATATGGTGGCAAGTTAGTCTTATAAGGTGCAAAATTACTCTAATATGGTCTAAAGTGACTTGCATTGTAGATTAGAGCCAAAATATGGACCAATATTGACTCGTATGAAAGTGGTACCAAGAGATGGTTAAAGGATGTCAAATTGGATATTTATGATGTTAACATGTTAATTCTACCAATATATGGTGGCAAGTTAGTCTTATAAGGTGCAAAATTACTCTAATATGGTTTAAAGTGACTTGCATGGTAGATTATAGCCAAAATGTGGATCAATATTGACTCGTATGAAAGTGGTACCAAGAGATGGTTAAAGGATGTCAAATTGGATGTTTATGATGTTAACATGTTAATTCTACCAATATATGTTTGAAAGTGAGTCTTATAAGGTGTAAAATTACTTTAATATGGTTTAAAGTAACTTACATGGTTGATTAGAGCCAAAATATGGACCAAAATTGACTCGTATGAAAGTGGTACCAAGAGGTAGTTAAAGGATGTCAAATTAGATGTTTATGATGTTAACATGTTAATTCTACCAATATATGGTGGCAAGTGAGTCTTATAAGGTGCAAAATTACTCTAATATGGTTTAAAGTGACTTACATGGTTGATTAGAGCCAAAATGTGGACCATTATTGACTCGTATGAAAGTGGTACTAAGAGGTGGTTAAAGGATTTCAAATTGGATGTTTATGATTATAACATGTTAATTGTAGCAATATATGGTTTAAAGTGACTCTTATAGGGTGCAAAATCACTCTAATATGGTGTAAAGTGACTTACATAGTTGATTAGAGCCAAAATGTGGACCAAAATTGACTTGTATAAAAGTGGTACCAAGAGATGGTTAAAGGATGTCAAATTGGATGTTTATGATGTTAACATGTTAATTCTACCAATATATGGTGGCAAGTTAGTCTTATAAGGTGCAAAATTACTCTAATATGGTTTAAAGTGACTTGCATGGTAGATTATAGCCAAAATGTGGACCAATATTGACTCGTATGAAAGTGGTACCAAGAGATGGTTAAAGGATGTCAAATTGGATGTTTATGATGTTAACAAGTTAATTCTACCAATATATGGTGGCAAATTAGTCTTATAAGGTTCAAAATTACTCTAATATGGTCTAAAGTGACTTGCATTGTAGATTAGAGCCAAAATGTGGACCAATATTGACTCGTATGAAAGTGGTACCAAGAGATGGTTAAAGGATGTCAAATTGGATGTTTATGATGTTAACATGTTAATTCTACCAATATATGGTGGCAAGTTAGTCTTATAAGGTGCAAAATTACTCTAATATGGCCTAAAGTGATTTGCATTGTAGATTAGAGCCAAAATGTGGACCAATATTGACTCGTATGAAAGTGGTACCAAGAGATGGTTAAAGGATGTCAAATTGGATGTTTATGATGTTAACATGTTAATTCTACCAATATATGGTGGCAAGTTAGTCTTATAAGGTGCAAAATTACTCTAATATGGTTTAAAGTGACTTGCATGGTAGATTATAGCCAAAATGTGGACCAATATTGACTCGTATGAAAGTGGTACCAAGAGATGGTTAAAGGATGTCAAATTGGATGTTTATTGTAACACCCCCAAATCCGGGGTAGGGGATCCGGGTTGTCACGAGTTCCATTTCCCTTAATAACACCCAATCTTAATAATTACTCAACTACTCTGTACTGTGACCCCATAATAAACACACACCACACGTTATAGTCTCAGAGATGAACATCCAAAAAAAAATAACCGCAAGTCATTTTATTCCACAATTATCTGCCAATACACCTTAAAAGGTTTTCTGAATAAATTTACATTTCTTTGCCATTATTACAATTCATAAATATACATAAATCTGGTACATCAGAAGTTGAAAGCCTAGCCTATTGGTAGTTCCTACCTCAGCTACAGCGGCATCAATGCTTCTAGAAAACTGCGGAACGTCTCCTAATCGCTTGCGAATCGGGAGCTTGGTCCTGTTCATCTTTTCTATCTGTTGTTGTGTGATGAAAGAAAAAGCAAGGGTGAGCAGCAAGCCCACCAAAATAATATGTATAATGATTAATAGTATATGAGCCTTCTCGTAGTACTCATGAAAGTCTTGGTCAAAAGAAATGAACCAAGTTTGATATCTTAATGCGATGAAGTCGTAAAATATTCAGTATATATACATATATACTTTTCAAAATCTTGGAAGTCCTCTTCCATGCATAATATACACAAAGTCCCAGTGTATAACTGTATAAAAAAATATCGTTGCAAGGTGATCTCATATATCTAACCTTGTCTCAACGTTTTTCTGAAAATCTTTGTCATTCATAAGACAATTATTAACTAGATATAAGTTTAAAAGATGAAGTTACCAAATACTTCACTACACTTATATCATTTATAAAGCTACTTGAACTACCACTGTTCAAAGTATAATGAGCTTTCAACAGTTCATCACATAGATGAGACTACAAGACCAGATTTGAATAGATTAACTCTATAAAATATTATTAAAGGAAATGAAGTTATGACATACTTCATTAAGTTCTGATATATATATATATATTCATATATATCTCCCATACATTTCCTGAAAACCTCTGTCATGTAAAGTATGAACAGAATTGCAATATCCAATAAATTTGGAAAGGAAAATTTTTTTGGCATAAACCAGATATCTTGCTGATCAGGCAAAGATACCCATAAGTAACCTTTTCTACTAGTAGATGGACGAATTCCCCACTGGTCATCACCCTGGTCGTAATAGGACCTTATGCTGGACTGCCACTCAGCCACTTATGCATTTGATGGACTCCCACTGAGCCACTTACACTATCATGGACGCCCACTGAGCCCATGTTGCTTATGCCGACTCAATAGATGGACTTACTTCCCGAACGTTGGGTAAGTAATCAATTCATTTACCAAAACTGAAACCTTGTTGCGAATATAAAATACACCACAGAGCCGGATCCCTCAGGTTTTGAGCGAGTATTTAAATCCCCTTAAAAAGGAAGATCTTAAATATAAAAATGAGTTTTGGGATCCGCTCTAACTTTTAAATTCATTTTGAAGACTCGAAAACATTTTTAAAAATGTTTGGAGTGATGCTGATTTATGAAATAAATCAGTCCCAATATGAAAGAAATATCTGAATATTATTATTTAAATAATATTCCCATAAAGAATAATGGAGGTAGAAGTTGGAAAACTTATACTCGAAGGAATAGCAAATAATCAAAGATATACTTATACGAAAGTAATATCTTTATTTGAATAATCAAAAATAAGTTTGATTATCGACACCTTATTCTTTATTACAATAAAGAATATTATTAAGTAATAAGCGGAGTCATAATACCTCGAATGAATACTCTAAATAATATTCATAAAATAAAGGAGTCATACATCCTCAAATGAATATCCAAGTAATATTCAATAATAATATGAACTGAGTCATAAGCCCTCGGATAATATTCGAAATAATATTCAATAAATAATATAAAGAGTCATACGCCCTCGAATGAATATTCAAATAATATTCATTAAATAAAATAAAGAAGTCATAAGCCCTCGAATGAATATTCATAATAATATTCATTTAATAAAATAAAGAAGTCATAAGCCCTCGAATAAATATTCATAATAATATTCATTTAATAAAATAAAGAAGTCATAAGCCCTCGAATGAATATTCGAATAAATATTCAATTAAGTAAAATAAAGGTATCGAATAAACCTTATTCGATCAATAGTTTTAAAACTATATCTATATCTATATATATATAAATATATATATATATATAATATACTCGGGAACATCGACTCCCGGTTTAGAAATATGTTCACCTTTTATCCCCTATACTAAGGGTATACACAACTACTTGCTTATTTCTAGCATAGGTATTATGCAACTATAAGCATTGAAATCAACAGATAGATAACCAGATTACGAAACAGACATGCATATATACCATATCAGCATGCTCCAATATATCGCAAAATTTGCTAATAACAATCATGCACTATCACAAGATAATGCATATACATATATTTATATCACAACAACAGTATATCGGGTAGAAAACTTGCCTGAGCGACTGGGGGTTACGAATGGCTCGGGACGAGTCTGGTAACCTATAAACAACAAGTAAGTTGGAATTAAACCAAAGTCACTTGTAAATCTATACTTTAACTAACTTAGACTCTAACGCTTGTTTTGCGCTTACTGATTTTCTTAAGTCACTCGAGTACCCTCGGCTCCACCATTTTTAATAAATTAACCATTACGAGTTTTAAGGCGATTCCTTCGCGAGTGTCTTACCAACTGCCTAACACACTTACCATAAATGTTTCTTATCCCAATTAGTCATTTAAGGTCGTTAACCAAGGTTTCAAAGTAAGGCGAGGGGAAAAGTTTCGTTCGCGAAACGCCGTTACTTGAAACGGTCGTTTCTCCTAAACCGTGCATCGTAATCGAACGAACTACATATCAAAACGGAGCATGTAACATGAGCTATCTAAACATAGCAATATTCATAATCTAGCAGGGGGTTCTCGGGTCCTAATGTTATGCACAAAAACAGTCTAAAGAAAATCGGACATTACGACGGCTATGTTTACGCGATTTCCCAATTTTAAACCATTCAAAACCAACCCAATTCAACCTCAAATCCAACATACAACCAACATCCATCCTTATCACATCATAACAACCCCAACCAATTCAATTTTAACATTCATACTTATGCCTAAGCTTAACTTTAACCATACTTAAGTTCTTTTAATCAAAACAACAACATTTACCATTCCATTTCACTACCATTTCAAATCCCAAACTCTAAATCACAACATCAAGCTACAATATCACCCTACTAATCAAAATCATCTTATAATACATAGGAATCTAGGGTTTGGAGATGATATACCTTCCTTGAAGTGGTGGGAGGAGCTAGGAAGCCTTAAGAAGCTTTGAGAAGTCTTAGGAATGCTTGGATCTTCAAGGAAAACAAGAAAAATTTCAAGTTAAAAACTTGAAAACACTATTCATAGTCTTCTTCTTTGATTAAATGAAGAAGATTGAGAAGGAATTGATGGCTTAAACTCATGATATAGCCCTAACTAAGCATGAAGATTGTAATAACCCCAATTTTTGAAAAATTTTAAAACCCTTATGAATAGTGTTTTTGCTGAATGAGAAAACTTTTCATCCCACACTAGGTAGGGGTTCTTTTATGGATATTCTGAGATATTATTAGTACTCTATATGATAAATCAGTGTATGTAAAGATCGTCAGAATCCAAATTCGAATACTTTGATTTTTCCCGAAAATCTACCAGATACAGAAAGAATTGAGTATAAGGTAACAGAATAAAAATGATTTAAATTCAAGGATTAAAAGAGAGGATCATGAAAAGAACATAATGTATTGAGAAAGGTTAAAGAAACCTAAGTAATAAGATCCCGGGTATGATCCCTCAAACGATAAACGAAAAAGAAAGTTAAGCGAACCGTATAACAGATCAACGGTCATTAGGCAAGCAATTAAGAGTTAATCAAGGAGGTTAGGGATGATGATGTCATCAAACCAACAAGAAGAGGACAAGTGTGGAGGGTGACATCACATTATGATCAAAGCATGACATAAGGGAAAGAAGTGTGGTTGATTTATAACCACACAATTTTTCATGGTTAAAAATGATTAAAGCAAAACAAAGTCAACCAACCAAGGCAAATCAAAACAAATCTCGAAAAACACAAAAGCTCTTCCCTTTTTTTCATCAAGCTCTCGGCCAAAATAAACACAGCAACTTCAAACTGCCATATCTCCTTCAATACTCACTCAAATGTTGTGTTCTATAGCTCGTTGGAAAGGTATTGAGATGGCCTACAACTCTTGTTCACAAGTCTCGTCTAAATAATCATGGTAAGACCCTCATTTTTACAGTTCTTTCATTCGGACTTTTAGAAACTTCAAAGCCTAACTTTGTGTTCTTGATTTCTTTGGAAAGATCAAGCTTGTAGGAGGCTCCCTAAGACTTCCTAGCAACTTAACACCTCCCAAGGAAGGTATAAATCTTCACACCCTTTAGTAATAAGTTTGAATGTTGAAGTTTGGAGATGGTTTGGATGGATGAGTAGTAATTTGAATGATAAGCATGATTCGAGCTTAATTGTTAAGTAGTTTAGTTGAATTTGGAGATGTTATAATATATGATTGGATTGAGATCCTTGAGCTTATTATGACTGAAATCAGTAGCATTGATGTGTATCTTGAGTTGTTGTTGATTGGTCGTTGGATTGATATGATTTGGAATGGTAAAAATTTGGGAAATCGCGTAAACATAGCCGTCGTAATGTCCAATTTACTTTAGACTGCTTTTGTTTATAACATTAGGACCCGAGAACTCCTTGCTAGATTTTGACCATTGCCATTTTTAGATAGTTCATGTTACGAGCTTCGTTTTGATATGTAGTTCGTTTGATTCCGATGTACGATTTAGGAGAAACGACCGTTTTAAGTAACGGCGTTTCGCGACCGAACCATTACCCCTCGCCTTACTTTGAAACCTTGGTTAAGGACCTTAAAGGACTAATTGGGGTATGAAACATTTATGTAAGGTGTAATAGGCAGTTGGTAAGACACTCGCGAAGGAATCGCCTTAAAACTCGTAATGGTTAATTATTAAAAATGGTGGAGCCGAGGGTACTCGAGTGACTTAAGAGAATCAGTAAGCGCAAAACGAGCGTTAGAGTCTGAGTTGGTTAGAGTATAGATTTACAAGTGACTTTGGTTTAATTGCAACTTACTTGTTGCTTATAGGTTACCAGACTCGTCCCGAGCCATTCGTAACCCCCAGTCACTCAGACAAGTTTTCTACCCGTTATACTGTTGTTGTGATGTATATGTGTATATGCATGTTCTTGCGATAAATGCATATTTGTGATTAGCAAATTCTTGCGATATATTGTAGCATGTAATATGGTATATATGCATGCCTGTTTCATATTCTTGGATTATATATCTGTTGGTTAAAATGCTTACAGTTGTATAATACCTATGCTAGAGATAAGCGGTATTTGCGTATACCCTTAGTATAGGGGATCAAAATGTGAACTTTTTCTAAAACCGGGAGGCAAGACTCCCGAGTATAATATATATTTATATATATATATATTGATATAGTTTTTAAAACTATTAATCGAATAAGGTTTATTCGATAACTTTATTTTATTTAATGAATATTATTACGAATATTCATTCGAGGGCTTATGACTCCTTTATTTTATTTAATGAATATTATTTTGAATATTCATTCGAGGGCTTATGACTTCTTTATTTTATTAAATGAATATTATTTTGAATATTCATTCGAGGACTTATGACTCCTTTTATTTTATTATTTGAATATTATTTGAATATTCATTCGAGTGCTTATGACTCCTTAATATTATTTATTGAATATTATTTGAATATTCATTCGAGGGCTTATGACTCAGTTTATATTATTTAGTGAATATTATTTGAATATTCATTTGAGGATCTATGACTCCGATTATTTGCTGAGATATATTCTTTATTTTATTAAAGAATAAGGTGTCGATAATCAAACTTATCTTTGATTATTCAAATAAAGATAGTACTTTCGTATAAGTATATCTTTGGTTATTTAATACTCATTTCAAGTATAAGTTTTAAAAATTCTACTTCAATTATTTTTATAAAGATTATTCTTTATGGGAATATTATTTAAATAATAATATTCAGATATTTTCTAATATATTGGGACTGATTTATTTCATTAAATCAGCATTACTCCAAACACTCTTTAAAGTGTTTTCGAGTCTTCAAAATGATTTTTAAAAGTTAGAGCGGATCCCAAAACTCATTTTTATATTTAAGATCTTCTTTTTAAAGGGGATTTAAATACTCGTTCAAAACTTGAGGGATCCGGCTCAGTTGTGTATTTTACATTCACAACGAGGTTGCTGTTTTGAGAAAACATCTTGATTACTTGCCCATCGTTCGGGAAGTAAGTTCATCTATTTGAGTCGGCATAAGCAACATGGGCTCAGTGGGCGTCCATGAAAGTGTAAGTGGCTCAGTGGGAGTCCATCAAATGCGTAAGGGGCAGGGTGATGACCAGTGGGGAATTCGTCCATCTACTAGTAGAAAAGGTTACTTATTGGTATCTTTGCCTGATATCAGGTTTATGCCAAGGTTTTCTCCTTTCCAAATTCATTGGATATTGCAACTCTGTTTATAATTTTCATAACAGAGGTTTTCAAGGAGTGTATGAAATGTATATATATAGGTGTATATATATATCGGGATTTAATGAAGTATCTCGTAACTTCATTATTTATAATGATATTCAAAGATTGAATCTATTTAAATCTTGTCTTGTAGTCTCATCTATGTGATGAACTTTTGAACTGATTATAACTTGAACGGTGGTAGTTCAAGTAATATTTGGAAAAGATATAAGTATATTGGGGTATCTTGTAACTTCATATTTTCAACTTATATCTAGTTAATGATTATCTTATGCATATCAAAGATTTTCAGAAAAACGTTGAGACAAGGGTAGATATATGAGATCACCTTGCAACGATATTTTTATACAGTTATAAACTGGAACTCTGTGTATATTATGCATGGAAGAGGACTTCTAAGATTTTGAAAAGTATATATGTATATATACTGAATATTTTGCGACTTCATCGCATTAAGATATTAAACTTGGTTCATTTCTTTTGACCAAGACTTTCATGAGTACTATGAGAAGGCTCATATACTGTAAATCATTATACATATTATTTTGGTGGGCTTGCTGCTCACCCTTGCTTTCTTCTTTCATCACACAACAACAGATAGAAAAGATGAACAGGACCAAGTTCCCAATTCGCGAGCGGATAGGAAACGTTTCGCAGTTTCCTATAGGCGTTGATGTCGCTGTAGCTGAGGTAGGAGCTACCAATAGTCTAGGCTTTTAACTTTTGATGTACCAGATTAGGTATATGTATGAATTGTAATAATGGCAAAGAAATGTAAATTTATTCAGAAACCCTTTTAAGGTGTAATGGCATATAATTTTGGAATAAAATGACTTGTGATTATTTTTGGATATTCATCTCTGAGACTATAACTTGTGGTGTGTGTATTTATTGTGGGGTCACAGTACAGAATAGTTGATTATTTATTAAGATTGGGTGTTATTAAGGGAAATGGAACTCGTGACAACCCGGATCCCCGACCCCGGATTTGGGGGTGTTACAGAAGTGGTATCAGAGCTAAGCGTTATAAACCTCAGAGATGATGTGACGTTAAGATAATAAGTTCACTAAGATAATAAGAACTCTTGCCAAGTTCATAGTCGGACTACCTAACATAGTACTGACAGTTAAAACCCTTATGGGAACCCTTATAAATATCGTGATAGTAGCGTAGTTCGTTATCGTATATGGTAGCGGGACTCCGAACCCTGAGGTTGAGAAGTGACAGCGCGATGATGTTTTATTACTAATTGGAGATCGGATTGTGGATCCGATAGAGCGTCCTAACGCAGGACCGGATGATATTTATATTGAGGATGTTGTCCTAGATGGGATTGTTGCTGAGGAGGATCTCGTAGAAGATCCTAACAAGAATGAATAAAGGACCATTAAGGAATTGATGACCATGGTTAGGGAAACTACCAGAGGTAGGATTGGCCGGTCACTACCGGAGGTTCGTTCAAGTTTGTAAAGATAGTAGCCCCTTTAACGCGGCTTACTCATAATACTGAGAAGTTTGAATGGACAGAGAAATACGAGAAAAGCTTTTAACAACTAAAGCAAAGGTTGGTGACGGCCCCTATGGTGGCATTGTCGGATTGAAAAAGGAGATTTTGTGATTTGTATTGACGCTTCGCATAAGGAATTAGGGTGCTTCTTATACAGCACAACAAGGTAATCGCGTACGCGTCAAGACAATTAAGGGAATTTAAAATTCGATATCCCCACCCATGAGCTTGGGCTCATGGCAATAGTTTTGCCCTAAAGATTTGAGGCACTACTTGTATGGAGAGAAGTGTGAGATTCACAAACCATAGGAGCTCTAGTACATTTTTACGTAGAAAGAGCTCAACATACGCCCGAGGAGGCGGTTAGAGCTAATCAAGAATTATGATTGGGAGATTCTGTATCATTCGGGGAAAGCTCATGTGGTGGCTGATGCCCTTAGTAAAAAGGAGAGACTCAAGATGATCATGTCTTTGAGAGAGTTTATAAGAGATTTTGAGAAAATGGAAATAAAAGTGAAGGTAACCGGAGCCGATACCGAAAAGCTGTTTGAGATTGCAAGACAGACCGAATTATTGGAAAAGAACATATTGTGCCAGAAAAAGTGATGAATGAAGGCAGAGAGCCAATAAATAGATATGAGATTAATACCGAGAAAGATGATAAGGGAATAATGAGGTATTCCTATAGAATTTGGGTTCTAAATGTTTAAGAGCTTAAAGATGAGATCCTCGATGAAAGTCATGGTTCAAGGAATAAGATTTAGGGCAAACCCTGAATG
The DNA here is from genome assembly GCF_009905375.1 of Apium graveolens. Classification (NCBI taxonomy): domain Eukaryota; kingdom Viridiplantae; phylum Streptophyta; class Magnoliopsida; order Apiales; family Apiaceae; genus Apium; species Apium graveolens. The sequence continues at coordinate 14,330 of NC_133656.1, read as the reverse complement.
TGATAGTCAGGGAGGACGCCATCAAGATAGAAGGAACCCATAACATAATGAAGTGGAAAATGAGGATTTTAACGTATAAGATAACCCCAAGTATGGGAGAAGGATGAAACATTTCATACTGAGAAAATAGAAGTCGAGCAAGATAAGGAGACCCGAGACGGTACTCCTATATGGAAATTCATGGACCTGTCTAAACAGAACTTATACTTTTATTCCCAACCACCACCTTAAGGAAGCAATGCGGTAGGAAATCCTTTCATGACCTTTAAGTCGCTAAGCTCTCAGAGTTCCAAGGAACAGTTTGACCCAGTCGAGGCAAGAGCCTGGCTAAAGGAAATATAGGAATTATTTGAGATTCTAAATGATTGACGAAGCACAAAAGACTGTTTTTGTCACTTACCCCCGTAAGAGAGAGGCCACCCGTTGGTGAAAGGCCAAGAAAGGCACGGAGCCAGAGGTTATAATAAACTGATTAAAGTTCAGACAATTGTTTTCGGGAAAGTACTTCCCAAGGTTATGGAGGTAGTGTAAAAGCTTTAGAGCCAGAACAAAAGCGGACGAGTATGATGAATTATGAATCTAAGTTGTAAAAGTTGTCAAGATTTGTTCTGAGGACACGAATCCAGAATGACGGGATGTTTAAAATCAATGCCTATGTTGTGTTGGTTCATGTAATGGTTGTAATGGAAACGAAAATAAAAGACTGAAAAGGGAAGGAGTATAAAGGGATATAAAGGAAATAGAGTTGAGAAGTGATAAGGGAGTTAGGTATGGGAAACCCTAAGAAACCCTTGCAATAAATATAGAGAAGTGTGTCATCATCAGCGCGATGGTGACTGATCATGAGATAAATTCAAGGTTTGAAGGCGTAAGCGATATGTAAAGTTAATTCCCTGGAAATTGACAGTATTCGATGAAAATTTGAGATAGATCGATTGATTAATAAGGAAACACGGATGGACTGAGGAGACAAGAAAGTAAGAAATTAGGAAAATTGGATGAAGGAAGTGACCTTCAAGAATGTGAAGTGTAAGACCGGGGGCATGATACCCAGAAAGGGAGACGCCAGGTATGAAAGATATCCCAACATTGAGATGACTGTTGAGATAAATAAAAGAGGTAAATGAGTAGTTAGAACTAAAAGGTTCACGTTGAACAAGATAAACATCTTCTAGAACATCCCTGTTATCATTACTGAATCAGGTTAGAAAAGCGGATAACCGTTCTTATCTTTTGGAGGCCATATTGATTGACCTCATTTTGAATACAGATGTTATTGTGAAATTAGGCATATACTATCGAGGTGGGAATGATTGAATAAGATACCCTTATTAGGGATATATGACTTGATTTATCCATGGAAGGATGCATATACCTTTTAAAGGTGGAATTAAGGATAGAACATCGGTAACTTAAAATGAATCCTCGGGGAATGCATAAAGGTTGGAATTTCACCCTTAATAGGGATAGTGTGAGTTTTGACAGTATGAATTGGAAAGGATTAAGGTAATAACAACCTTTAAGAATCAGTGGAGAAATTTTTCAGAAGTATATAGACAATGATTCTGGTATTAATAAATGGTATCTTGATATGCCCTGTATCTAGGGAATACAGGAGGAACGATTACAGGAGGAACGATTCGAGGATAACCTTAGAGGTTTTACAAGGAGAAAGTGAAAGGCATATGTCATAGCCTACTCGTTTATTCGAGTATTTAACTCAACTCAAATAAGAATGTAATAAGTAAATAGTGGATCTATCATCAGAGAGATCTCACAAAGTAACATCTGTCAAAGAATAAAGAAACATTGTTCATCTACAGACTTGAAGATTCACTGGAAGAAGTTCAAGAATTTGATCATGCCTCAGTGATATAAATCAAGATCGTGGATTTAATCAAGTGACAGAGATCTCGTCAGGGTATCATTTATTACAAGGATTCAATCAGAATATCAAAGTCAAGACATGAAGAAACGTCACCGAAGTTAGTCACTCATGAACCAGACAGTACATCGAGTGTCAGCATTGAAGTGGCGGAATTGATTCATAAGTCTCAGTGACTTTCAGAAGATTGTCAGAAGAATGGATGTTGCTCAGGGTTAGTATTAATTCTCTATTAATTAATTAAGTCATATAATTTAATTAAGAAAATAAATTATATCTGCAAAGATTAATTTATTGATTAATTGAATTAAATTGATTAATTAATTTAGAATTAATATTAAGGATTTACAAGATTTTAATTGGTTTAAAATCTGCTTAAATTCAGCAAGACAATTCATTTGAACTAGTATGACAATCGGTATGACAATTGATAGTCATACCGAAAGTCATGCCAATACATTTAATTGTCTTATTAGAATTTCTGTTTAGATTAAAATCTGTTATTAATTCAGCAAGACAATTTATTTGAACTAATATGACAATCGGTATGACAATCAATAGTCATACCGAAAGTCTTGCTAGCTCATTTTAATTGTCTTGCTAGTTGTAAATTTTGTCATACCGAAAGTCTTGCTGGCCAAAGAAGACTGTCATGCCAGTACATGTTTACATTCGGCTGTTTGATAAAAAGGAGCAGAAGTCTATTATTTATAAATCAATCAAACAGAACACAAACTCAAGAACAAAAAGAAAAAGGAGCAGAAAAATATTTCATCTCATCTGCAACTTCAAGATCAATTTCTAGATTGTAAAGTTAAATCCAATCAACTAGAAATACTTATCTTGTTCTTGTGTATCAATCTAGCGGATTAAAATCCCTAGAACTTAATCTCAAATCGCATTTAGCATTTGATCTTTTAATTACAAAAATAGAAAAAGTTCATGTCGAATTTATTCTAGATTTGTAATAATTGATTTGAGATTAATCCCTTGTAACCGATACCGTAGTTGTAACACCTTTCAAGTTTAATAAAAGTTTTATTTAACTTGAATTTTGTTTCACAATTTTATTCCGCATTTTATTCGATTAAACGGTATTGTTTGCATTCAACCCCCCCTTCTACAAATAAATTGGGACCTAACAGAAAGGTAATATTCAAAATTCTCAAGAATAAAAATATTGATAAAGGAAATATGACGTAATTATAATGATGCCAAGTGGGGCACGTGTTAAACCACGAGAAAGTATGGATCGAACCAGTAAAGGTCGAAATTATTCAGGGCAATTAGGGCCTAGGATAAAAGATGTTCTAAGTATGATTGAGAGTCAGTCGTGACAGTGATTAACCTCTAAAGACTGAGGGAATAACTTATGGAAAAATGGTGATATTTTTTTTTACTCATCAGATTTTAAGGAAAACATCTTCACACAAGCAGTGATTGGAAATGAGGTAGAAAATTTAGTGAAGGTGGTTAAAATGACATTGATTGTAAGGAAATATTACTATCAAGAAAGGCCAAAGAGGTGGTCGACACTTTAAGTGTAAGAGGACAATTATAGGCGCTCGTGCCAGAGGAATATAGTGATAATGGTTAAGGCTGTGAAGGTTGTATTATGGTGTGGAAGATTGACATTCCTTCTGATGATTGTGCGATACTCAACCGTGATAGTAGTTGGGTAAAGATTAATTTTTTGTAATCACCGTGAGCGGGCTATCTATCTTAGAGGGTCATATCTTAAGATAAGCCAGGACCATGTTACAAAAGGACTAAATGAACCTTTGAGCTTCATGTCTCCTAATAAAGACATATGGTTAATAATGGTATTAACCTGCTATCGTTGCTTTCATTGAAACTCTTCTGCAATTTTATTTGCTTCATGTCATATGTACGTCAGGTTTAGGAGTGTTCTTTATGAATCATGAACGGTGATCATGTTACCTCCTTAGAAGAATTCGATACGAAATGTATGGACTCCGTATGGTTAGCTATTAAGACTTCATGGAAAATGAATGACTACAGTAGGTCAACGATGGACCCTAGTAGTGCAGGAATGATTCTTCGGGTAATGAGCCAATTAATTACAACCGTAAGAGTTGTATTGGAATGAATGTTGAGATTAAGTACCACTAATCGGGTTGTGGTGATGTATAAGTTATCATTGATAGACTAATTAAGTCGATTATCTACCTATTGAATACTTATTCCTTCTTATCAATAGAGAGTCGTATTACTATACGAGGAAGGTTGCAGTGCAAGCATAGAATTTTAGTAACGGTGATGTCTAGAATGAAAACCCAGATTCGATTTTCGATGTCGAGAGAGTTTCAAAGGTGATTGTGTATAAGCTCGAGCAAGAGCATGGGTCCATAGAATGATGGATGGAATAGTAAATATTTAAGCATGTAAAATGCGATGCTATAATACTTGATGTTGATATAAATACACATATGTTTTGTTCTCCTATATCAAACCTCTATAGTTCAGAGGTAGGTTCCAAGCCAGATATTTGGTGGCAGTATATTTTTTTTTTCACATATACAATTCTCTTCAATTCGTTCCTTTCTCTTCTTTTCATTTCATATAAGCTGAGAAGAACAACCCTTCCAGAAGGGGAGGTATTGCCGAATGACTATCTATCTGTGTGATAGAAGCCGAGTAGGATACCATATATTGTTTAATTGCTTGTCAAGTACTAAAGGCTGGCCACCTTCTGTACTAACTATGCAATGTAACAAGTGTTCATGATCATAGTGATCTCTCAATAAATTCTTTTACTTCTATATGAAGGACTAAGCTTTCGAAGATAGAAGCAGCTGAAAAAGGAGTAGTAAAGTTGTGGTGGTATGCGGAATGGAAACACATTTGTGATACTAAGGTTGACGAGGTTATTAAAAGGTTATAGAACGCTAACGAGCAAAAGTATAACCAGTATAATATTAGGAACAGAAGGTAGTAGCGATTACAAACTGGAAAAGAATGGGTATTGAGAGGCAAAAGCTCTAATGCTAAAAGCTATAATGAGAGTCTGTGCAATAGACTTGAAAGAAATTGGAATGATCACTTAATACGGATTGAGTTTTCTTACGACAATAGATCTTATGTCATTATCGAGTTGTCGCCTTATGAGATCCTTGAGGGAAGACAATGTCGATCTCCCTTATGTTAGGATTAAGTTGTAGAGCGCAAGATGCTCGGACCCGCAGTAGTCCAAAGGACTAAGGATATAATAGATCTAATCAGAGGACGGCTGGTAGTAACCCAAGATGGACATAAGAAGTATGTTGATTTGACATGAAAGGATAAAGAATAGGAAGTAGGGGACCTAGTGTTGTTAAAGGTATCCCCTTGGAAACCCTTGGAAAGGATTGATGAGATTCGGAAAGAAAGGAAAGATAAGTCCACATTTGTCGGACCCTTGGATATATTAAGAAGTATTGGGAAGTTAGCATATGAGCTAGCCTTACCCCAGGACATGTAGCAAGTCATAACGTGTTTCACGTATCAATGTTAAGGAAGTGTAATTCGGATGCCAGATAAATAGGGGCATATGAGCGCATATACATGCAACCAGACATAACCTATATGGAGCAACCAGGAAGGGTTATAGATTGAAAAAGGAAAAATTGCTTAGGAAAAGGGTTATCAAACTAGTCAGAGTTTGATGGTAGAACCACAATGTGGGAAAATTTACTCGAGAGTTAGAAGTGCAATGCTAAGAGAGTATCCCTATTCATTTTCTATTTGATTCCGGGACGGAATCCTTTTAAGGAGGGGAGACTGTAATAACCCCAATTTTTGAAAATTTTTGAAACCCTTATGAATAGTGTTTTTGCTGAATGAGAAAACTTTTCATCCCACACTAGGTAGGGGTTCTTTTATGGATATTCTGAGATATTATTAGTACTCTATATGATAAATCAGTGTATGTAAAGATCGTCAGAATCCAAATTCGAACACTTTGATTTTTCCCGAAAATCTACCAGATACAGAAAGAATTGAGTATAAGGTAACAGAATAAAAAGGATTTAAATTCAAGGATTAAAAGAGAGGATCATGAAAGGAACATAATGTATTGAGAAAGGTTAAAGAAACCTAAGTAATAAGATCCCGGGTATGATCCCTCAAACGATAAACGAAAACGAAAGTTAAGCGAACCGTATAACAGATCAGCGATCATTAGGCAAGCAATTAAGAGTTAATCAAGGAGGTTAGGGATGATGATGTCATCAAACCAACAAGAAGAGGACAAGTGTGGAGGGTGACATCACATGATGACCAAAGCATGACATAAGGGAAAGAAGTGTGGTTGATTTATAACCACACAATTTTTCATGGTTAAAAATGATTAAAGCAAAATAAAGTCAACCAACCAAGGCAAATCAAAACAAATCTCAAAAAACACAAAAGCTCTTCCCTTTTCTTCATCAAGCTCTCGGCCAAAATAAACACAGCAACTTCAAACTGCCATATCTCCTTCAATACTCACTCAAATGTTGTGTTCTATAGCTCGTTGGAAAGGTATTGAGATGGCCTACAACTCTTGTGCACAAGTCTCGTCCAAATAAGTAGGTAAGACCCTCATTTTTACAGTTCTTTCATTCGGACTTTTAGAAACTTCAAAGCTTAACTTTGTGTTCTTGATTTCTTTGGAAAGATCAAGCTTGTAGGAGGCTCCCTAAGGCTTCCTAGCAACTTAACACCTCCCAAGGAAGGTATAAATCTTCACACCCTTTAGTAATAAGTTTGAATGTTGAAGTTTGGAGATGGTTTGGATGGATGAGTAGTAATTTGAATGATAAGCATGATTCGAGCTTAATTGTTAAGTAGTTTAGTTGAATTTGGAGATGTTATAATATATGATTGGATTGAGATCCTTGAGCTTATTATGACTGAAATCAGTATCATTGATGTGTATCTTGAGTTGTTGTTGATTGGTAGTTGGATTGATATGATTTGGAATGATAAAAATTTGGGAAATCGCGTAAACATAGCCGTCGTAATGTCCAATTTACTTTAGACTGCTTTTGTTCATAACATTAGGACCCGAGAACTCCCTGCTATATTTTGACCATTGCCATGTTTAGATATTTCATGTTACGAGCTTCGTTTTTATATGTAGTTCGTTTGATTCCGATGTACGGTTTAGGAGAAACGACAGTTTTAAGTAACGGCGTTTCGCGACCGAGCCATTACCCCTCGCCTTACTTTGAAACCTTGGTTAAGGACCTTAAAGGACTAATTGGGGTATGAAACATTTATGTAAGGTGTAATAGGCAGTTGATAAGACACTCACGAAGGAATCGCCTTAAAACTTGTAATGGTTAAATTATTAAAAATGGTGGAGCCGAGGGTACTCGAGTGACTTAAGAGAATCAGTAAGCGCAAAACGAGCGTTAGAGTCTGAGTTGGTTAGAGTATAGATTTACAAGTGACTTTGGTTTAATTCCAACTTACTTGTTGCTTATAGGTTACCAGACTCGTCCCGAGCCATTCGTAACCCCCAGTCACTCAAGCAAGTTTTCTACCCGTTATACTGTTGTTGTGATGTATATGTGTATATGCATGTTCTTGCGATAAATGCATATTTGTGATTAGCAAATTCTTGCGATATATTGTAGCATGTAATATGATATATATGCATGCCTATTTCATATTCTTGGATTATATATCTGTTGGTTAAAATGCTTACAGTTGCATAATACCTATGCTAGAGATCAGCGGTATTTGCGTATACCCTTAGTATAGGGGATCAAAATGTGAACTTTTTTTAAAACCGGGAGGCGAGACTCCCGAGTATAATATATATTTATATATATATATTGATATAGTTTTTAAAACTATTAATCGAATAAGGTTTATTCGATAACTTTATTTTATTTAATGAATATTATTACGAATATTCATTCGAGGGCTTATGACTCCATTATTTTATTTAATGAATATTATTTTGAATATTCATTCGAGGGCTTATGACTTCTTTATTTTATTAAATGAATATTATTTTGAATATTCATTCGAGGACTTATGACTCCTTTTATTTTATTATTTGAATATTATTTGAATATTCATTCGAGTGCTTATGACTCCTCTATATTATTTATTGAATATTATTTGAATATTCATTCGAGGGCTTATGACTCAGTTTATATTATTTAATGAATATTATTTGAATATTCATTTGAGGATCTATGACTTCGATTATTTGATGAGATATATTCTTTATTTTATTAAAGAATAAGGTGTCGATAATCAAACTTATCTTTGATTATTCAAATAAAGATAGTACTTTCGTATAAGTATATCTTTGGTTATTTAATACTCATTTAAAATATAAGTTTTAAAACTTCTACTTCAATTATTTTTATAAAGATTATTCTTTATGGGAATATTATTTAAATAATAATATTCAGATATTTTCTGATATATTGGGACTGATTTATTTCATTAAATCAGCATTACTTCAAACACTCTTTAAAGTGTTTTCGAGTCTTCAAAATGATTTTTAAAAGTTAGAGCGGATTCCAAAACTCATTTTTATATTTAAGATCTTCCTTTTAAAGGGGATTTAAATACTCGTTCAAAACTTGAGGGATCCGGCTCAGTTGTGTATTTTACATTCGCAACGAGGTTGCTGTTTTGAGAAAATAAGCAACATGGGCTCAGTGGGCGTCCATGAAAGTGTAAGTGGCTCAGTGGGAGTCCATCAAATGCGTAAGTGGCTGAGTGGCAGTCCAGCATAAGGTCCTATTGCGGTCAGGGTTATGACCAGTGGGGAATTCGTCCATCTACTAGTAGAAAAGGTTACTTATTGGTATCTTTGCCTGATCAGCAAGATATCAGGTTTATGCCAAGGTTTTCTCCTTTCCAAATTCATTGGATATTGCAACTCTGTTTATAATTTTCATAACAGAGGTTTTCAAGGAGTGTATGAAATGTATATATATAGGTGTATATATATATCGGGATTTAATGAAGTATCTCGTAACTTCATTATTTATAATGATATTCAAAGATTGAATCTATTTAAATCTTGTCTTGTAGTCTCATCTATGTGATGAACTTTTGAACTGATTATAACTTGAACGGTGGTAGTTCAACTAATATTTGGAAAAGATATAAGTATATTGGGGTATCTTGTAACTTCATATTTTCAACTTATATCTAGTTAATGATTATCTTATGTATATCAAAGATTTTCAGAAAAACGTTGAGACAAGGGTAGATATATGAGATCACCTTGCAACGATATTTTTATACAGTTATAAACTGGAACTCTGTGTATATTATGCATGGAAGAGGACTTCCAAGATTTTGAAAAGTATATATGTATATATACTGAATATTTTGCGACTTCATCGCATTAAGATATTAAACTTGGTTCATTTCTTTTGACCAAGACTTTCATGAGTACTATGAGAAGGCTCATATACTGTAAATCATTATACATATTATTTTGGTGGGCTTGCTTCTTACCCTTGCTTTCTTCTTTCATCACACAACAACAGATAGAAAAGATGAACAGGACCAAGTTCCCAATTCGCGAGCGGATAGGAACGTTCCGCAGTTTCCTATAGGCGTTGATGTCGCTGTAGCTGAGATAGGAGCTACCAATAGTCTAGGCTTTCAACTTTTGATGTACCAGATTAGGTATATTTATGAATTGTAATAATGGCAAAGAAATGTAAATTTATTCAGAAACCCTTTTAAGGTGTAATGGCATATAATTTTGGAATAAAATGACTTGTGATTATTTTTGGATATTCATCTCTGAGACTATAACTTGTGGTGTGTGTATTTATTGTGGGGTCACAGTACAGAATAGTTGATTATTTATTAAGATTGGGTGTTATTAAGGGAAATGGAACTCGTGACAACCCGGATCCCTGACCCCGGATTTGGGGGTGTTACAAAGATGATTAGGGAATTAACTCACCAATTTAGGAAGCTTGGATCTTGAATATTTGAAATTTCTTGCCTTTTGAATAGTAAAAAGCCGAGAGCTCTCAAGAACAAAGCCTTGGTTTCTTTTTGATTTTGATGAAGAATGAATTTGCTTGGCTTGGTTGATTTGTTTTTGTGTTTGATTTAGTTAATTACCTAGTTGCCCTTGATTTTGTGTGGTTAAAAAGTCACCACATCTCCTTCCTTCCCATGTCATGCTTGTGTCATCCTCATGATGTCATCCTCCCCTCCTTGTCCTCTTCTCATTGGTTGGGTGACATCATCCTCTCTAATCCCTTTGATTAACTTCCTAATTGTTTGCCTAATGACCGCTGATCTGTTATACGGTTCGCTTAACTTTCGTTTTCGTTTATCGTTTGAGGGATCATACCCGGGATCTTATTACTTAGGTTCCCTTAACCTTTCTCAATACATTATATTCCTTTTTATGATCCTCTATTATAATCCTTTAATTTAAATCCTTTTATCCTGTTACCTTATACTCAATTATTTCCGTATCTATTGGATTTCCGGGAAAAATCAAAGTGTTCAGATTTGGATTCTGATGATCTTTACATACACTTATATCCCATATAAAGTACTAATAAAATCTCAGAATATCCATATCAGAACCACCACATAGTGTGGCATGAAAAATTTTCTCATTCAGCAAAAACACTATTCATAAGGGTTTCAAAATTTCCCAAAAATTGGGGTTATTACATTTATGATGTTAAAATGTTAATTCTACCAATATATGGTGTCAAGTTAGTCTTATAAGGTGCAAAATTACTCTAATATGGTTTAAAGTGACTTACATGGTAGATTATGGACCAAAATTGACTCGTATGAAAGTGGTACCAAGATATGGTTAAAGGATGTCAAATTGGTTGTTTATAATGTTAACATGTTAATTCTTCCAATATATGATGTCAAGTTATTCTTATAAGGTACAAAATTACTCTAATATGGTTTAAACTGACTTACATGGTAGATTAGAGCCAAAATGTGGACCAAAATTGACTCGTATGAAAGTGGTACCAAGAGATGGTTAAAGGATGTCAAATTGGATGTTTATGATGTTAACATGTTAATTCTACCAATATATGGTGGCAAGTTACTCTTATAAGGTGCAAAATTACTCTAATATGGTTTAAAGTGACTTGCATGGTAGATTATAGCCAAAATGTGGACCAATATTGACTCGTATGAAAGTGGTACCAAGAGATGGTTAAAGGATGTCAAATTGGATGTTTATGATGTTAACATGTTAATTCTACCAATATATGGTGGCAAGTTAGTCTTATAAGGTGCAAAATTACTCTAATATGGTTTAAAGTGACTTGCATGGTAGATTATAGCCAAAATGTGGACCAATATTGACTCGTATAAAAGTGGTACCAAGAGATGGTTAAAGGATGTCAAATTGGATGTTTATGATGTTAACATGTTAATTCTACCAATATATGTTTGAAAGTGAGTCTTATAAGGTGTAAAATTACTTTAATATGGTTTAAAGTAACTTACATGGTTGATTAGAGCCAAAATATGGACCAAAATTGACTCGTATGAAAGTGGTACCAAGAGGTGGTTAAAGGATGTCAAATTAGATGTTTATGATGTTAACATGTTAATTCTACCAATATATGGTGGCAAGTGAGTCTTATAAGGTGCAGAATTACTCTAATATGGTTTAAAGTGACTTAAATGGTTGATTTGAGCCAAAATGTGGACCATTATTGACTCGTATGAAAGTGGTACTAAGAGGTGGTTAAAGGATTTCAAATTGGATGTTTATGATGATAACATGTTAATTGTACCAGTATATGGTTTAAAGTGACTCTTATAGGGTGCAAAATCACTCTAATATGGTGTAAAGTGACTTACATGGTTGATTAGAGCCAAAATGTGGACCAAAATTGACTTGTATAAAAGTGGTACCAAGAGATGGTTAAAGGATGTCAAATTGGATGTCTATGATGTTAACATGTTAATTCTACCAATATATGGTGGCAAATTAGTCTTATAAGGTGCAAAATTACTCTAATATGGTTTAAAGTGACTTACATGGTTGATTAGAGCTAAAAATGTGGTCCAGTATTGACTCGTATGAAAGTGGTACTAAGAGGTGGCTAAAGGATGTCAAATTGGATGTTTATGATGTTAAGATGTTAATTGTACCAAAATATGGTTGAAAGTGACTCTTATAGGATGCAAAATCACTCTAATATGGTGTAAAGTGACTTACATGGTTGATTAGAGCCAATATGTGGACCAAAATTGACTCGTATGAGAGTGGTGCTAAGAGGTGGTTAAAGGATGTCAAATTGGATGTTTATGATAGTAACATGTTAATTGTACCAATATATGGTTGAAAGTGAGTCTTATAAGGTGCAAAATTACTCTAATATGGTTTAAAGTGACATACATGGTTGATTAGAGCCAAAATGTGGACCAAAATTGACTCGTATGAAAGTGGTACCAAGAGATGGTTAAAGGATGTCAAATTGGATGTTTATGATGTTAACAAGTTAATTCTACCAATATATGGTGGAAAATTAGTCTTATAAGGTGCAAACTTACTCTAATATGGTCTAAAGTGACTTGCATTGTAGATTAGAGCCAAAATGTGGACCAATATTGACTCATATGAAAGTGGTACCAAGAGATGGTTACAGGATGTCAAATTGGATTTTATGATGTTAACATGTTAATTATACCAATATATGGTTGAAAGTGAGTCTGATATGGTGCAAAATTACTTTAAAGTGACTTACATGGTTGATTAGAGATAAAATGTGAACCAAAATTGACTCGTATGAAAGTGCTACAAAGAGATGGTTAAAGGATGTCAAATTGGATGTTTATGATGTTAACATATTAATTCTATCAATATATGGTGGCAAGTTAGTCTTATAAGGTTTAAAATTACTCTAATATGGTTTAAAGTGACTTGCATGGTAGATTATAGTCAAAATATGGACCAATATTGACTCGTATGAAAGTGGTACCAAGAGATGGTTAAAGGATGTGAAATTGGATGTTTATGATGTTAACATGTTAATTCTATGAATATATGGTTGAAAGTGAGTCTTATATGGTGCAGAATTACTCTAATATGGTTTAAAGTGACTTACATGGTTGATTAGAGCCAAAATGTGTACAAAAATTGACTCCTATGAAAGTGGTACAAAGAGATGGTTAAAGGATGTCAAATTGGATGTTTATGATGTTAACATGTTAATTCTACCAATATATAGTGGCAAGTTTGTCTTATAAGGTGCAAAATTACTCTAATATGGTTTAAAGTGACCTGCATGGTAGGTTATAGCCAAAATGTGGACCAATATTGACTCGTATGAAAGTGGTACCAAGAGTTGATTAAAGGATGTCAAATTGGATGTTTATGATGTGAACATGTTAATTCTACCAATATGGTTGAAAGTGAGTCTTATATGGTGCAAAATTACTCTAATATCGTTTAAAGTGACTTATATGGTTGATTAGAGCCAAAATGTGGACCAAAATTGACTCGTATGAAAGTGGTACCAATAGGTGGTTAAAGGATGTCAAATTAGATGTTTATGATGTTAACATATTAATTGTTCCAATATATGGTTGAAAGTGAGTCTTATAAGGTGCAAAATTACTCTAATATGGTTTAAAGGGACTTACATGGTAGATTAGAGCCAAAATGTGGACCAAAATTGACTTGTATGAAAGTGGTACCAAGAGATGGTTAAAGGATGTCAAATTGGATGTTTATGATGTTAACATGTTAATTCTACCAAGATATGGTGGCAAGTTAGTCTTATAAGGTGCAAAATTACTCTAATATGTTTTAAAGTGACTTACATGGTAGATTAGAGCCAAAATGTGGACAAAAATTGACTCGTATGAAAGTGGTACCAAAAGATGGTTAAATGATGTCAAATTGGATGTTTATAATGTTAACATGTTAATTCTTCCAATATATGGTGGCAAGTTATTCTTATAAGTTGCAAAATTACTCTAATATGGTTTAAACTGACTTACATGGTAGATTAGAGCCAAAATATGGACCAAAATTGACTCGTATGAAAGTGGTACCAAGAGATGGTTAAAGGATGTCAAATTGGATGTTTATGATGTTAACATGTTATATCTACCAAAATATGGTGGCGAGTTAGTCTTATAAGGTGCAAAATTACTCTAATATTTTAAAGTGACTTGCATGGTAGATTATAGCCAAAATATGGACCAATATTGACTCGTATGAAAGTGGTACCAAGAGATGGTTAAAGGATGTCAAATTGGATGTTTATGATGTTAACATGTTAATTCTACCAATATATGGTGGCAAGTGAGTCTTATAAGGTGTAAAATTACTCTAATATGGTTTAAAGTGACGTACATGGTTGATTAGAGCTAAAAATGTGGTCCAGTATTGACTCGTATGAAAGTGGTACTAAGAGGTGGTTAAAGGATGTCAAATTGGATGTTTATGATGTTAAGATGTTAA